>NC_140969.1:54180489-54275489 GCF_056783735.1 Eptatretus burgeri
CCTGAGTTGTCCGAGTGTGATGTAGACATTGACAGGATACAAGCGGGGTTTTTGAGAATTTTGGTGTCTGCAGTGATAAAAATGAATCTGTCACTGAGGTGTGCGCAAAAGTGTGTGTTTGTGATGATAAGGCAGATAAGCCGGAAAGTCCCTCAGAGGAAATCTGCAGTCCTACCCTTGTGGAACAAAATGCAAGGGATGGTGAAGGCCCTGTCACACCTTGACGATTTAGCCAGCGTATGCCGACGGATGAAAAATTTGGCTAAAACGCTGGCACACTTCTAATACATTATGGGTAAGTTTTTATACGTTAAGAGCACACTGGCATACGTCGTAGTACGCTGGCATACGTCGTAGTATGCCGAGCTGTTAGACAAATTTCCCATGCTTGAAATTTTTCGACGTATGCCAGCGTATGACTCGCACGTTCCGCATAACCCTGGCCATAAGTTGTAGGCACATTACGCGATCGTTGACACACGTCGACACACGTTACTTGTAAGTTACTCGTACGTCGAAACACGTCATGGTAATTGTTAGCGTCAGTGTTCCAGACTCCCTGTTTTTTTGTTTTTTTTTTTCCTTCGGTATGACGGCGATGTTAACACTTCGATTTCTAGTGCGGTTATAATATAATATAATTAATAGGCTGCCGCTCAACGATTTAAATCATAACCGCACTGGAAATCGAAGTGTCAACATCACAGTCATGCAGAAGAAAAAACAAACAAACAAAAAACAGGGAGTCTGGAACACTGACGCTAACCATTACCTCTACGTGTTTCGACTTATGAGTAACTTACAAGTAATGTGTGTCGACGTGTGTCAACGATCGCGTAACGTGCCTACAACTTATGGCCAGGGTATGCGGAACGTGGGTCATACGCTGAGTACGTTGAGAAATTTTCAACATGCTGAAAATTTCTCGACGTACTCGGCGTATGACGACGTATGCCGGCGTACTACGATGTTTGCCAGTGTGCTCTTAACTATACATAACTTACCCATAACGTATTCGACGTGTGCCAGCTTGGTTCGGCAAATTTTTCATACATCGGCATACACTGGTTAAAACTTTGTATGGGGGGGGGATTATAACTGCATACTCAACCCCCGATTGGACAGGAATACTCCTGAGCCCCATCCACCCAGTGCAATGGTTTTGGCAAAACTTGTACAAAGATTTAAATTTCGGGATGTTTGGCGTCTGCAAAACCCAAACACCCGTCAATATACATGCGTGTGCTGTTCAAAGAACCAGATAACCATGGGCTGACTGGACAGATTCTATGTAAACCAGGGAATGGTGAATCTGGTTCAGAGAACAAGCATTAATCCATCTGGCTTTTCTGATCATCATATGATTGCAATGGAATATATGTTACCCTTTAATTGTTGTAACAGTGCATACTGGTCTTTCAATATTAAGTTATTACATGATGTATGTTTTGAAAATGCCTTCAGACTAGAATGGAAGAAGTTAGAACAACAAACGTGTTCCTTTCCTAACACCCAACAGTGGTGGGACTGTACAAAATCCCAAATTCGGATTTTCTGTCAACAATAATACTCACATACCACCAGTAATGCATCTGGGTTGATAAGTGCTCTCAAAGAAGATGCACTTAAATATGAGCAAGAAGCTGGAGCATTCAGTAGACGTGATCACCATCAGCATTTGGTGGAAAAAAGACCCTACTGGCTGAACTAGTCAAGGAGCGTGTGGCTGGAGCAATGGTTCATCTTCGGATGAGCAGAATTCAGCTGGAGACTCCAAATAAGGAATTCTTCAACCTTGAGAAGGTCGTCAAGACCTCTCGACAGATTCACAGTTTGCACTCTCCTAATGGTGTTTTTGACTTGCCAGAGTGACATTAAACATTCGATACCAGTTTTCTACTCAAATCTGTTTACACCGAGAACTGTGGACAAAACAACTATAAATGAGGTGATTGAACTTCTTCCATCCCTTTCCCAAGAACAGCAACAGCAACTCGAATGTGACATTTCGTTTGAGGAGCTCACTGCAGCATTAAATCTGCTTGAGGACGGCAAACCCCCCGGGCTTGATGGACTTCCTGCTGAATTCTACAAAGCTTTTTTGGAACATTTTGGGTCCTGCTCTAATGGAGACCCTGCTTGAAAGCTTAAATCAGGGTGAATTGCCCCTGAGCTGCAGGAGAGCGGTTTTGTGTCTCCTCCCAAAGAAAGGGGATTTGCAGCAAATTACAAACTGGCAGCCTGTTTCATTGCTAAACACTGATTACAAGATTGTATCAAAAGTGCTTGCAATGCGTCTTTAAAATGTCATCTCTCTCCTGATTGGAAAAGAACAAACGTATTGCATACCTGATCGATCCATTCATGACAGTATTTTTTTAGTTCGAGACTTAATTGCCATTGGTCAAACTGTGCCTCAGGGGTTTGGGTTGATACTCCTGGATCAGGAAAAAGCCTTTGACAGTGTGGATCATTCGTTCTTATTTGCGGTCCTTAATAGAGCAGGTTTTGGGGAAAAATTCATATCCTGCATAAAACTTTTGTACAGAAATGCGTCATGCCTGCTAAAAGTAAACAATAGCTTGTGCCATCCCTTTCCTTTTCAGCGTGGTATCCCTCAGGGTTGTCCACTGTCAGGCATGTTGTACACACTTTCTGTTGAACCTCTACTGGCTATCCTTCGCACCTCACTGTCTGGGTTATCCTTGTCAAACAGTCCGAACATTTTTATCTCTGCTTATGCAGATGACCTGTGTGTTGTGGTCAAAAACCCAAAAGATGTCAGTGAGCTATCCTGTTGTCTTGCCAAATTTGAACTGGCCTCATCAGCAAGAGTAAATTGGAACAAGAGCGTAGCTCTTTGGCTACACCCAAATACACTCCCTTCATCACACTCCTCATGTGCACCTCTCCCAACTCTTCCAGAAGTGTTATGGAACACAGATGGGTTTAAATACTTAGGAATCCATTTGGGAACTACGAGCTATATCCAAAGGAATTGGGATGGTTTCCTCGACAACATAAAGCAGAAACTATCAAGGTGGAAAGGAATGCTCCAGTTCTTGTCACTTAAGGCGCAGGTAACGATATTATTGATAACCTAATACTTCCAACCGTATGGCACAAGGTTATCGCACTCCAGCCTCCTCAAGCTGTGATCACAAGCATTCAGAAAAGTCTGATTGATTTTTTCTGGGGAGGCCACCACTGGCTCAAGCCAGATGTATTGTGCAGGCCACGAATGTCTGGTGGCCAAAACTTTGTGCACATCCTGAGTCGAATAATGGCTTTTTGACTCATGGCAATAAAATGCCTACTCTTTGGTGAAGTAGTGTCCTGGCGTCCTCTCACCAATACCTTGCTTCGGCAAATGGGTGGTTTGAGTTATGACCGGGAACTCTTCCTTATAGACCAAAAGCAGGTTGAAAGAGCTCGGCTCCCTGCGTTTCATAAATCTCTTCTGAATGCTTGGCAAGCTCTTGGAGTGCAGTGGCTAGAGATCTCCTATGATGCCAGGAAATTTGTGCATGAGCCACTATTCCAAAATGTATTATTTGCTGGAATAATCTTACCAGCCAATCCTTCATAAAGTGATTCACAAATCGTGGAATAAATAAAGTACGAGATCTTCTGGAACCTTCCTTGAAACGCTGGTTGCCTACTGGCTCAATTTCTAAAAAAATTGGATTGCATTCAATGAGAGTAGTGGGTGAGGTCATGAGGATAGTAACCCAGACTTTCTGATATTTAAATATTGGGTGGAATGGGGTAAGTGAAGAAGTTGATTTTTTCCAAAATTTTTCTGAACTGTCAATCACTGCCCAAAAACACCATGACGTGTTCTCTTCAAACAGTGACGAGCCTGGTGTGTTCCACGTCATGGGGGAAAAAACATTATATGGAATTTCTCGAGAAGTGTGTTTACCGGGCTGTATGACACCGTTAAGAAACCACTGGAAAGAGACCTTACCTGCAGGAGCTTTTCTTACTCCCAATTGGAAGGTGATGTACAAATTTCTGACAGTTGGTCGCACGGAAGACTTAAATTGGAGACTGGCCCATCAAGCCCTGGCCACACAGGTTCTCCTTCAGAAATTTAACCCCTCTGTGTCTAATTCATGCCCTTTCTGTATGAGTATCGAAAATCTGAATCATGCGTTAATTGAGTGCAAGAGGTTGACACTTCTGTTTCTGTACCTGAGTCGGATTTTTTGTAAATTTAAAATTGTTTTTTTCTTTCCAATCTTTATTTATGGGTTCGCTCTCAACACAGGAAACAAATCTGTGATTTTGCTTTTGAATTTTTCACTTGGAATTGCGAAGCTTGCAATTTATAAGACCAGGAAAGCCAGATTGGTAAATAAGAAAAATGAAAATGCACTTTTTTGTTTCAAAGGCATGGTGTCTGCTCGTATGAAAAAATACCATCAGAGATGGGGAATCCCCCGCCATTGAATGAAAAGGTCATACATATTCCAGATAATGAGGGAGGTGAATTGAAAACAAGACATCATTTGGTCATCATCTCGAAAAAGTTCCCCAGGGGTGAGGAGCGTAGTAACCAAAAATAATTGAAATCAGATAAGCGGTTTTCCATTTATAACAAAAAACATTTTTTTGAAGATGGCTGCCCCAGTCGGCCATCTTGGATCCGGCCACGCCCAAAATCAATAGGGTTCTTCCTTTTCAGGTGGTACATGTGTGACCCAAATTTCAAATTGATATGGCGAACAGTTTGAGTTATCGCACTCACAGCTATAAATGTTGATGCCTGGACGGACGGACTACGTTCCTCTTTGGTTACTACGTTCCTACTTCCTTATTTTTGGTTACGACATTCCTCACTCCTGGGGAACTTTTTCGAGATGATGACAAAATGGTGTCTTGTTTCCAATTCATCTCGCTCATTATGTGGAATATGTATGACCTTTTTCATTCAATGGTGGGGGATTCCCCATCTCTGATGGTATATTTGTGAGTTGTAACAATATCATTGACTCTTGAACTTTCATTATTTTTCTGACTCTGCTGGAGCACCTGTACTTTAAGAATGGCACTTTGATTCTCATGTTTTATACTTTTATAATAACTCTCTCTCTCTCTCTCTCTCTCTCTCTCTCTCTCTCTCTCTCTCTCTCTCTCTCTCTCCCTCTCTCTCTCCCTCTCTCCCTCTCTCTCTCTCTCTCTCTCTCTCTCTCTCTCCCTCTCTCCCTCTCTCTCCTCTCTCCCCCCCTCTCTCTCTCACACCACTCTCGCTCTCTCTCCCACCCCTCTCGCTCTCTCTCCCACCCCTCTCGCTTTCTCTCCCACCCCTCTCGCTCTCTCTCCCACCCCTCTCGCTTTCTCTCCCACCCCTCTCGCTCTCTCTCCCACCCCTCTCGTTCTCTCTCCCACCCCTCTCGCTCTCTCTCCCACCCCTCTCGCTCTCTCTCCCACCCCTCTCGCTCTCTCTCCCACCCCTCTCGCTCTCTCTCCCACCCCTCTCGCTCTCTCTCCCACCCCTCTCGCTCTCTCTCCCACCCCTCTCGCTCTCTCTCCCACCCCTCTCGCTCTCTCGCCCACCCCTCTCGCTCTCTCGCCCACCCCTCTCGCTCTCTCTCTCCCACCCCTCTCACTCTCTCTCCCACCCCTCTCGCTCTCTCTCCCATACCATCTCTCTCTTTCTCCCACCCCATCTCCCTCTCTCTCCTACCACTCTCTCTCCCTCTCCCACCCCATATTCCGCTCACTCACACCCTTCTCCCTCTCTCCTCCACCCCTCTCCCTCTCCATCTCCTCTCTTTACCTCCCCCTCCTCCTTTTGAGGTGCGTATGTATATTTATTCGTAAAGACAGTTTATAGCTGGTTTGAATCCAAAGCCACCTATAAACCGTCATCCTGGTGTTTCACAGAAATAGTGTTTCATCAGTGTGTGTGTGCCAGCCCTTGGATGGACGTTAAACGAGTGTCGGGTGTCCCTCTACCGGCATTAGTTTGTAGACATTAAAGATCCTCTGGTATCCTTCGTGAAGAGTAGGTGAACCATTGCCGGCACGCTGAGCAAATTACAAATTCCTGCCCTTATGCTGGGAAATTAATGGAAACCACACGGTAGTGTGTAACCATGTCAAGAAACTGCTTTGACATTACCGACTCTGCAACAAAGTATGGTACATTGGAATCAGAATACACTGTTTATTCTGATTCTGATGGTCCATATCCGTACTCTGTTGCAGCACATTGGTGCTGCGAGGCAAGGAATCATATTGTATGTGTATATAAAATAGGATTCCTCACCTCGTCCTTGGAACTAAAGGGGTTCAGTGTCTAACTGTGTGATTCTTTAATCCAACTGTGCTACACAGATACTCCTCCCCCCCCAACCTCCCACTGCCTCGCCGAGGTGGTGTTGGGGTGGGGGTGCACAAGGCCGTCTATTCCTGATAAACTCACCCAGGAACCTAAATCATGGAGACCTCTCCAAACCGCACGTGCTCAGCATTGCCGTGCTGAAACACACGGAATGCAGAAAAGGATCAGAAAGCAAAGGAGATGCATGAAACACAAGTGGACATCCATGCCATACCATATGGGAGTAGTGTTCAAATTGTTGTCAGCTCGAGGTACTAACAATTGTCCAAGAAACACCCAATTTTTCATTACTATATATAGTAATAAATTGTGATGGGTGATGGATTTCCATCCTGATATCTGACGTGACAACATTGCCTCAGATAACTCCTAGAGGAAGGCATGTCTTTGAGAGAACACGATCGCCAGCCACCCCAGAATTCTCCACTGGGTCCCACGCCCAAAGTCGTGTTACCATACAAAAAAGCCCGAGTATGAGCGGATACTGTGCCAATGAATATGTAAGTAATCTTAACTAGTTGCCGAGCGGGACCACTAGTTACATAACCGTTTCTAGTGCTTACCAAGCACAATTAACCCTTGGTTATCATTTGCCGCAATTAGAACCGACATAATAAATGAGGGCACAGTTTCTTAAGGAAATTGCTTTTAGTGGCAGTAATAAGAAAATGGCAAGTATTTACAAGAAGACAAAATGGCACATATATTACAGGTATGTTCAGCACGTATACATTACCCTTATCCCCTATGTGAGAAACCCACCCCCGGAACCTTAACAGTGACTTGGCAACTCTACAGTAGTTGGTGCCACATGCATCTGGGAAAAGATAGATAGGAAGAGGGTCAAGAGAGTGGGAGAAAAAGATAAAATCCAGGGTCGTGTGTTATGCCCCTCCACACTTGTGCCAGGTCGATGTAAGCGCGACCAATGGTTCTGAAGATGATCTGGTGTCTGGACCCCTCACAATGGTGGTTCACAGCAAGAACTGGACTTCAGTTATGGCGGGAAAATGTGGGAGGTATACAATGCAAAACTAGGGCCGATGGTCGATGCAGGTGGTTGAGCTTCATAAGCAGGGCTCAACACAAGGCACGAAGAATGAGGGTTGTTGAAAGTGTAACAAGAAATAAGTGTGGGAAAGAGAGAAAAGTGAACAAAGAAATAGAAAGAGATGGAAAGCAGAAGGGGAACAAGATAGAAAGAAAGAAAGAAAGAGTAATGTTGAGAAAGCAGGGATGAGCACTGGTTGGATGAGGATATGCGTGAGCAGAGTTTGCAAGAGGTTTGAGATAGGCTGGTTTCTCAAAACATTCAGTCTCCTCTCATAGGCCATGGGCCAGATATGGCCACAGTGCCCCCCTCCCCCACCTCCCAGCAAACCTATGCTTTTCTGAATCCCCTGGATATACTGAACACAAATATGAATGTTAACATTGAAAATTTTGGGATGCACCACCTGGTTTGACCTTTTGAATATGTGTACCCTAAAATTATACTTTTATCGATTTGCGTCGAATTCAATCTACGGATGGAATCAAAATGGCATGCAGAAGGACCAAATCATATCCAATATATACTGAAATGCAAAAGAAACTTACCACTTGTTTGAAATGTAATAAAATTGTAACAGTTCAAAATAACACAAACCAACAATTGCTAATTGAAACATTGGCATTTTAATGATGACATGTCAAGTTTTTTACCAAGATACACCATCTCATAAGTTTGTTCTACAGTACAGAACAGCACAGGGTGCAATGTCAGTCCTCTTTCAATAGCGTATGTGGCCACCATTGTTTTGGATACAGGCAGTGCATCTTTGGCGCATACTGCCGACCAATCTTTGGATGGATTGCTGCTGGATTCTGTCCCACTTAGTCCTCAATGTCTGAAGCCATCTGACTTAGGACAATCTGCCTGTCCTGCCTTGCAGTGGTGACTCTTGACCTCCCTGATCGAGGTCTGTCATCTGCAGAGTTGTGGAGGGTGTCTCTGTCCACCAGGGCCGATATCATCTTGTGTGAACAGCCAAGGCGATGTGCCACCTCACGGGAGCTCAATCCGCCTTGCAGTATGCCCAAGGCACACTGCCATTGATCCCTTGACAATCGTGGCATGTTGATTGAAATGCCCATTTTGCACTGGCCTTTTTAAAGCCAATATCAAGACATCACGTGCAGCTCATTAAAATCATCCCGTACCCCTTGGCTATTCACTGACAGTCAAAACGGCTGTTCAACAGCTGTGCTATGAAGTGACCATTGAAGGTTCAAGTGACCATTTTGTCTGACAGTGAGGACACTGTTGTCCACAAATAAGTTCACACATTTACTGCACGCAGTGTTATTGTTGATATTTGAAGGTATAAAAGGTGGTAAGTTTCTTTTGCGTTTCAGTATGTATGATGCATCAAATTGAAGATAATTGCATTCTTATCATCTGTATATACAGTATGTCTAATAGTGTTGTACATTAAATCTGAATGCAATGATATACATTTGAATATATATTCCCTATCTTTCGAATAAACACAAAATCAACACTCCGTATTCCTCAATGAATATAATTGACATTATATGAATTTTCTTGCAGGTACAGACTATTCAATGACAGTGTGAAACGGTATTAATTACCTTTTATTTTTCGAAAATATCAAGCAACTATTATGAAAATATACAACGTTGTCACACAATAAGCATCAAACGGATATTCAGACAAATAATGTTTTCAATCAACCACATTTTGATGAAATACACATTTGTGGTCACTTTTATGGAACATTACTTGACAAACTCTTACCATGATTACAGAGAATTATTATAATACCGCACAAAATATTATTTAATAGTATAGCTTGAAAGCATCCAAAAAATCCAAGATGGCCACCATCAGCATCACCAAACTACAAGATATTTCATTGCACATAAACATTTCCAGTCTATATCTCCATAATCTGGATCATAGGCCTGGTGTTGGCGCAGTGGTTAGGGCAGCGGCTTGGGATCCAAAAGGTCCTGAGTTCAAGCCCCGTTGGGCCACTGAATTAATACACCAGGGGGTTGACTCAGCCTGTCATCCTTCCGAGGTCGGCGAAATGAGTACCAGTGTACTGGGCCGGTGTATACCCCGGTTAAAATAGGTGTACCATATCCCTGTGTCGTAAGAGGCGACCAGGGTTGCGTCAGGAAGGGCATCCGGCGTAAAACATGTGCCAAATCACGATGCGGATCATACGGATGATCCGCTGTGGCGACCCCTAATGGGAGCAGCCAAAAGAAGAAGAAGAAGATCTCCATAATCTGGATCATGTCAGTTACCTATAATAGAAGAATATTTTATGTGCATCATTTCATTATCCATCATATTTCTTCCCATATTCATCCATAATATTTCCAAACATACATCTACAACTTACAGTGCCAATGCAGACTGCAGAAAGCATATGTTTCAGAGTGAATAAAATAGTGTTTATATTTGCATTATATCCGCATCATATTGCATACAATATTCACGGAACGAAATAATAAAACCAAATCTCAAACATGGTAAGTATTTGAATACAACATATATTCTAAACAATTCAAAACAGAATTATACTCCAATATAAATGAATGTTCCTTTCGTAAACGTGAATTTCAACTAATCCTACTCATTGTCAGACTGAGCTGTCTCCATTAAGATAGTCTGATTCGTCTGGAATGTCTGAGTTCGAGTCATTGATGTTCGCTGAATCTTCAGCGATGTCTGCCAACTGCTGTGGTAGGACCCCTCCCTCAAACCAAAGATGCTCCAGCTTTCCCTCAACGAAATTCCACCCATGTCCATCACTTGGCTGAGGGATCTCAAGATTTGCAACATGGGCTCTTTTCCAAATGCCAAGTTGGAAGTTGACTCTCCGGATGTGTTGCTCCAGGCTCTTCTTGCATGGAGGGAGAGTGCCCATGTCAACTGTGCTCGAACGGGAGAGACGGTCATCATCTTTTGCTTACAGCTCATTCATTTTCATGAACCGCAACTCATCGACGCTCCGAGTACGAGGTCTTCCATATAACACAGGTGAACTCGTCCAGGTCATCCATCAGGTCGTCGGGTACTTCCCATGTGTCTCCTAATCTAGCTCAAACTGGTACAAACTTGGGCAGCTTAGAAAGGGTCTTCAGTGTCAAGGATTATTCGATGCAGATATCTATCAGATTCTTGGACCATATTAAGAGAACCAAGATCATATGCATATCGTACCACGTCGCTTGTGCCACTGTCTGCATTGTAGATTATGTAAGTTTGGAAGTTTCCTGTGCGGCGTAATCTACAGAACACCAATGAGTCCTTGTACTTCTCATATTTCCGTAACTTAGCTTTAAGGTTTTCCCCACGGAAGTTAGGATTGGCAAAATCCGTATGCTGTAGGCTGCCGATATAAATGCTGGAAAGTTCTGACAGTTTGATAATGTGTTTGCCTCTAATGATATCTCTTTCTATGACTTTCTGAACTTCTGTAAAAGCCTGACTGTGTGCTTGTGCCAGGTTTGTTTGTCTCTACTTGTCCTCTGTGCTTGTACTCCTCCATTTCTCTGGATTCTGTGTGTAGATAACCCGGCAGGATTTGTGATACTTCGCTTCTGTAGCAAACAAATCATGACCTCTTATCTGTGTGAGTAATTTCTCGTCACATTTGTTTTCAGCTACTTCGAGAACTGTTTGCCATCCATCACACTCGAACTGGCTTAAGCCTTCAGTGGTGTGTGTCCCTTTGATCTTGACTTTTCGTCTCCCCTTTGAGTTACAGAAGATGCAATCAGATGAAAACAGTACCTTGTCCCTTGATGAATCCCTCCGACTTAACTTGGAGCATGATGGAGTAGATGGATCTGAAGGAGTGGAGAGGCGACTGAGGTTCATGGTAAATCGTTGATAGCATTCTCTGTGATATCCATGACACTCAGTAAGGGAATCTGGTATTGGGTCACAGGTACTCGTCATACGTTGGACTGATCCATATGGTTGCACCAGTCTCTTGTCTCGGATCCCCTTCAACCTTGCAAGTTGGGCTGTGGAATCCTTGGTTGTGGAGAATAGCACCATAGGGCCATATTGTAACCCAGAGATGTGCACAATGCATTCGGGCTCCAATCGGGACTTCGAGCCTCCATGACTATCATCTTTCCGACACTTGGGAGGTGGGTCTTCTCGCTCCTGGCCGCCTTCTGCTGCTTGCTGGTCAGACGTCAGTTGACTATGTTGTGCACAGCTCGTACGAACCTGAAAATAGAAGGAAACCGGACTTGAAACTTCATATTTTTATTCGGTGTTAATTATTGCAATGTTGTATCACATTCTTAAATATTTCTGATGTGCACTGGAATAGATAACTTAATTAACTTAATTACCATTAATTAAGAATTATCAGTAGTCATACCATGAGAAAGAAAATACATCTTAACTCACCTGTTATCTTCAGTTAAACATTCAACATGAATGTTTTGGAAATAAATCTCAAATAATTTAATATGTAAACAAATATCGACTGTGACTCGCTTTCCGTTCACGATACGGCCATTTCCAACACCGACACCATTCCTGTATGTCTCATATTTCAATAAATATAAGGTAGTTAAAACTGTTTCTCACTATCATTAAATAGTCTGTACCTGCAATAAAATTCATAAAATGTCAAATATATTCATTGAGGAATACGGAGTGTTGATTTTGTGTTTATTCTAAAGATAGGGAATATATATTCAAATGTATACAATTACATTCAGATTAATGTACAACACTGTTAGACATATAAAGATGATCAGAATGCAATTATCTTCAATTTGATGCATCATACATGTATATTGGATATGATTTTGGCCTTAGGTCAGGTCAGGTATGGGAGCATGTGCCAGAACAGCACGTCGCTGCGTCCACTTTCCGCCGGTACTCCAGGGGCCTCCGTCTGGCCATCCCCCAGGCAGATGCCTGGCCCATCCCCATCTCCTTGAGATGATGGTCAACCTGTTGCAACCATGAGGCACGTGGTCGACCCACTGGTCTCCTCCACTCATGAGACTCCCTCGCTGAGAGAATCTGGTGAGCAGGATCAGAGTCAGGAAAACGAGCCACATGTCCATACAGCCGCAACTGACGCTCACGGACTATGCAGGTAACAAATCTCATCCGAGTCTCTCTCAGCAACCGCTCGTTGGACACAAAATCCGACCAGCGATAGCCAAGGATTCTCCGAAGAGACCTGGTACCAAAGGAATTAAGTCTCCGTCTCAGATCCTTGGTCAGAGTCCAAGTCTCGCACCCATAGAGCAAGACTGGAAGTACCAAGGACCTGAAGACTCGGACTTTCGTCCTCCCGCACAGGTACCGGCAGCGCCACACCCCATGATCCAGTGAATCCATGACTCCCCAGGCCCGACCCAGACGTCTATTGACCTCTGACTCGCAGCCAGCAGAGACATGAATTTCACTGCCAAGGTAAGTGAATCTCTCCACGACCTCAACATCCTCACCACAAACAGACACAGACAGGACAGCAGCATCCAAGATGTCACCGAAAGCCTGGATCTTAGTTTTGACCCAAGAAACCCGTAATCCCAACGGCTCCGACTCCTCATTCAGCACCTCGAGGGCCCCCAAGAGGATGTCTAAAGTCTCCGCAAAGATGACTGCATCATCTGCAAAGTCAAGGTCCGAGATCTTGACATTCCCAAATGACGCACCGCAACTTGATCTCTCCGACATCCTCCCTAGAATCCAGTCCATACAAGTGCTGAAAAGTGTGGGGGCAAGTACACATCCCTGACGAACTCCAGTAACAACTGGAAATAAGTCAGAGATGGTACCACCACACTTCACAGCACTCTCAGTACCAGAGTAGAGTTCAGACATCAGATCGATCAGTTTTGGTGGCACCCCACGAAGACCAAGAATCCTCCAGAGGACATCCCGATTCACTGAATCGAACGCTTTACAGAGATCAACATAGGCTGCAAGCAGCCCCTGCCGAAACTCTCGTCTGCGTTCGGTGAGGACACGAAGTGCAAGGATACGGTCAATCGTTGACCTCTTTGGTGTAAAGCCTGACTGCTCTGGACGCTGGTGCTCAAGTAGATGGTGGCGAACCCTATCGAGAATTATCCGAGCAAAGACCTTGCCCGGCACTGAGAGCAGCGTCACCCCTCGGTAGTTGTTGCAGTCTTGGCGATCACCCTTCCCTTTCCAGAGAGGGACAACAAGGCCCCTCTTCCAGTCAGTTGGGATGATGCCTGTGTTCCAGGCAGAGCACAAAACTGCATGCAACGACACGAGTGCAGCATTTCCACCAGCCTTGAGAAGTTCGGCATGGATGCCACAGATCCCTGGAGCTTTGCCCCGTTTCAACTGGTTCACCGCAGCCCGTGTTTCCACAAGCGTAGGTGGACCACAGTTGATTCCAGGGTCAGCAAGAGGGATTGTAACACCCTTGACGTCTAACTCGACAGTTGGGGGATCAGCCTGGTACAACCGCTCAAAGTAACCAGCCCAGCGGGCCTTCACTTCAGACTCCTCTGTCAAGAGCCTACCACTCTCTGCTCGAACTGTAGTGCTCCGAGGGATGGGCTGGGATGAACGTAATGCGCAAATTCCCCTGTAAGCGGGATGAGAATCACCTGTCCACAGGTGATGCTCTACCCCCTCACAGATTCCTCGCACATAGGCCTCCTTGTCCACCCTCAGTGCACGTACAGTTTTATGCCTCAGCTCCCTGAACAGCTCAGCTCTGCCATTCAGCCTGGCCCTGCGACTCTGGTCAATGGTATCCAGTGTCCCTTGAGAGACAAAATTCTTCTTTGCCCTGCGGTGAGCTCCAAGGCATCCACCGGCAACATCAAGGACGGTGGTCTTGAAGGTGCTCCACAACTCTTCAGGACCCCCCAAAGCACCCAGACCCCCCAAGTGTCCATTCAGCCTGTTCGCAAACTCCTCAGCTACTCTCTCATCCCTGAGCTTGGCAACATCCAGCCTCGGCTGGGATGGTACCATTCTCCAGGATTTAAGGTGCAGCTTTAGAGTTGCTACAACAAGCCTGTGGTCAGTATTGAGGAACTGAGCACTCCGGTAGACCCTGCAGTTCTGGATCATCCTCCAACGACCATCAATGAGGACATGGTCAATCTCCTTTGCCACACCGCCAGCGTTGGAATACCAAGTCCAGCGATGAGCTTGTGGGCGCTGAAACCATGAACCAGCCACCCTAATTCCATGACTTCTTGCAAAGTCAAGGAACTTAGTGCTATTCTGGTTCATAGTTCCTGACCCATGGGGACCAACACACACCTCATAACCGTCCCTATCAGTTCCAGTCGATGCATTGAAATCCCCCAAGACTAGAAGTGTATCTCGTCTGGGGCACTGATCAACCACAGACTCGAGTGTGGCGTAGAATGCATCCTTCACGGTGAGATCACTCGCCTCAGTCGGAGCATAAACAGAGACCAGGGAAATGACACCTAAGGAGTGACGAATCCTTAATCTCATAATACGCTCGTTGACCGGTGTTACCTCAATTATCATTGGGGTCAGCTTATTGGACACAGCTACAGCAACTCCTTGGGTATGGTAACCATCAGAGCGACCAGACCAATAGTAGGTGTAACCACCCACCATTATCTCGCCGCAATCCGGTCTCCGAACCTCAGAGAGAGCTGCAATCCCGATGTCCAAACGCTTGAGCTCAGATGATAACAGAGACAGGTGATCATCCTCTCTTAGGGATAGGACATTCCAGGCACCCACCCGAAGGGACCGCCTCAGGTTAACCCAAGGAGACCGCCGTCTGGTGGACGACACCTCAGCACCACTCCGACACACTCTCCTGCAATCTGACCCAGGGATGTTACCCCGTGGTTTCCCTCCTATCAAAGATTGGGGGTCCTGAAGGCTTTGCCCCAATCCCGTCATCCGGTGAGCTGCCCTGCGAAGGGAAGCTGCACAGGAGGTACTCCCACGGAGTGGGTTTTCAGATTTTTTTGCGTTTTTGCGTTTTGCGGCATGAAGGGTTTTACGGTGGCCGGAGTGCAAATCCTGCCACCAACCTCCTAATAAGAAGTGACCCAACTGCAGGAGGACGTCCGCAGACACAGTTGGGCACTAGATATGGGTGGCCGTTGGCTCACAAGGAGCTCCTCCACCCTTTGACAGGTTTTGTTTTTAATCCTGCTGGGTGTCCATATCCAAACACCCTCCTCACCAGAAAACCTGGTGGGGGAGACGGTTTAGTCGCCGACAACCCGACCATGGAACAGGTTAGTACAGGTTTACATGGTACCTGTAGCAGGTCACAGATCGAACCTGACCTGACACAGATCGAACAGTCACAGATCAGTCACAGATCGAACCTGACCTGACCTTTGGCCTTCTGCATGTCATTTTGATTCCATCCACAAATTGAATTTGATGCAAATCGATAAAAGTATAATTTTAGGGTACCCCTATTCAAAAGGTCAAAACAGGTAGTACATCCCAAAATTTTCAAGGTTAATATTCATATTCATGTTCAGTATATCCAGGGGATTCAGAAAAAACATAGGTTTGCTGGGAGGTTGGGGTGGGGGGGGGGGGTGCACGGTGGCCATGTCTGGCCCATGGCCTATCTCTCTTGTCTTTATCTTTGCTGGTTTGCTCTTACCTTTTATTGCATCTGCTCCCAACCCACAACTTGCGCCCTCCCACCTTCTCAGTCCGGAGGAGGAGCTCACCCGTCCAAAGATCCTTCCCTCTTGCACCTGATTGGTGTTCTGATACTGATGCTTGGTGACACATAGTGATTGGCCCTCACAGTTCTGGTGTGCTGTCTCTGTTCGGATGATCGATCAGATCTAGGTGTTCACCAAACTGGTCTGAGGTGGCTGCATATGGTGTTGAGGTCGGGGGTTAATAAACAGTGGTTGGTGAGTAAGCACAATTTAGCAGAGGGACTGCAGCTGGTGTGTAGCATGTGAGACATGAATGAGGAGAGCATGTGAATAAGAAGAAGTACATGTGGGATTTTAAACTAAACACTCGCAATGCATATCTGCTCACATGAATATAGTATCCTGCAATTAATTTGCAATTGCTCACTGGCTTTGACACCAATACAAATTTTTTTAATGGAATCTAAGCATCAAAAAGCTACATATATCTCACAAAGTTTCAAATGGAGCACCACGCCACCATTAAAGCATTTAAATCGCATCATATGTGGCAATAAATGCGAATTGTTGCTCCCAGCTTGCCGACTCGATGACAGAAGATGCCCTTTACATTTTTGCCTGCCCCATCCCACCCCCACTTAGAATCTGATGCGGGCACGGGCAACTTGCTGGTATACTTGTACGCTAAGCAGAATAATAAGATATAACTCACTTTATTAACATCCGCCATCAAAGATGGATGGAGGTTACTGTTTTCACCCCTGTCTGTTTGTTTGTTTGTTTGTTTGTGAACAGTATTACGGAAAAACTCCTCGACGGATTTCGACGAAACTTGGTGGGGGGATTATGTATGGTCCAAGGATCATGTCATTAGATTTTGGAGTTGGTCCAAAGTCCAATATGGCCGCCATGGCGGCCATTTTGAAAAAATATTTGAATTTTTGTTTTTGCATTTCTACATGTTTTAAGTGATTTCCAACCCCCAAAAAAAATTTGTTAGAGAAAAAAAAAACAAATTTTGCAACTTTTTTTTTCAAAAAAATTTCGATTTTATTTTTTTGGCATTTCTACATGCACGTCGATCTAGTTTAGTTTATTCAATCGTGGTTCAGTAGAGTCTGATCCGTTTTGACCTGCAATGAATAGGATATCAGGTTCACTTAAGTGACCCAGCAGTATTGGCGGCAGAGATTTTGCACTCTACCGAGTGCTCCCCCTCTAGTTCTATATGTTGCTGCTTTGTTCTCCCCATGGGTCTAAAATTACAACAATATACAGGGTGTCCCATAAGTCGATAACTTGACCCTTTTGGGTGTCCCTTTTGCTGAGGTGTTGATCATGGACCATTTTATGAAAACGCATGTTTCTGTTGTCAAAATTGAACTGAAGGATTAGAATAGAGATGGCACTGCTAACCTGTGGATTTGGCCTTTAAAAAAATGCTAATAAAAGAATCCAAGACTAAGCCAGCAGGGTCAATTAACTTCCATGCATGTTTCTCTTCTGCCCGGGAAATAAGCTGACCTGCGCATGTTCAAAATGTAGAAGGAACGGAGGAGAGAAAGGGGAGAAAGGTGCATTCTCCTGAGCTGCTCGATTTCATGTTGTACAAATAATAAGGCACATTCTCCTGAGATGTTGCGCTGATTTTCATGTGGTGAAAATCATTTCAAAAATGAACACTGGGCTGGTGCTCCTGCCTCTCACCTTTCTCAGTTTCACGCTGTGGAAACCAAAGGATTTAGGATCATTGGTATCTCCCACGATGAGGCTGAGTCTTTGAGCTTCTCACTCTCTCACCACAGACAGGTCAGTGGTCTTTCTGTCCTCTACCATCCACTCTCTGGTCTCGCCCCCCCCCCACTCTATCTGCGATAGGTCCCAACTATATTTCTGCAGGGCGCTTAAGGTCCGCCAGTAACCCCCTTCTGGTAAAACTACCAAAATCATGAATCACTGCTCAACTTCACTCTTTCATTCCTCTTTTTTCCCTCCTTTGGAATGAATTCCCACACTCTCTTCAATCCCACACTTCCCTCCAGGTCTTCAAAACAGCTGTTCTCCACCAGCTCTTATCTTCCCTCATCCAAAACCATGATCTTTTCTACCCCTGTTAATCCACCCAAAACCCACCTCCTTCAAATTCCCTGCTTTCCTTCTGGAAAATTCTCTGTCGTGTAAGGTCCTGAAAGTCCCTGTGGTGTCCATCTTGTTTACCCCGTGTTCCCCACCCCACCCCACCCCTCTCCCTCTCACAGATCTCATGTCTCTGCTCCCCACTGTTTCGTCCTTCCCTTTCTCTCCCCTCTTGTCTCCTGCCCCCCTTGTTGTGCATTGTGTGTTAGCTCTCATACGAGCTATGACAATGTATACAAAAATAAAAGACCCTTGAAGACCCCCGAGGACCCCAAATACCCCAAAAGACCCAGAAGACCCAAAAGACCCAGAATACCCAAAAGATCCCAAAATCTCTGAAGACCCTGAAGACCCAGAAGACCCAACAGACCTGAAAGACCCTGAAGATCCAAAGGACTCCAAAGACCCAAAAGACCCAAAGGATCCAAAAGACCTCCAAAACCCAAAGACTCTTTAAGACCCATAAGACCATTTAGAACCCTAACATCTTGTGGAACCCTTAGACCTCTAAGACCCCTCATCCTCGTAGACCCTTTAGAACCCCAAAGACTCTTCTACTCCGTTCTACCCTTTCGTCCTTCACACCTTTCACACCTTTTAAAACCCTGAAGACCCTTTTGACCTTTAGACCCTTTTTCGACATTGTAAGACCCTTTAGACCCCTTCAGATAATTCCAACCCTTTCGACCTTAAATTACACTCTTGAGACCCCTTCCATCTTTTGAGACACTTTCTACCATTTTACCTCTTTAGATCCATTTAGACCTTTTCAGGCCTTTCCACCTTTCAACCTTGAGACCTTCAGACCATAACAACTTTTCAGATCTTAGACCTTTACACATTTACATCGAGACCATTTAGACCATTCATTTGCAATCAACGACTTTCTTTTCGTTGTACATCCTTCTATTTGCCATACAAAACAAGTCCTGGCAAGGGTCTGCAATCTGCAATCTCTGATTTCTCTTTCTTGTTGTTGTTAATGCCATTAATATTAATAATATATGCTTTGCTACAATGTACTCATTCTTTTTATTATTTATTTTGTAATTAGAATGCCATGCCGTGGAAGGTTCGAACAAGCTGCTCGAGACACCTTCACATCGCATGCATTGAAAACATGCAAATTCTTCCAGATTAGCCTAGTTAATTAGCCTAATCAACTCAGGAGATCATGTTGCTCATTTTAGTGTATCACGCTCCACATCAGAACACTCCAGTAGAGCTCCACAAAAAACCTGCCACACACACACACACACACACACACACACACACACACACACACACACACACACACACACACACACACACACACACACACACACACACACACCTTGTCCATTTATAGTAGACTTGTGGGCCTGTTGGTCCATTGGAGCAAATTTCCATTGGTCTTCATGACCTTGTCAGAGGGTGTGCTAGCAGTCTTTATGTAGGGATGGCGCAGAAAGAAATGGCAATCTCACCCGCTATACACGAAACTAAAATTGGAGTATCGTCTCTAAAAAGTTGCTTAGGCTGCATATGAGAGCCTACCCGGTCTGTTCAGCTGAGTGTTCAATAAGCGAGAATCACTTTTCAGTACTTCAAGCCATGTTGTAGTCCAGGATCCACAGATTTCAAAGCTCACAAAAATGAGTTCGACCTGACCTCACTCGATACTATACTTTTATTTTGCATTTTATTTGTTTGAATAGGCCTTCCAGTGATAGAATTTGGTGTTCTGCTTTGCCACCCACTTTGCAAAAAAATTACCTATGGCTGCAATTAAACATGCACCCGACAATTTGTTGTACAAAATGAATATTTTCTCCTACACATAACTCGTTGGGGCTTCTCAAATTTATCCCAGTTCAGCTGATGACATGAGTTCAGGTGCATGGATTAAGAGAGGTATTAACTTGTGCCTTATAATTAAAATGTGGGCACTTAAACACCATGCAAACAGCTGTTATCTCGCATTTTTGCAATCATTTTCAGATTCACTTTTCTTTTGTGGCATAATGCACTATGTTATCATATTGTTGTGGTTACCAAATTCGCAAACCACCATTCAGGTCCCTTAGGTGAGGTATCTCGGTAAGTATATGTGTAGTTAGGCCCAAACCCGTTGTCTAGAGGAATAAATGTTATTCATGCGTGCTGCGACTCTTCAGGATAGCCGTTTTTCTTTTACTATCTTTATTTTGGACCAACCGCCATTGTTACCACCACCAACCACAACATCAACCACCCACCGCGGCGCCGCTTCACGTCACACCTCGCAACCGTCGCATCGCCACCGTTCTTGCGCCGCTTGTGGGTACCGGTGTTGGACTCGTGCAGGGCGCGCGCCGAACAGCGTGTACAAAACCACGGATTTTCCGCTCCAAAAACGGATCAAAAACGACACACGCCCACTTTTGTTCCGTCCAATCGGTGAGCGAGGGGCGATTTGGCCCCGCCTCCAGGGCGTTGGAGGGCGGTCGCTATATGCAAATTCATGGATCAAAATGCATTCACGCCCACTTTTTCTCGGGCCAATGGGGAGCGAGGTGAAAGGTCGAAGGCAGGGGGTCAAAGGCGAAGCCACGGGGCTTATATAAGCGACCGCGTTCGTCAGTAGAGCAGAGTTAAGACTTCGCAGTCGGTGGAGTTGGGAAGAAGAAGCAAGAAGGAGTTGGTCGTCGTGTGCGTTGGAGTCGGAGCGAAGAGGACGGAGCTGTGGAGAGGCGGCGAGGGCAGACGAGGGGGTGCTCGCGGCGTGCCGGGAGCTGCACACCAGGGAGGCCGACGGCGCGAACTGGTCGAGGTGGAGACGCTCGTCGCGGGACTCGAGGCAGAGTAAAAATCCTCCTTTCCCCCGAGCATCAGCAACCCCCTCCTGTTTCCCCCCGCGCTGAGATAGTGCGACCAAGGGGGCCCCTTTCCCACCCCCTACCAGACACTGCCCGCGAGGCCCGCGGAGTTGAGGCACCATCGCCGCTCCGCGTCTCATCACCAGACGGGTAGGCCCGACCCGGTCTCGGCCTCAGGCCCGCCTCATCCTTGAGGGTGTTCTTTTTCTTGGTTTTGGATATGTGTTGTCGGCGCCGTCTGTGAAGTAAAATTGTATAAGTGTTGCCGTGTGCTCGCGTAATCGGTATTAGATCTGCATTGTCGCATTTGCTTTTTGTGTAAAATTGCATTGTGTTTCTTTTCCTTTTCTATGTGCTTTTGGTGGAATTGAATATGTGTGCTTTCCGTTCATCGCGAATAAATGTGCTTTGTGTTGAACTGTTTCCCGCTTCGCTTCGTCATTTCTTTCATTGAATCCTCATCTTGCTTCACGTAAAGGGTTGGTAGTGGGCTGAATACGCCCGATAATTAATCGAACCGTCGAGGTCGACGAATAACACCGCTCGGTTATCCCGATAGTACGGAACGGGTCGCTTAAGTGGCCCGTGTCCGAAGTCGACCTGCGGCGAGGTGCGATCGCCCGGTCTACCCTCCGTGTGGGTACTTAGGTAGGTCGAATTTGGCGAGCAACCCTATCCCACGCGGGGGCCGATTGGCTCGATCGCGGTGAGACCGAAAGGTCCACCCGTGACTGGTTCCCGGCGTTAGTCCGAGAGGGTCACGACTGGATTGTCCGTCCGGTGGGCGACGTGCCGCGATTCGAGTTACGTGGCCGTCAGCACGCCGGCAGGCGCGAATCCGTAACACTGGTGTCAGGTCGTGCGATACAAATCCATCGCCCTCCTCGCGACACTGGTATCGGAGAACAGGAAAACGGGCTCTCCTGTCTCCAGCTAAATTCACGGGAATCGGTCCAGGGGTGAGAGAAGCGACCCCCGATTCCCTCCAAATTACGAGCGATTCAAATTAACCCTTTAAGAGAAGCAAGATGGCGTCTCAAGGCGAGCGGGTGCCGGGTTGATTCGGTATGTGTAATAGTAATGTAGAATCCATGGCTCAGGACGAGATCACCGTGCAAGAGAAACCCGTACCAGAAGGTTGGGAAAGGCATCGATGCCGTTCATCTGGTCGGTTTTTTTATTATAACTCCACCACTAAATGTAGTCAGTGGGAGTGGCAAGGGCAGGTGACAATGCGGCAGATTATGGAACTCGCGCAGAGCATAAATGACAAACTGGATTACTGGAATGCCGGAATAGAAAAAATGAACGAAAAGATGGATACAAATACAAATGAAATGAAAAACGAAATGAACAAGCAAATAAACGGAATGGAAGCAAACAAGAAGGAGGAAATGAAAGAACTACGGGGTGAGACACAGAATATGGGCCGATGCCTGCAGGCGGGCATGTAGGCCGTTAGCAGGGAACTTAAAATGGCGACTCCACGTGTCGGAACGAACGAGCTGGGAGGGGGTGCAGCGGCTGACAGGCTCGCGGTGGAGGCGGGTAAGAAAATAATTCGGGAGACAAGAGACGAGGTGAAAGTAATTGCGAGGGAGAGAAAAGAACAATTAATACGGAGAGCAAGGATGAGGTACGCGGAGATCGTGAAAGAGCAAGGAGTGAAAAACAGGGAAGGACGGGAGCGATTTAAGGAGAAAGCAAGGTTGACCTACATAAAGATAAGGGAAAGACGCCAGAAAGAAGCGGAGACTAATAGACAGGAGGGGACAACAGAAACTTATAAATGTATAGAGACACGGGAGACAGAAAAAATAGAGGAGAGACAACACGATGAAGACGGGGTAAGTGACGCACACACACACACGGAGGTAGTGGAGGATAGTGAGGTTGAGCTCGCGGAGCGTGTAGGGACCCAGTGCGAGCACCTGGATGGCCTCCTCCAGGAACGAGGGGAGCGAGTATGCCCCCTTGAGGCGAGTCACGACCAGGTGAGTTCGGTCGTGCTTTGCGAGGTTAAGGGGACGAGTGCTGTGGACGGGTGCACGGAGAGCTTGGGGGGTATAGAGGCCCCGGAGACCCTTGTGGGGACACGAATCCCCAGTGTGGTTGTCCCTGTGTGTGTGGTGCAAGGTGTGAGTGCGTCCCCGTGTGTAGAAGCGACCCCGTGTGTGAGTGGTGTGGTGGCGAGTGTGCCGGAGTACGTGCTTCCCAGCACGCCGTGTGTGGATGAGGCACCGCGGGTGAGTGCCCCCGCATGCGTGAGTGAACGGCTGTGTGCAAGGTCGCTGTGTGCAAGGGAGACCGTGTGTGTGAGAGAGCGGTATGTGAGGGAGATGTCGGTTGGCATGCGGGAGCACGCAGCCGCGTCTCCCGGTGTGAATGTAATGGAATGGAGTGTGAGCGTCGTAACACGCAGGTGTGCGTGGGTTGAATGGCGACGACGGCGACAGAGGAACGAAAGCCGAGTAGCGGCTGTAGTTGTTTCGGGGACCGTGCCGGGTTCACCCAGCAGTGAGCACGCGGTCCGTGCTGTGCAACGCACGAGGCCGCCACGTGCTCGCTTGCGAGAGTGAAGTCCCGGTCCGGAAACGCACGCGGTGGATTTGCCGATCCCGCGGACGGACAAAGTTTAGGCAGGATTACGGATTTGGACCGGACGGGTTCTCCACGCGATCGTGTGTGTTAAGCTCCAACGGGCAAAGCACATGTGTTCGCGTGGGGAACCCCTCGAGACGTGGGGCTTGTGTTTTTTTTTATGCGCACGGTGACGTCATGGCTGCACGTGGGGTTGGAATCCGGCAGGAGGGGTATCCCTGCCGGATGGTACCGTCCAAGGAGGGACGAGGAACACGTGCAGCTGCATGACGTCACGGGCAGGTGTAAAGTGCGCGAGCTCTGAGTTTCCGCGCTGGTGCTGCGCATGTAGAAAAAAAAGAAAAAAAAGAAAGCAAGCCTCACTTTCGGGTGCACAGGATTCCTGGGCAAGGGGTGGAAGACCCCCTTGGCCGGGGCACAGGATGGAAACTAGTTAGGGGGAAGGGTTAGCTTAGTTTGACCGACTTCATGGGGCAGGGGTAAGTCCTCATGGAGTCCGTGGAATGGATATGGTAGAGGGATTTAGTGAGCTTTAGGTTGGGAAATAAAATGATTTATTTGGAGACAGTGACTCACAGTGATGTGTAGAGGGGAAGTAGCTTAGCTACGTAGTGTTAAAAGGAACGTGCTGTAGTGTAAGGGACGACGTGGGAGCACGAGTTAGTTAAGGGATGTAGTTAGAAGGATGGCAGAGTTCAGTGGTGTGTGTGGTGTTGTTGGTGAGTGAAGTGGAAGCATGTGCTTGGTGAGTGAGTGAGGCCAGCGGGTCTGTGTGAATGGAGCAAATGGGGAATGCATGGTGCGATGAGTGATTGGGGGGAGGAGTGACTCCCGCCCAAGGGACCCCGGGGTCAGTATAAAGTGAGTTAGGGGGTTAGTCAAATTGAAAAATGGAGGTCGTTTTGCTGTTGGTGGGAATGTAGGCTCGAAACCCATTTGGAGGGGTGCAGGAGCCCTGTTGACGGGCTTGGGAGCGTGGCTGCGAAAGGTATCGCTGAGTGGGTACCCCGGGCACCAGGCTAGTCGGCCGTGGTAGGCCAAGGGCCCATGGGGGGCCGGGATAGCGTAGTGGGCACGGGTGCGCCTGCTTGGTGCGGGGGCCCGGGGCGCCATTAGCCGCGTGGGCAGTGTTGTGGGCAAGGGTGACCCTCGGAAAGGGGCCTGGGAAGCCAGCCTGCCACGTGTGCGTTTCAGGGGAGGTGCCATGGGGGGCACTCCCCGGTGTTAGGGAGCTGGTAGGCTCGGAGGCAGTGTAGTGCCCGGGGGTGCCATAGCGGGAGATTCGGCAGAGGGTCGTGCCTGCCAAAGGGAGCCACGTGTCCCAGCCAGGAGACCGTGTGAGGGCACGGAGCGAAAATTGGGGGGCGAGGCCCGAAATTGTGAGGACACCAACACAGGCGACGGGAATCTGGGTTTATAGAACCAATAGTTTAAGCGAGAGGCGCTTGTTGAAAGCCCCGGGGTAGTTTAACAGTTAAATGGTTAGGGTAGATTAGGAGATGTACCCCTCCGCACCATCCATCCCCTCACTCTCGTTGTGGGCCGCTGGACCCACTTTGGTTATAGATCGCTGAACTCTGGGGAGGCCATTCTGAGGCTTCGTTGGGCCTCGACACAGGACGCTAGCTCTCCCTCGTTCCCCTCCGGGAAGGGAACGAAGGGGTTGGGAGTAGGCTAGGTGACAGGATAGGTTAGCCGAACAAGGACGATAAAGGGGGTTAGGGGACGATTTATAGTGGGGTTTTATAGTAAACGATTTATACGATTTATAGTAAACATAAAAACAACAAAAAAATAAGTTGGGGCTAAATTGGGGTTTGACAAATTAAGGGAGTGGGTATGTACAGTGACAGGCAAAGGCGATAGGTTGGGAGGGAGACCGTAGGGTAGGTCCGAGCCCGCCTTCTGAGTGGCCAGCACCACCGCACTCCCTCCACCAACCTCCACTGAACGGCAAAGGCTGGCCAGCTTCATCTGCTGGCTGCGTTGCTGCAAGGCAGAGGCCGGCCAACTTCATCGGCAGCTGTTGTTTTGCGGCAAGGCCTGTGCCGGCTGGATCATCTGCAGCTGCTGTGCTGCAAGGCCTGTGCCGGCCAGATCATCTGCAGCTGTGGTACTTCAAGGCCTGTGCCGGCCAGTTCATCTGCCGGCTGTGTTTGCCTGCAGCGGCCTTCTTCTGCAGGCTGTGTTTGCCTGCTGCCTTTGCCATGCCATGCCCACTGCCCCTGTTCACCAGCCCCGTTCAATTTTTGCTTTGCCCCCCCCCCCCCTGTTCATTGCCATGTGCGCCAGGATCAGAAAGCAACAGTTGGCAAGCTGCAAGAACTGCCCTGTTGGCAGCTACAACACGGGCCTGCAATGGCGGCCCGTGCACCGTGTTTGTGTTCATCCATCCATTCGTTGTGTTCATTGCGTGTGCCACTTGAGCTGGCACGGAGACTACGTTTGTGCAGCCCATGCACCGTTGTGGTTCACTGCGTTCAGTTCAAAAGGGAAGGCCTTGGACTGCGTGTGAGCAGCCAGTCACGTTCCCTGTCACCTGCATTGTTTTGAGCCAGAGACTGCATGCGAGCAGCCTGGCTCCCTGCTAACTGCTTTTCTTTTGCAGAGTTCATTGATCCTGGGCCATGGTTTAGTGTAAAATTTGTAAGTTAAGGTTAAGATGTACTGTGCATATGAGTGCGCCCCCGGCATGTTTTTCTTAGCGCCGGCAATTTTATTTAAGTCGTCCGTGTGAGTGAGTTTGTTTAGGTAGTTACGCAGCCCTCAGGTTATTTATTTTGGGGACACGAATACCATGAATGTCGCACTCAGGGATCCGTAGGTAAAATGTACTAGGGGAAAACTACACATGATGGCACACGAAAATTTGACGACTCGGGACGAGTCTGTAAAAAGGGGAGCGGGTAGTGTTGTGGTTACCAAATTCGCAAACCACCATTCAGGTCCCTTAGGTGAGGTATCTCGTTAAGTATATGTGTAGTTAGGCCCAAACCCTTTGTCTAGAGGGAATAAATGTTATTCATGCGTGCTGCGACTCTTCAGGATAGCCGTTTTTCTTTTACTATCTTTATTTTGGACCAACCGCCATTGTTACCACCACCAACCACAACATCAACCACCCACCGCGGCGCCGCTTCACGTCACACCTCGCAACCGTCGCATCGCCACCGTTCTTGCGGCGCTTCTGGGTACCGGTGTTGGACTCGTGCAGGGCGCGCGCCGAACAGCGTGTACAAAACCACGGATTTTCCGCTCCAAAAACGGATCAAAAACGACACACGCCCACTTATGTTCCGTCCAATCGGTGAGCGAGGGGCGATTTGGCCCCGCCTCCAGGGCGTTGGAGGGCGGTCGCTATATGCAAATTCATGGATCAAAATGCATTCACGCCCACTTTTTCTCGGGCCAATGGGGAGCGAGGTGAAAGGTCGAAGGCAGGGGGTTAAAGGCGAAGCCACGGGGCTTATATAAGCGACCGCGTTCGTCAGTAGAGCAGAGTTAAGACTTCGCAGTCGGTGGAGTTGGGAAGAAGAAGCAAGAAGGAGTTGGTCGTCGTCGTCGTGTGCGTTGGAGTCGGAGCGAAGAGGACGGAGCTGTGGAGAGGCGGCGAGGGCAGACGAGGGGGTGCTCGCGGCGTGCCGGGAGCTGCACACCAGGGAGGCCGACGGCGCGACCTGGTCGAGGTGGAGACGCTCGTCGCGGGACTCGAGGCAGAGTAAAAATCCTCCTTTCCCCCGAGCATCAGCAACCCCCTCCTGTTTCCCCCCCCCCCGCGCTGAGATAGTGCGACCAAGGGGGCCCCTTTCCCACCCCCTACCAGACACTGCCCGCGAGGCCCGCGGAGTTGAGGCACCATCGCCGCTCCGCGTCTCATCACCAGACGGGTAGGCCCGACCCGGTCTCGGCCTCAGGCCCGCCTCATCCTTGAGGGTGTTCTTTTTCTTGGTTTTGGATATGTGTTGTCGGCGCCGTCTGTGAAGTAAAATTGTATGTGTTGCCGTGTGCTCGCGTAATCGGTATTAGATCTGCATTGTCGCATTTGCTTTTTGTGTAAAATTGCATTGTGTTTCTTTTCCTTTTCTATGTGCTTTTGGTGGAATTGAATATGTGTGCTTTCCGTTCATCGCGAATAAATGTGCTTTGTGTTGAACTGTTTCCCGCTTCGCTTCGTCATTTCTTTCATTGAATCCTCATCTTGCTTCACGTAAAGGGTTGGTAGTGGGCTGAATACGCCCGATAATTAATCGAACCGTCGAGGTCGACGAATAACACCGCTCGGTTATCCCGATAGTACGGAACGGGTCGCTTAAGTGGCCCGTGTCCGAAGTCGACCTGCGGCGAGGTGCGATCGCCCGGTCTACCCTCCGTGTGGGTACTTAGGTAGGTCGAATTTGGCGAGCAACCCTATCCCACGCGGGGGCCGATTGGCTTGATCGCGGTGAGACCGAATGGTCCACCCGTGACTGGTTCCCGGCGTTAGTCCGAGAGGGTCACGACTGGATTGTCCGTCCGGTGGGCGACGTGCCGCGATTCGAGTTACGTGGCCGTCAGCAAGCCGGCGGGCGCGAATCCGTAACAATATTTTGTTATATATCATATGACCACGAATGTCGTCTGTGCTTTTGAATTGAATTACTTATTATTTCAGACTGTTGTTTTGATCATCATGGAGCCTGTATTCACCCCAACACAAGAGAAAAGACTCCGTCCACACTTATCTGGCTCGTATGTCAAACAGGAAGAGTCAAAGGCCATCTCCAAAAATTGACCAGCCAAGGCAATACAGCCTTCTTGTATGCTGGTGAGGCAGGGCAGGTGATGTGGCATTCAGACTGCAAAATAATGTGCAACCAGATGTGACTTCCTGGCAAAATATCCCATGGTGCATGTTGACTTCCGCAGCAGCTACACAAACCATAAAACAATTATCATCAGAATCACCTACTGTAAAATACAAGACAATGCTTTTGATGTCACAAATCATCCACAAAGAAAGGGGACCGAAACCTTTTGCTGGTTTCCACTTTTGATTGTCAAGCCTCAGTGTGGAAGAATTCCAAAGAGGTGAAAGACCAGAGTATGCTACATAAACTGCAGGGTTTTGGTGATGAGTGTGTAGACATAATTACTGGTGATTTCAGACACCACCGTGCATGTACTGTATGTCTTCATACTCGCTGAGCACAACATCACCTACAATGTCCGCTGAAAGAGTCCATTTGATGCTGCATTTTCCCAGCTTGTCTCAGAGATAGAAAAGCCTCTATGTAGGGATCTCAGTGTATCCTTCATCACAGCTTTGCAAGATCAGTTTTGCAGACACCTGGAAACCCATGGAGTTGACAATGTCACCTCCTACCACTCTCAACATATTGCAGCACGTCTTCAGAAATGCTACAAGGATGACAGTCTGCAGAATCGTTGTTCCACAAAAAGGTATATTGAGCTTGCTCTGTTCATCATATCTTAGCATCAGCAAGCTTATGGAAGAATTCAATAAACTCAAGGAGGCTCTTGATGAGTCAGATTATGCTGAAGAGATGAAGGAGGAGCTCTTGCTCGAACAAACTACCAGAATGCCAATATCTGCAATGTCATATCACTCAGCAAAAAGTATCCACATAGAACTGAAAGAGCAAAAGAAAGAGGAAAGGGAGAGACTCAAGTCTTACCTAGAAGATAATAGAGCCTTAGATGCTCTTGCAACTCCACAAGTGGTGGAGGTCCTCTGCAGTTCCACTTCAGTATGGAAGGCACTCCTGCAGATGGAAATTTCCTTTGCTGAAGCATCACAGAGAGTGAACAACCACCTGTACAATCACATAGCATAGCTTACAACTGATGTGGCCTCCGAGGTTGATGCTGATGGTCGGGCATCACTCAGCCCTAAACAGCATGAGCAGGTAATCAACTTGGCACAGGATATCTGCTCAACTGATTTTGTCATTCCAACTCCCAAACACATGGGACCTGTACTTCACACACTAAGGGAAAATAGAAGCAAGGAGACCATGACTATGTTGAACAGATCTGGAAACTGTATCAGCTATCAGGATGCCCCGTGTTACATTGCAACAATGTCAGAGTCAACTGATGATCAGATCATTCGGGATGAGATTTTTTATACCAATTAATATAAAGGCATGAGGATTCACACAGTTTGCCTTAAACAACCTGGACTTCCATGAGTACATCAAGGATAGCAGGACTTTACATGGCAGTACCCATATCATTTTTCAATACCAGGATGAGAGTGCTCAGCTGAGTGGCCCACTCAGTGTCCCTCTGGTGAAACCCCTTCAAACTGCCATTAAGGATCCCAAGCCATTCTACACAAAGGAAAGCTATCTAAGCCTGAAAGAATGTCAAAAGTCCCACTCCATAGCTAGACTCAACACAGATCTGAGTCAGTATGAGTATCTGTGTGGATCCTTTGACCAGCGTAGAATCCTCTGGCATCTACTACATGTGTTCCCCTCTATATTTATGGAGGGAGTTATATCACCCCATATCACTGTTCCTACATAGAGTAACTTTGAACACCTTCTCATCTCAGAGGAGAATCCTGCAACAGAGATTGATTATTAATTGACCATTCCTTCCATGCTTACCAACAAACCCAGATGTTGTAGAAAAATCTGTAGAGTACTGTTTGGCTTTTTCAAGAAATTGGCTGCTTCCAAAAAAGTGCTGTATTCAAGCTGAGTGAGCAGGCTTTTGGGAACAACACCTTGTTGAAGTCAATAATGTGCCGCCTTACTTGGTATCAGCAAGGCATTCCAACGTGGTATCAACAATTGACTGCATCCTGTTCAGGAAGTTGAGGCGTAAAACTGTACATGCCCTGAGGGTGGACAAGGAGGCCTATGTGCGAGGAATCTGTGAGGGGGTAGAGCATCACCTGTGGTCAAGTGATCTGCGTCCTGCATTCTGGGGAATTCCCGCATTGCATTCCTCCATGTCTGTCCCTCTGCACACTGCAGTTAGAGCAGAGTATGGTGGGCTCTTGACAGAGGAGTCCGAAGTGAAGTGCCACTCAGCCAGTTACTTTGAACGGCTGTATCAGGCTGGTCCACCAGCTGTTGACTTGGATGTCAGGGGTGTCACTATCCTTATTGCTGACCCTCCAATCAACTGAGATGCACCTCCGTTTGTGGAAGCACAGGCGGCGTTGAACCGGTTGAAATGGAGTAAAGCTCCTGGGATCTATGGCATCCATGCCGAACTTCTCAAGGCTGATGGAAATGCTGTACTCATGTCGTTGCATGCAGTTCTGTGCTCTGTCTGGAACACAGGCATCATACCAACTGGCCGGAGGTGGGGCCTTGTTGTCCCTCTCTGGAAAGGGAAGGGTGATCGTCAGGACTGCAACAATTACCGAGGTGTGATGCTGCTCTTAATGCCGGGCAAGATCTTTGCTCAGACAATTCTTGATAGGGTTCACCACAATCTGCTTGAGCACCAGCGTCCAGAGCAGTTAGGCTTTACATCAAAGAGGTCAACGATTGACCGTATCCTTGCCCTTCGGGTCCTTATCGAATGCAGATGAAAGTTTCTCTGTAACGCTTTCGATTCAATGAAACGGGATGCCCTCTGGAGGATTCTTGGTCTTCATGGGGTGCCACCAAAACTGATCAGTCTGATGTCTGAACTGTACTTTGGTACCGAGAGTGCTGTGAGATGTGGTGATCCAATCTCCAACAAATTTCCCATTATTACTGAAGTTCTTCAGGGATGTTTACTGGCCCCCACACTTTTCAGCGCTTTTCTGGACCGTATTCTGTGGAGGATGTCAGAGAGATCAAGTTGCGGTGCATCGTTTGGGAATGTCAAGATCTCTGACCTTGATTTCGCAAATTATGCAGTTGTCATCTATGTGAAGAGTCTGGATATCATTTTGGGGGCCTTCAAGGTGCTGAATGGGGAGTCGGAGCCACTGGGATTATGGGTTTCCTGGGTCAAACTAAGATCCAGGCTTTCAATGACATATTGGATGATTCAATCTTGTCTGCACCTGTTTGTGGTGAGGATGCTGAGGTCACGGAGTGATTCACTTACCTTGGCAGTGATAGTCATGTTTCTGCTGGCTGTGAGCCAGAGATCAATTGACATCTTGGTTGGGCATGGGGAGTCATGGATTCACTTGATCATGGGGTGTGGCTCTGTTGGTACCTGTGCAAGAGGACAAAAGTCTGAGTGTTCAGATCCTTGGTGCTTCCAGTCTTGTTCTCCAGATGTGAGACTTTGACTCTGACCGGGGATATGAGACGGAGACTCGATTCCTTTGGTACCAGGTCTCTTCTGAGAATCCTTGGCTTTCGCTGGTCAGATTTTATGTCCAATGCACAGTTGCTGAGAGAGACTCAAATGAGATTTCTCACCTGCATAGTCTCTGAGCATCAGCTGCGGCTGTATGTACATATGGCTCATTTTCCTGACGCTGATCTTGTTCACCAGATTCACTCAGCGAGAGAGCCTCCTGAGTGGAGGAGGTCAATGGGCCGACCACATGCTTTGTGGTTGCAGCATGTTGTTTGACATCTAAAGGAATTGGGGAATGGCCAGATGGAGGCCCCTGGAGTACCGGCAGAAAGTGGACGCAGCGACGCGCTACTCCGGCCATGCTCCCATACCTGACCTGACTCATTACCTCATGGCTATGAGGAAGCTTGATACCACAGCACCACACATTGCAGATTAATTCAAAAGAGGAAATTTCACGATACAGCAAACGTGTGGCAAATTCAATGGCGTTCGGAAAGGTATGGCCTGAGAGATGATGTACAATTGAGATGCCAAGCCAAAGCTGTTCACTGGCATCATTAAATAAGCCTGCTTCTCTGGAGAAATATCTACAAGCGCTACCTCCATTGACTGCAGTGTCAGAAAAGACAAGAGCCATGGTACACATGGAACATGATGAAGGAAGGCACCATGAAGATTCAGAGACACAGGCGACAAAGAAGACAGACACTGTGAAGAAAATAGTCTATGTGTTAGTCAAAACAAAATGATCAACTCTTTCACATGTGAAGCTAAAGAGCTGCTGAAGAGATCAACAGGCCAAAAAGCTGGATCCCAAGATTTGATCACTGCACAGGACAAGGGGCTAGCACACTGGCTAAGGCACATGAATCCAAGAGTGAGGAAATCTGACAGGTGAAGTGATAAACATTAGCTATAAAAACAAAGAAATCACTGTCTGCCTCACAGAAAGCGGAGAAGATCTATGATTTTTTTTTTGTATACCTTGTCGAGGCTCGTGTGAGAGCTAACACACAATTCATAGCAAGGGGGGCATGAGACAAGTGGAGTGGGAGTGGGAAGGACAAAACAGTGGGGAACAGAGACATTAGGAGATCTGTGGAAGAGAGAGGGATGGGATGGGGAACATGGGGAATACAAGATGGACATTACAAGGACTTTCAAGAAGGAAAGCAGGAAATTTGAGGGAGGTGGGCTTGCGGTGGATTATTGGGGGTAGAAAAGATTGAGGATTTGGATGGGGGATAAGAGGTGGTGGTGAACAGCTGTTTTTAAGGCCTGGAGGGAAGAATGAGATTGAATAGAGTGAGGAAGTTTATTCCAAAGGTGGGGAAAAGAGGAATGAAAGAGTGAAGGTGAGCAGTGATTCGTGATTTTGGTAGTTTTACCAGAAGGGGGTTGTTGGTGTACCTTGAGCGCCGTGCGGAAATGTGGTGGGGACAAATCGCAGAGAGAGAGAGAGAGAGAGAGAGAGAGAGAGAGAGAGAGAGAGAGAGAGAGAGAGAGAGAGAGAGAGAGAGAGAGAGAGAGAGAGAGAAGGGGGCGAGGCTGGAGAGGAGATGGTAGAAGACAGAGAGACCAGCGACCAGCCTGCGGTGATTGAGTGAGAGGCCCAAAGACTCAGCCTCATTGCGGGAGATACCAATGATCCGAAATGCCTTGGTTTCCACAGCGTGAAGCCGAGAAAGGTGGGAGGCAGGAGCACCAGCCCTGAGGGGAGAGCAGTACTCCATCAGGCTGCGGACAAAAGCTTTGTAAGTGGTCAGGAGCTCAGGTGGGCCGAGGAAGGACTTCGCACGATTCCCAGTCGGCGACTGGCTTTGGAGATGAGGTTTGAAATGTGGCTTTCCCAGGAAAGGTCATGGCAGATAGTGAGACCCAGAAGCTTGAAAGAAAGGACTTCTTCCAAAGGATTGTTGAGAAAGTGGATGGGGGGGGGGTGGTTCTAAGTGGTCCTTTCGGAGAGACATCGTGAGAGTGTAAGATTTGTCCAGATTGAAATACATATTCCACTTGTTGGACCAGTTTGTAATTTTATCCAGATCTGCAGTGAGTGAAGAAGCTGCTGCTTGCCAGTCTGAGGGATGACCGATGGTACGGCAGAGGGTGGAGTCATCAGCAAAGAGATATAGAGGATTTTCCAGAGAGTTGGAGAGATCATTGACGAAAACCAGAAAAAGAACAGGGCCCAGAACGCTATTTTGAGGAACTCCAGTCTGGACAGGAAGAGGGGATGAAAGAACTCCATTTAGGGCCACACGTTGACTACGATAGGAGAGGAAGTCTGCCAGCCATGAGTGGAGATGGCCTTGGATACCATAGGAAGAGAGTTTGGTGAGCAGGGCAGGGTGCCAGATTGTGTCAAAAGCACGTGATATGTCCAGAGATGCGGCTCGGATTTCCTGTCTGGCATTGAGGACCTCCATCCATTGTTGGGAGAGCAGAAGCAGCATATCCAGGGAAGAGTGACCTGGTCTGAAACCGAATTGATGATTGGAAATCAAGCTATTGGAGAAGAGGAATGATTTATGTTTGGAATTTGAAAGCAGTGTGATTCAATATTTGTAATTTGCACAAGACCTAGCAGAAGACAAGAAGGTAAAGATCTTCACTCATGAGTGGACCAAGTATCCAGCATCACTTTTTGAGTCTCATTCAAGTCTTGAAGAGGGATTTTCAATGAGAAAGAGAAGTAAATCGGATTACCTGGTGGCTTTGATTTCATCACTTGATGATCTCTGGAAACAAGAAGATATAATATAACAAGAAGATATAATAATATAACGTTAGATGCTTAACTTTGATTTCGTTTGTTTCGGAGTGTTGAGAGCAGTTGAACTTTGTAGTACACAATTTCATCTAACGAAGCTTTGAAAGAACTTCCACTGAAAGATTGGATGATGGGGAGAACCCAGATTTGGGTGATTGGGCATTCAACACATGATCATGACACGACCCCCTTTCTGAGGAGAGAAGAAGAGCATGATAAAGAACGAAAAATACCCACTGAAGAGAAGGTTAGACAAGTCAAACTCCATCAGGGCAAATATTTAACATCGACATTGCATGGTGCCTGCCTGGGGGAATGACCCCTGACCACACTCGCAAATTGCTGCTCTGCAGACACATCGTAAACTTGCCATGGTCGCACAACACACAATGAAGGCCCTGAAGCTCCATATGGCAAGTCATCTGAAATTGTGTTCAATGGTGTGGGTGGGGCTCGTACAGCCATCGTGGCTGCCTCCAATGTGCATAGCTTGCTTTGGTGAATCAAACCTGATTGCACGAACTGCTGCTATGAGGTCCAAAACTCTGCTGGGGCTGGATCTCTGATTCACATCTCGAGTCCTCTTCGTCTCCTTCAACCCAGTGTCATCTGCAACCTGGTGTCGGGCCCAATGTCATACCTACCAAGATCTACCTTCTCTGCAGCTCAAGGAGCACCTAGACTGTGTTTCCCATTGGGTGCTGCTCTATCGACACCCTGACTTGCTTATCTTCTGGCCTCAGGTAGCACGTCTTTTCAATTTGTGACACCTGCTAATGAACAGGCAATGAATTAAATGGAAACACACTCACTAACCTGGCTGAGACACTCTTGAAATGGCCGTCATCCAGCGTTCTTCTCCTATGAGTGCTCACTGCCATTATTGATTGAACTTGTGTTAGGGATATCTTTTCTCCTCTAGTAATGGGGTATGGTGATCATGTGTAATATAATTATTCGAATTTTACCTGATAGGAAGAAAGTGGGGGTGTGGAAGAAAAATAATTATATTAATGTATTCTCCATTATATTCACTTGTTGAATTGTTGCTGGTACTATATAAATTTAATTTTTGTACTATAGTCGAATTGGCTGTCAGTAATGTTTCCCTTTTCCCAAATATCTTTTGACCTGCCATGAGTGTGTCATTCTCTCCCTCCCACACAAAGTGGCCACGTGTTGCAGTTCTGAGTTATTTTGCCGCATGCCTATCAGCTTATCTCATACTTGAATTCTCAAATGTTTCACCCTCCCATTTTTGGATGTCAAGCTGTGTATAAGAGGGATTGCTTCGGGCTTCTGTTTCATTGAAGTTCATTTGAATGTTTCACTGAATCATTCAATGTTCTTCCTCCATATATACGAAATTAAAGATTCTCCTTTGGTATGCTGATCCATCATATGGTAAATTGAGTTATTTTCCACCACACAGTTGTGATGTACCGTAGTCATAGCCAGTTGAAAGCATGATGAGTTTCTTTAACATGCCAGGGTTCAAGCCTCTGCCTCACACTTTAATTTATCTCATAGGTTTACTGGCCTTTTTGACAATGAGACCCTAAACCCACAAGGACAGATCTCATCTGAAAATGAGAGAAAATAAAGGACTTTGCTACCTCAAGAAACCTTTGTTTCTTGAGCAGCTCAGCTGTCGTTGTCTTTCTTTCCACTTGTGCAATTGAAGAACTTGATAAGCCCAAAAATGACTTCAATATCTCAAAGATTTGTACTCAATACCATAGAATAGTTCACCAACTATTGGACTCAGATATTCAAAACACCAGAATTTGCAGATCCACCTTGTTTACAGCTTCTGCCACATGTAGTTGAATAGGAGCAGCAATTGGTAGAGTTGGAATAATAGTCAAATCTTACTTACTCCACAACCTTATATTAATCACCTGAATATCAGATCCGATTGTATGAGCAATATTTAAAGGGAACCCAAAAACACATGTTCTATCAAGCTACTCTCCAACCAACGTCAGTGCTGCATCAAGCATGGAAGAGTTCTCTGAAAGCCTAAACCAGATAGTGTCATCTATCTCTAAACATTCTTGTCTTATCCTTGGAGGTGATTTTTATGCCCAGGTGTCGAACGGCTTTTCATACCATTTCTCCACCAACAGAAATGGACATTTCCTTCTTGATTTCATCCATCACCATGATCTTTTAATAACCAACATTCTTTTTCAATAACCACAATCAAGACTGGACGTTCCATGCACCAAACAAAACATCTCAAATTGATTTCATCCTTTGTTGTAAAAGATGGAGTAACAGTATTATGGATTCTAAAGATTACTCTTCATCAGATCCTATTGGCTTCGATCACAGAATCGTTTGCACAAAGATAAGGATTAGTGTGCAATCAAAAAAGAACAAGAACAGGTCCAGACTTCATTGGCATATTGTCTCTACCGATCCTTGCATAGCCTCCCGAATTGAAAATCAAATTTCTACTGAATGGGCTATATTAGAAAGAAATCAGTCAAGCACATATAAAGATTTTCTTGCTAAATGTAATAAAGTTGGTTCGACTATATTGCCACCACGAAAACATGTTAAAATCAGTGTTCAAGGAACACCAAAAATAAACACTGCCCATGATGCTGTCCTCAATGCACAACCAGAGACTATCTACAACACAAGCTGCATCATGTGATATGTATGATGAAGCCTAGGAAGAGTGGTCTCACAATTTTCTGGGGGGCTTTGACAAGGGGGAATCAATCAGAGCACTCCGTAACGCCTGGATCCTAGTGAAACATCTTTCGGGAAAGAAATCTAAAACTGTTTTTATCCAAGGTGAATATCACTTCGATTCCTGGAAAACTAATTTCCAAAAACTGCTCTCTTATGATAATACCAGCATACTCAACAATACAATCGATCCCATTGTTGAGGTCAACTCCAACATTATTGCTGGCATTTTTTTAATCAGTAGAAAATGACACGGCAATGAAACAAACGAAATTTGGAAAAGCTCCAGTTCTTGATGGTATTCCAATCGAAGTCTGGCGACTTCTGACATTAAGAAAAATTTTGCTGAAATTCTGCAACGAAACATACCTTGGAAAGCAACCTCCAGAATGGGGGAAGGCAGATATTGTACCAATACGCAAGAAATGAACATTAACACTCCCTGAAAACTACCGTAGAAAAAGTTTAACTCAAATAGCAGCAAAAATTTACAATCGCCTCCTTCTAAACAGAATTCGCATTGAATTAGAAAAGATCCTACACCCGAATCAAAATGGTTTTAGGCCGCTTCTATCTATATTTTCTCGGATCCTTGCTTTCAGGCGCATCATAGAGGAAGTGGGCAATCACCGAAAGAAGGCTGTCATCATCTTCATAGACTTCAGGAAAGCCTTCGACTCCGTTGGCAGTAATAAACTTTACCAAATTTTAAATGCATAGGGCATCCCTGCATTGATTGGGAAGGCCATACAAATTATGTATGAAGATACATCTGCAGTGGTATTAACTCATGAAGGAGAGACTGCCCCTTTTCAAATCGACAATGGAGTTCTTCAAGGTGACCTGCTCACTCCTTACCTGTTTATCATTGCCTTGGACTATGCCTTAAGAACTGTCATTGAAGACTGAGATGGTTTAACTCTCTCCTGGCATCAAATTAGCAGACATCCAGCTCAGCACATTTCTGACCTTAACTTTGTTGACAACATAGCGCTCCTTTCAGAAATGTTAAGCGAAGCTGAACTCCTACTTGACAAGGTTGAAACTGCTGCTGTCTATTGGGCTTGCACTCAATGCTGAAAAGACAAAGCATATGCACTTAAATCCTTCTGCTGAGTGTGTTCTACTTACTGTCGCCGGAATTCCGATAGAGAGACAGAGAGAGTGAACGACTTTAAATACCTCGGCTCCTATACCAACACACAGCATGACTTAGAATGCAGAAAATCTCAGGCTTGAGCAGCAGTTCACGCCCTCCATAAAGTTTGGAGATCTCCAATTAGCAGATGGGGTAAGCTAAGAGTCTTTAAAACCACAGATGACTCAATCCTTCTCCATGGATGCGAATCCTGGATCTTGACTGAAACATTGGAGAAATCACTGGATGCTACCTTCACCTGATTGCTTCAAGAAGTTCTGAATGTTTCTTGGCAAGACCATATCACTAATAGGGATATATATGGTGCTTTGCCCCACATCTCTGCTATTGTGAGAGAATGCCACCTTCACCATGCTGGTCATGTGATGCAACATGAAGAACTTGCAAAGAAAGTTCTACTTTTTGTGATTTTTGTGGGATCCTTGGATCCTGAGTCCTGAAGAACCCTACCCTGTGAGACATCATCGAGGACACCAGCATGAGGGGTGTCGATTTAGTCAATGCTATGTCTCATTGAGAATCCTGGAAAGATCTCATCATGCCTCCACGATAAGTGGATGATAATAATAATAATAATAAAAATAAATATATATATATGCATATATATTGTTAAGTTTGTGGAGTAGATGGAGGAATTTCATCTAAAATAGAGGATTATATAGAGTTGTTTGGTCCATGGACATGTAGGAGACATCTCGATGTCGATTAAGAAGGGAAACTGTGAGCTTAAGTGTTATGTGTCACCACACGGGGGTTGATGCTGTGTTAAATTATGTTGGGCTTAAGGATAATTTCTCCCAGTATGTGATTGTCCCCTGTGACCTTTTCCTATGTTTTTGCATTTCAAGACTGGCGATAAAAAGGATCACATCCTTAAAACAACAACAACCGAGCCGGACAGTTCCAAGCAGGCAAGAAACCCCGTATCCAGGGGTGACAACTTGCAAGCCACGCCCCCGGAGTGGATGATTGATGGGAATGACGTCAAACGGGAGGAGACAGGTTAAGAGGAGAGTCTCACATTGTGCGACAAGAAGGCAGTCGGGACAAGAAGTTTGGGTGGGACAGAAGCAAGAGAGGCAGGATCGGCGGTTGAAAGAGAAGGGCATTATAGCTGGTTTCACCTCGATATGGTGAAGAAGACTACGTGATTCTTGTGTTCGCGCTGAGGTGAATTTGCTCGCATGATGGAGCAAGACGCTGCCCATGGACTTTTGGCTGGATTGTGTGACACCAGCCTTGAAGCCTCGTGTTGTGCCATCGAAGAGAGATGGTGCCATTTTGCAGAGCAGCGGCGTCGGCAAGTGCGATCGACGAAAGAAGTTGCATGGCGGTTTCTGAGCCCTGGTGTTGAGTATCGCCGCCGAATTGACTCCTGTATGTTTCCCTGCTCAGAGAGTGGCTGGGCGCCATTTAGGGCACATTTTCCTACGCAGTGAGGAAGTGGTTTGTCGAACATCAAGCTCCAGAAACTCATCCCTGGGCACACAGCGAAGTGCCAGGACAAAGGAGGGATTTTTCTTGTATTATTCGGTCTCCTTGTCTGGATTAAGGTCTGTGTGGAGGCACTTCAAAATTAGATTTAGTTTTAGCTCATGTTACCTTTTTGTTTTTACATTTTGAAATATTAGCATTGTAAATATTTGATTTATTTTCATTAAACCTTGTATTTATTTAAGCTGCTTGTGTTGTCTATTTGTCGTGGGGTAGAGTACAAACCCCTGTGCTGTGCTTCCGTCTACTACGTGCCTTTGCCGTCGGCCCGTCTTATCTCCTAAGAAACTCGGCTTTTCGCCTCCAAAGGGAAATCACTCGGCTATCTGTCCAGGTATGGGCTAACCCCCTGGACACGACAATATACATATATATATATATATATATATATATATATTATATTATATACACCGGGCGTAGTGGCGTGCTCCTGTAATCCGGCGACTCGGAGGCTTGGGTTGGAGGATCGCTTGAGGACGGGTGCTCTGTGCTGGGCCGCGCTATGAGAGGGTGTAGGGCAGCTCGGAATCATGGCGAAACCCAATCCTTATTCCCTGTGTCGTAAGAGGCGACCAGGGTTGCGTCAGGAAGGGCATCCGGCGTAAAGCCTGTGCCAAATCAGTATGCAGATCATAACGGATTATCCGCTGTGGCGACCCCAAACGGGAGCAGCCGAAGGAAGAACAACATCTCTATTATAATACCAAGCTTGCACACTAAAAACTCGGCTCACCGTCACACAATCCCTATGAAATTGCTGTGGCACTTAGCGGACATGCCAACAATGTTTGGGAAGTCTTGGCGTTCCATAGTACCACTTGTATTTTGCACAATGCGTATTTTTGTCATTCCCCGTGTACGCTCTGTCGTCTGCTACCAGCTATGTTGTACTGCTATCCCGTGCACGGGTATCGCTAGTATGTATATATATTTTATATATATATATATATATATATATACATATTGTGACCAATCTGGAAACCATGTGCACTCAACATTCAGGTCCCAAAGTTAGTTATGCCGGTAAGTACGTGTGTAGTCAGGACCCCGTCCTTTTGTTTAGCGGGAGGATTACATGTGTGCGCTTTGACGTCTTTAGTTAGGTTTTACATCCAACGAGCCATCCCAAACCTACCCTTCACGCTCCATCACCACCCGCTGGCTGCTCGTACCTTGACTTGCCGAGAGGGGGGCCTCGCGGTTCCGGCCCTCGGGCCCCACAAACGATAGTTTTTGTACAGTGGGCCTTTCAGGGCAGACCCTCTTGCTCTGCGCGAGCGAGGCCACGTGGCCACATGAAGAATATGTGGTCTCCGAACAAGGGCCACGGCTCCGCCCTGGCAGGGTGTGGCCGAAGGTTAATGAGGGACGGACAGCGAGATGATTGTCGCCAAGGCCCCTCCCCGTGTGGGAGGAGATATATCCCCGAGCAGACTCGGTTGTCGTTGTCGTTGGCCCTGGGAGATTCGGAGTACTTGAGTGGTTACAAGTTGGTTGGCGGTGGTTAGGCTGGAGAGTGAGTGAAACAGCCTGTTCGTGAAACTTTGGTGGGTCCCCTCCGCAACCCTGATCTCTGCCCCGGAGCTCCAATTGCTCCACACGGCTGCTGCCACGAGCCATGAGTCCCACACGTGCTACTGGGACCTTCGACGACCCACAGGTGCCCATCCAAACTCTGACCCCCAGCTCGTCTCTCTCATCGGCTGGAGGGTCCAATGAAAACTCCGGGGTTTCTTTTCTTTTTGTGTGTGTCACTATGTGTGGGCCCGTCTATAAGTAGAATTGAGTAAGTGCTTTGAATCATTGTAAATTCCTGCTCTGCATATTCGCTTCAAGTCTTGCCTCCTTTTCTTTTATTGCAAATAAATTATTAGAAATGTTCCCAGCTCTTTTCCGTCCTTTCTTCATTTGGTCCAGCATGGTCCGGGTCTGAGTTCAGATGGGGTTTCATCCCTGATAATCTGTTAATCCTAGCCGGAACGGCTTTGGCAGTTTCCGCTCGGCTGCAACCGAACCAGAGTTAGTAGTCGGTAGTTGGAACCCTACCGCAGTCGGTGGAGTGACCCGGTTCGAGAAAGACGTACCGAGGGCGTGAATCCCCGGAAGCCAAGACTGTGTGGTTATTTAGGTATATTGGGATCTAGGTAATTAACCTGACGCCACGCAGTTTAGATATTGGCGTTTCACGGTCGATTAATTGACCCGCCAGCTTCGGAGTTATCCAGAGCGATGGCCTATAATTCCTGGGAGTCTGGTGGGAGACGGCGTAAATTTCCTCACCTCGCGGTCGTTCTCGCCACCGACCCCCGGCCCACAATAATATACATGTACAAATATACATAAACATATATATATATATATATATATATATATATATATATATATATATATATATATATATATATATATATATATATATATATATATATATATATATATATATGTATATATATTGTTGTGGTTACCAAATTCGCAAACCACCATTCAGGTCCCTTAGGTGAGGTATCTCGGTAAGTGCATGTGTAGTTAGGCCCAAACCCGTTGTCTAGTGGGAATACATGTCATTTATGCGTGCTGCGACTCTTCAGGATAGCCGTTTTTCTTTTGCTATCTTTATTTTGGACCAACCGCCATGATTACCACCACAACCACAACATCAACCACCAACCACAACGCCGCTTCACCACAACCGCCACGACCTTCACGTCACACCTCGCAACCGTAGCATCGCCACCGTTCTTGCCCCGCTGTGGGTACCGGTGTTGGACTCGTGCAGGGCGCGCGTCGAACAGCGTGTACAAAATCACGGATTTTGTGCTTCAAAAACGGATCAAAAACGACACACGCCCACTTTTTGCCGTCCAATCGGTGAGCGAGGGGCGATTTGGCCCCGCCTCCAGGACGATCGATATATGCAAATTTGTGGATCAAAAAGCCTTCACGCCCACTTTTTCTCGGGCCAATGGGGAGCGAGGTGAAAGGTCAAAGGGAGGGGGTCAAAGGCGAAGCTACGGGGGGATAAAAGGACCGTGTTCGTCAGTGAGAGGAGAGTCGGAGAGTCCAGGGGCGCGGAGAGTGGAGAGTGGAGAGTCGGAGAGTCCAGAGGCGGAGAGTAGGAGAGTCGGAAGCAGAGGGTCAAGACTTCGCGGGCGGTGGAGCTGCTCGTCGTGTGCGTTGGAGTCGGAACGGAGGGGACGAGCTGTGGAAAGGCGGCGACACCAGACGAGGGGGTGATCGCGTCGTGCAGGGAGCTGCACCCGAGGGAGGCCGACAGCGCGACCTGGCCGAGGTGGAGACGCACACCAGGGATAATAAAGATCCTCTATACCCCGAGCATCAGCAACCCCCTCCTGTTTCCCCCCGCGCTGAGATAGTGCGACCAAGGGGGCCCCTTTCCCACCCCCTACCAGACACTGCCCGCGGCGCCCGCGGGGTTGGGGCGCCATTGCCGCTCCGCGTCTCATCACCAGACGGGTAGGCGCGACCCGGTCTCGGCCTCAGGCCCGCCTCATCCTTGAGGGTATTCTTTCCTTGGTTTTGGGTATGTGTTGTCGGCGCCGTCTGTGAAGTAGAATTGTATAAGTGTTGCCGTGTGCTCGGTAGTCGGTATTAGCTCTGCATTGTGTTTTCACTTTTACATTTGCTTGTTGTGTAAATTGCATTGTGTCTTTTCTGTGTGCATTTGGTGGAATTGTATACGTGTGCTTCCCGTGTGCCGCGAATAAATGTGCTTTTGTGTTGAACTGTTTCCCGCTTCGCTTCGTCATTTCTCCCATTGAATCCTCATCTTGCTTCACGTAAAGGGTTGGTAGTGGGCTGAATACGCCCGATAATTAATCGAACCGTCGAGGTCGACGATAACACCGCTCGGTTATTCTGATAGTACGGAACGGGTCGCTTAAGTGGCCCGTGTCCGAAGTCGACCTGCGGCGAGGTGCGATCGCCCGGTCTACCCTCCGCGTGGGTACTTAGGTAGGTCGAATTTGGCGAGCAACCCTATCCCACGCGGGGGCTGATTGGCTCGATCGCGGTGAGACCGAAAGGTCCACCCGTGACTGGTTCCCGGCGTTAGTCCGAGAGGGTCACGACTGGATTGTCCTTCCGGTGGGCGACGTGCCGCGATTCGAGTTACGTGGCCGTCAGCACGCCGGCGGGCGCGAATACCGCAACAATATATATATATATATATATATATATATATATATATATATATATATAGATATATATATGTATATGTATATATATCTATATATGTATATATATATATATATGTATATATATATATATATGTATATATATGTATATATATATATATATATATATATGTATATATATGTATATATATATATATATATATATACATATATATATATATATATACATATATATATATATATATATATATATATATATATATATATATATATATATACACACACACACATATGCCTGGTGTTGGATTAATGGTTTGGGTGGTGTGCTTGGGATCCTTGGATCCTGAGTTTAAATCTCACTCGGCTGTTGAATTAATATCAGGTGGGGTTGACTCTTCCTGTCATCCTTCCGAGGTTGGCAAAAGGAGTACCAGCATGCTGGTATCCTGTGTCGGAGTGGCGACCTGTCCAGGATTGTGCCGAATAGCCAAGGAGACTGCTTCGGCAGCACCAATACTCTGCACAGAGTATGGTCCCGATTGATGGATATATATATATATATATATATATATATATATATATATATATATATATATATATATATATATATATATGTGCCAAAATCATGAATAAATAAATGTAAACAATCACAGCCAATTATTTGAGCAAATTCCAAAATGCTATTAATCACAAACATGGGATGTATATTCCCTATAACTAATTACCACAGCAATAAAGACAACAAATTGCAAAACGTTTTTTCGACATTTCAATGCAAATGAGACATGCAACATTGGAGCTTAATACATTGTGGCTCTGGGCGATCTTCAATTAAATTTGTGCACCATTTTGGGGAAGGCCTTGCGGTGTTGCCTCCAGTAGCGGCTGCTTAATTGTGGTATCGGGCAGTCCCAGAACTAAAGTTTGGCGGCTGAGGCGAGTGAATCTTCGATGCGAAGCAAAGTAACAGCCGAATAGGTAAATTGCAATTTTCATGTGCTGCAGGTAAATTAGTGCATGTAACCGATCGCTCTCCTTTTCATCGCTTGGCTAATTACAGAAAGCCATAGCCATTTGTGTGTTGTCACGTAGAAATGTGTTCATATAATGATTGGAGATGCATGGAAAATTGCTCCTTCCTTGACCATGTTATTATTTCATTTAAATTGCCTGAAAGTGTATCCACAAGAAGAGGATGACTGTACCTGGTTATACTTTCACCAGGTACGCAAAAATATATCGGCACCTGCTGTCCAGTTTATGTCACAGTCAGTTGGCTGCCCACTTTCGTCTTGCATGGCTGCCCGCTTTAGTCCAAGGGGAAAAGCCTGATCTCCACTCACATTTCTCCAGCAATCTTATGGATTCCTTCTGTTATAGAGCATCTGGAGCTGCCCTTGTGACGATGCTGCAATCTTTGCAAAAGTGATGTCTGGAGCTGCATTTGAATTATTATGCTGCCCTATAATATGATAATGTTGCTGGAATTTCATTCAAAACAATGACTTGTATAATTAACTTTTTCCAACTTGCTAAAGACATGACCTATCCCTGTAGTTCATGCCACATTCTCAACTTCACCCAATTGTGCTGACACTGATTTACAAAGCCACAGAGATATGAACACACAAATACATGGATATAATATATACACAAAGACCATTTAAAAGGTCGTCAGCATACCCGATGGAGGATGTGCGAATTGTAGATCTGATCATGCGTTTATTATTAATGATGCGTCAAACCCAATCTGGATGCCATAAATCTCTGTAGATATGTTGTCCATCTTCATCACACTCCAGAGGTACAATTCCTTGTGAACTTTTGAAGCTTAGACATTGTTCAAACTTCTCCATCCATTTCAAACGGATGTTGAAAAGAGCGCGAAGCCATTGATTTGAATCCTACAGAATGTGGACTCGCTCTGTGTGTGATAAATGACCTCCTTAACTCCTCTGCTTACCTCATTGACCTATATGGTGACCAATCCGACAAAATATGTCGAAGAGTAAAACAAGCCAACAGATTTATAATACTGCATATGGAAACCATGGGCTAAGTACGTTACAATAAAATAAGTGATTCATAGACGTGAGAACATTCTCCCTCGGTCGTAATCAGCCCAATTGGTGTTACAATCGTAGATCCACTGCAGGCCTCGTCGGATTTGGCCCAAATCTTGAGCAGGTTCTCCAAAGCTCGTCGGTGCGATTTGCATGGGCAATTTGGTGAAGGCGTTCCATATCTAATTTTTTAGGTGTCTGTCGATTGATAGAGGATCAAGGGGACACATGTAGATGAAGACATTGTGAATGAGTAGATGAGTGGTGTAAAGGAAAGGGGTCTGGAGGTAGAGGTGGTGAACAGGAGTAGAGGAGTGCAATGATCCTTCATATTCTCTGGAAAACCTGTATATCTCTTTCCTGATGAATCACATCCTCTGCCGTAGCATCCCTTATCCTTCAAATTGGCAGCCGGCAGCACCTTCTTCCCTCTCTGCAGACCTTGAAAGATTTTGGTTCGATGAAGCAGTACTTCATTGGCAGCTAGTTGGAGCACTGCTCTCCCTTTTAGACCAGCTTCCCTGGCTCTCACCATGCACTTCTTGATACCAAGGAAAAATCTCCTGTGATAAAGCTTTGTCTCTGAGCTTGTTACTCTGACATTGCAGAGAGATTTGTGACACCTCTGTCTTCTATCGCCTCCTTCCTGATCTTATTCGTGACATCCAGCCAAAAAGTAATTCCTTCCTTTCCTATAGAAATTCTCTGCAGACTACTGTAGTACTGTAGTTCATGCAGAATACCTGTTACCAACTATAGTATATGAGAGAACAACTCTCTTATACTATCGTTATAACTGCATGATTTTTGCCTGGAATGATCCCTCTGCCATTTTCTTGCTCTGTTCCATACTCCCCTCCTTCCCCAATGATTCTGCAGGGTGCACCCAGACTGTTCGTAACCCACTTGTCTTGAAACTCCCAAAATCGAGGCTCACTGCTCACCCCTCCCCCCTCATTTGTTCCTCTTTTATCTCACCTGTAGAACCACCTTCCTCGGTGTGTTCAGTCACATTCTTTCTTCAGTCACAAGAAAGTAAATACCAATGGATTTTTTTTAACGCAGTGAAGAAACTTTGGTACATCATGGGTGATGAAGATTGTGGTCAAGTTTAATAAAAATTGTGTGTGTAGTTTCTGAGAAGAGAGAAATTACCGAGGTTGGAGTGCAACCCAACCCTCATCGACCCCCTTAGACCCCGATTATTTTCAATGATATGAACAAACTTTGGTACATCACGGGTGGCGAAGGTTGTGGTAACGTTTAATCGTAATTGTGCGTTTGGTTTTGGAGAAGAAGTTGCAAGTGTGTTTGTGGACACCTCCCCACCCCCCCCCCCACACGCACACACACACGCACACGCACACGCACACACACACGCCTCTTGTGGAGTAGGACGGGGAAAGTTTGTGGCCCAAGTTTTTCAGGAACCTGCTTGCCAAGCCTTGCATTAGACCAATGTGGGAAGGAATTTGGGAGGGTGTCGTGGGAAATAACTCAATTTCCACAAGTTGGATCAGCATACCAAAGGAGAATCTTTAATTTCGTATATACGGAGGAAGAACATTGAATGCTTGACTGAAACATTTGAATGGACTTCACTGAAACATAAGCCTGAAGCAATTCCTCTTATACACAACTTGACATTCCAAAGAATGGGAGGGGAGAACTACAGGGTTAGCTGATAAGCGTTAGGAAAAATAACTCAAACTGCAATACGTGTCCACTGGGTGAAAGAGAATGACATAATCATGGCAAAAGTTGCAGTGATATCAACCAGGTCACCTTGTTTCATAGTAAGACATTCCTTTTATCAATATTTAGGTCAAAAGACTCTTGGGTAAAGGGAAACATAACTGACAGCCAATTTGACTATAGCATAAAAATTAGATTTATAAAGCACCAGCAACAATTATAATTGAGAGTACACGAATATAATTATTTTTCTTCCACAGAGGAGCATACCCAAAATACTCCCGAAGACCAGGAATATCCACAAGACTAAATTACCCAGAGGACCCAAAAGACCCCAAAGACCCAAAATACCTTGAAGACCCAGAAGACCCTAAAGACCCAAAAGACCCAGAAGACCCTAAAGACTGAGAAGACCCAAAAGACCACAAGACCCTGAAGACTGAAATTCCCTAAATGACCCAGAGAACCCAAAAGACCACAAGGACCCAAATGACCCAGGGGAATCAAATGACCCGAGGACACAAAAGACCAAAAGGACACAAAGACCCAGATGACCCAAAATAATGATACAACACAAAAGACAGCAGACCCAAAATACCCAGAGGTCACAGAGGACTCAAATCACCCAATGGGACTATCTGTGACTCAAGGAAATTCAGCATAATGCAAAATGTGACGTTTCTGTGCTCCCCTCTCCCCCTCCCCTCCTCCCACTACCATCACAAGCAGACTCTGTGCTCCCCTCCCCCTTTCTTCAAATCCTCAAACTCCCTCCCAACACAATGCCCTCAACTCTCCACCCCCACTCCCCTCAAAAACCTCAAACTCCTCCATTCCAACTGTTCCCTCGCCACCCTCCCTCCCCCAAGCCAACTCTTCCCCTCCCCATATTCTTCTTCAAGTCCTCAACTGCTGCAAACCCCAAATACACAACCCCAATTCCAACTCCCAAGTCCTCAATCCCTCCTCCCCCATTCCCATCATCTCAATCTCCCTCTTCCAACTCCATGCAGCTGAACCCCCAACTCTCTTTCCTCCCTTCCCCATTTTTTGCTGGTTTTAACAACGTTACACAAAGATACACAGGGAACTTTGGCACATAAGAAGGCCATTTGGCTTATCATGTCTGTGTTGTTCCTGTCCCTGTTTGTTAAGAACAATGTTAAAAGTAAATAAAGATAGAACATTAAATTCACAATCACTTCCCCCTTTCTTCCTGAATCCTTACTATAATTTACGGACCAGTGTTTGTGTATTTGTTTGTTTGTCGCACTACTCCTACTACAGTTGTTGGCCGATTACATCCAGACTTGGATCAGCATGACCCCAATTAGTGCATAGTGGTGATTTTATCTTTTCCGTTGGTCTTGGAACGAGGGAGAGGCTCGCTAATTGTCTATGTAAATGTGTATCATGTAGCGCCACCTCCAGGTGGGGGAGGGTATTACAAGTTTCCACCATTTACAGTCCAGTATTCCTGTCCCCACATTTTCCAGTGCAGTGATGTGTTTTGAATGATTTTTGATATGTTTTTGAATGATATGTTTTTGCTTCATGCACGTAACTTCCTGCGTTTTTTTTTTATTTTTTTTTGCCTTCACAGAGCTGTCAGTTGACTATACCACCGTCCAAATAAAGGTATGTGTCAGAAGAACATGTTGCATGCTTGGAACAAGGTCGCCTGTTGGGCAGGTACTCTGCTAGTATACATTATATACAGGTTGTGTCAATAAAAGGTTCACCACTTCAAAACTTTATTCACCAAAACATTGAGTAATAAAACAAAAAAATTAACTCTGAAAATGAAAAAAAATCGTGGAGAAATGATTCTCATGATGCATTAATATGCTTACAGTTGAGGTGTTTCGATGAGAGACACACACACGCGCACACACACACACACACACACACACACACACACACACACACACACACACACACACACACACACACACACACACACACACACACACCATGCATTCACACAAATTGTGAAGTTTTCAATGGTTACTGACTGCACATAAACCTCAACTTCTGCCTTCAGATCAGGTTCATATCTGGGGTGTTCCTTGTAGACGTTATCCTTACAAGCTTCCCACAGGAATAAAATCCAGCGGATTGAGGTCAGGGCTGTGTGGAGACCATTCATTTTCCATATGCAAATTGAGAACTCGCTGTCCGAATTTTTTGATGCAGAAAGGCAATTGTTTTGTTGGCTGAATGCGGGGTAGCACCGTCTTGCATGAACCACTGTCGCTGGAGGGCTGCAGTTCACATTGATTGCTTCAAGTCTTCGTAAAATGCGTTGACAATTGACCGGTATCATTCCTGATTGATGTCACCCGTTCTTCCGTTTTTGTCTTCAAACCAATATGGCTCATACATACCTCTGTAGCTGACAGCAACAAAAGCAGTGACTTTCCGACCCTTAAGCGACTTCTCTTCAAACTCATCTGGGCATTGACTTCCCCAGAAAATGTTGTTCTGTGAATTGACAGCACCATTGATGTGAAAGTGTGCCTCGTCACCGAACCACACATCGTGGATCCAGTTTGGGTTTGCCTCCATCTTCTGCTGCAGCATCTCACACATAGCGACTCGTGCTGCTTTACCCCATTGGTCAATTTATGGGCTTTTGTGATGTGATAAGGAAAGAGGTTTAAATCTTGTTTCATTACTCTTCTGATACCGCTGGGAGTGAGACCCAGTTCAGCCAATTTTTGTCGATGCAATTTCTTCAGACTTTGCATGACTGACTCACAAACTAGTTCCATGTTTCCTTCACAACGTACACTTATTGGGTGACCGGACCTTCCCTTGTTAATGTTTGGAATCGTCCCTTCACTTTTCAACTTTTTCACGAGTTTCCAAATGGCTGGCTTGCTTGGCTTGTTTCTGGGATGCACTCCAGACTCAGTGCAGAACCTCGTCTGGATGGAAGCAATAGATCTGGTCTCAAAATACCACTTGACAATGTTTACTAATTGCTCCGTAGAAAACGTCATTTTTTCCATAGAATACTTTGTTTATGCTTGAATGACTTCTCCAAAGATCATTGATCACTCCTGCAAAACAATTTTTTTTAAGGTACACACAAAAAGTCCAAGGTCATTTGAAGCGGATAACCTTTTATTGACAAACCCTGTATGTGTGTGTGTATATATATATATATATATATATATATATATATATATATATATATATATATATATATATATATATATATATATATATATATATATATACACACATATATACACACACGTAGATAGAGCAAAAATCTCTCTTTTATTTGTTTGTTTGTGTTCAATGCAAGACCACATATTTGAAGTTCCAACTCCAAACTTGAGGTACAAATACAATTTTGTGTGTGGAGGCTAACTGGCTGGGTGACCGCGGCCTCATTCAGGGGGGGGGGGGGAGCATCCATTTTCTCTGTTAAAGTGTATCGTGTATCGACACCTGGTGATGGTGGCAGAGGGTATTACAATTTCTAAATTCCCTTTGGCAACAAAGTGTTACATATTCACGTTTCTCTTCCCATACAATGCAACATAAATTATTCACGTTTCTCTTCCTATGCAATGCAACATAAATCTGCTGACATGTATATATATATATATATATATATATATATATATATATATATATATATATATATATATATATATATATATATATATATATATATATATATATATATATATATATATATATATATACATATATATATATATATATATATATATGTATATATATATACATACATACAAACACATGTGATTTAAAGACCTGATGGAATGCCTACTCTCCAAACAAATATGTCTCTTGAGCTGCCTATTTTTAGATATATATATATATATATATATATATATATATATATATATATATATATATATATATATATATATATATATATATATATCAGAGAGTGTGCCAGTACTCTATGCAGGGATTGTGTGGAAAAAGAAATGTCTGTCCCACCCATCACATACAAAACTAAAGTTTAAGTATCTTCTGTAAAAAGTCACTTTGGCTTCATATGAGAGCCGACCTGGTCTGTTCAGCTGATTGTCGAGGTCGGAATCACTTTTCAGTACTCCAGACCTTGGCAAAAGCCAAAAAATCAAAAATATCAAGGAGTGCATTGTTTGTTAATGGTGTAATATTACCAGAAAGTCGGTGACAGAAAGTACGTTCTATTTAGAATGTTAAATGGTCTATAAAGTATGCACAGTACCATTACAATGTGAGCACATCTCTGAAATTTGCAAGACAACATTTGTAAATCAGTCATAGAACATCTGTAAATATTTCTAAAAAGGGTAAATGAACAACTACTAAAAACATTTTTTAAAATGCAAAAGGATGTCGGGATATTCCTCTAAAAATTAGGTAAACAAGGTAGGGGTGATCACAAGAAATGATCACGCAAAACCATACTTACATCTTTCTTTGAATAATGGTACTCCCTGGAAAAGACAGTTTTATTTCACACACACACACACACACACACACACACACACACACACACACACACACACACACACACACACACACACACACACACACACACACACACACACACACACACACACACACACACACACACACACACACACACACACACATACACACACACACACACACACACACACACACACACACACACACACACACACACACACACACACACAGTCTTTTCTGTATATCACTATTATAAATATTTGTGGACTACATCTCGATATCGATAAAACTGAGGATGTGTGTGTGTGTGTGTGTGTGTGTGTGTGTGTGTGTGTGTGTGTGTGTGTGTGTGTGTGTGTGTGTGTGTGTATGGTCGTTATGCATTTCCTCAAACTCCAACCGATTCCATTCAAATTCGGTACGATTATGGCTTTTGGTCCAACTTAGGTCGTGGGCGATAAATTTTTTCGATAACACTTCCAATATTCGAAAAAATCGATAAATCGATATCCCTTATGGGATTTTCCATTCAAATCCACTCAAGTTTAATGCATATGGGGGACGCAAATTTTCACTTTGCCCCGGCGCCGTTTACCTCCGCGACGCCAAGTTGTTAGGGTTAGGGTTAGGGTTAGCTGTTAGGGTTAGGGTTAGTGTTAGGGTAGCTAACCCTAACAGCTAACCCTAACACTAACCCTAACCCTAACAGCTATTCAGGAAATTTGCAAGAAAGCCCGGGCAACGCCGGGCTTTATTGCTATCCCGAGCAACGCCGGGCTTTACTGCTAGTCTATCTATAATTCCAGCAATCTGTGTGTGTGTGTGTGTGTGTGTGTGTGTGTGTGTGTGTGTGTGTGTGTGTGTGTGTGTGTGTGTGTGTTTGTGTGCAATGTGTATGTATGTCTGCGACCGCCGTTTCTCGACAACCACTGGTCCGATCTAATTGAAACTTGCCAGGAATATTGCGGGGGACACGTGGATGTGCCTTTTCAAGGTTTGATATTAATCGGAGAAGCGGTTCCCAAGTTACGGCATTTATCTGTCAACCAATGACAGGACACGATGCTATGACATCACGAATGACGTCACAATGGTTCCTTTATTTATTTATTTATTTTTTTTGCACATACGGGCACGCACATACGGGCCCGCACCTACGGGCACGCACCTACAGGCCTGCACTAGTATATATAAATGCATATATACATGTATATATGTATATATATATATATATATATATATATATATATATATATATATATATATATATATATATATATATATACATACATATATCTTCTATCTGTAATTCCTGCAATCTGTGTGTGTGTGTGTCTGTCTGTATGTGTGTGTGTCTGCGACCGCCGTTTCTTGACAACCACTGGTCCGATCTAATTGAAACTTGCCAGGAATATTGCTGGGGACCTGAGGATGTGCATTTTCAAGGTTTGATATTAATCGGAGAAGCGGTTCCCAAGTTATGGCCATTTATTTATCAACCAATGACAGGACACGGTGCTATGACGTCATGAGTGTTGTCACAATCACAATTCTTTTTTTCTTTTTTTTTGATATGATGTCACAATTGACGCTGGGGACCTGAGTATGTGCCTTTTCAAGGTTTGATATCGTTCTTCTTCATCCGTTTCAGCTATTTCTCAAGTGTTTCCCAAGTTATGGCCATTTATTTATCAACCAATGACAGGACACGGTGCTATGATGTCACAACTGTTCTATTTTTTTTGCGCGATGGACGTCACAATTCTTCTTCTTCTTCGTTTGATATGACGTCACAATTGACTCTGGGGACCTGAGTATGTTCCTTTTCAAGGTTTGATATCATTCTTCATCCGTTTCAGCTGTTTCTCAAGTGCTTCCCAAGTTATGGCCATTTATGATACGGTTAATCAGATGTTGATATTTTTGATATTAATTGGACAAGTGGTTCCCAAGTTACAGCCATTTATTTACCAATCAATGACAGGACACGGTGCTATGACGTCACGAATGACATCACTTTTTTTTTTTGTTTGTTTTTTTTTTGCACGATTGACGTCACAATTCTTCTTCTTCTTCATTTGATATGACATCACAATTGACGCTGGGGACTTGAGTATGTGCCTTTTCAAGGTTTGATATTAATCGGACAAGTGGTTCCCAAGTTATGGCCATTTATTTATCAACCAATGACAGGACACGGTGCTATGACGTCACAATTCTTCTTCTTCTTCGTTTGATATGACGGCACAATTGTTGCTGAGGACCTGAGTATGTGCCTTTTCAAGGTTTGATATTAATCGGACAAGTGGTTCCCAAATTATGGCCATTTATTTATCAACCAATGACAGGACACGGTGCGATGACATCACGATTGACGTCACAATTCTTATTCTTTTTAAATTTTTTTGCACGATTGATGTCACAATTCTTCTTCTTCGTTTGATATGACATCACAATTGACGCTGGGGACCTGAGTATGTGCCTTTTCAAGGTTTGATATCGTTCTTCTTCATCAGTTTCAGCTATTTCCCAAGTGTTTCCCAAGGTTTGAAAGCTGTTTTTTCCCAAGGTTTGAATTAATTGTTCAAATTATTAATTAATCCCAAGGTTTGAATTTTCCCAAGGGAAACAGCTGTTTCCCAAGGTTTAAAATTTATTTCTTTTGTTTTTGTTTTTTGCACGTACAGCCACGCACGTACGGGCACGCACGTACGGGCACGTGAGAGCGAAGGAACAGCCTGTGTGGTTGTTGTTTCTGGCACGCGGTTTGAAAGTTTTTTTTCTTTTGCACATACGGCCACGCTCGTACGGGCACACGAGAGCGAAGGAACAATCTGTGTGGTTGTTGTTTCTGGCACGCGGTTTGAAAGTTTTTATTATCCCCCCCCCCTCCGGAGGGAGGGGGCGTGATATTGTAATCGTCCGGTTTGTTTGTCTGTTTCTTTGTCTCTCTCTCTGTTAGCAACTTTTCGGCAAAACGGCTTTAGCAAACACTATCAAATTTAATCCCCAGGTGGGCAATGAACTTTGGACGACCCCATTAACTTGTGGGTCCAATTGGATCAAAGGTCAAGGTTACAAAAAGATCAAAATCGTTTTTCGCTCATAACTTCGTGAAAAATGATCTGATTTACTTCAAACTAAACTTATAGTGAACCTTATTCTTTTTGTCACTTATAATTCTAAAGTGAAAAATGCATATTTGTGAAGATCGGTAGGGTCCGAAGTTTTGGGGGTCATGGCCATTGGTCAAAATTACATATTTTCCATTATAAATCAAACAAGTGGTGCCAGGCACAACAAATCCTGCCGATTTAAGGCATAAAGTTATTTTGGGGATCAAATTTAAATTTGATACATCCTTAACCTGAATGTTGATTATAAGGAATAGAATAAGGAATATTTTAGTCTTAGTTTGAAGTCAATTAAACCATTTTTGACGAAGTTATAAGCGAAAAACAATTTTGACCTTTTTGTGACCTGACCTTGACCAAATTGGACCCAAACGTTAATGGGGTCGTACAAGGTTCATTACCCACCTGTGGATACAATTTGACAGTGTTTGAGCCAGCCATTTTCCCGTAAAGTTGTATTTTCATAACCATGTTTTAGTTTTAATGGAAAATTTGTAATTTTGACCGATGACCATGACCCCCAAAACTTCGGACCCTACCGATCTGCACAAATATGCATTTTTCACTCTAGGAATGGGTAGGATTATAAGTGACAAATAGAATAAGGTTCACTATAAGCTTAATTTGAAGTAAATCAGATCATTTTTGACGAAGTTAAGAGCGAAAAACGATTTTGATCTTTTCGTGACCTTGACCTTGACCTTTGATCCAATTGGACCCAAAAGTTAATGGGGTCGTCCAAGGTTCATTGCCCACTTGTGGATTAAATTTGATAGTGTTTGCTAAAGCCGTTTTGCCATAAAGTTGCTAACAGAGAGACAGACAAACAAACAATCAGACAAACAAACCGGACGATTACAATATCCCGCTCCCTCCCTCCGGGAGCTGGGATAAAAAGGTTAGGAATATGCGTGTTTACTATGGAAGACATATATCAAGTCCTTTATTGGCTTTCATTTGACACCATGACCTTTGACCTTACGTGGCCTTGAAAGGTCAAAATCATTTTATGCTCATAACTTCATCAAAAATGGTTTAATTGACTTCAAACTTAAGACTAAAATATTCCTTATTCTATTCCTTATAATCAACATTCAGGTTAAGGATGTCTCAAATTTAAATTTGATCCCCAAAATAACTTTATGCCATAAATGGGTGGGATTTGTTGTGCCTGTTTTTTTTTTTTTTTTGCACGTACAGCCACGCACGTACAGCCATGCACATACGGGCATGCACTTACTGCATGCACTAGTATTATAAAATGATTAAGGATATATTTTTCTTGCTAAGCGTGCTGTAATTATAGCACAAAATTAAATAAAATATTGGTGTTTCTCGTCGTCAAAAGACTTATTCCAATAACCTTTTGAACACTCCACTCCACCGACATAAATCCATGAGAAGAGAGCACGACCCAAACACACAATGAAAAAGACACGTTTTTAGCGGTTCAACGAGTAGTCGTTTGTTCTCTGGGATTAGAGACAAAAACGTGTGCGTGTTTTCAGATGGGATTTCGCTTAAAAAGAACATCTTCGACAGCCCCGGGATGTGTGTGCTCAGGTGTTATGACCCAAAGTGAAATTTACGTTCGATATGAATGATAGTATCTGCTCTCAGAACTGGTGGTAATACACTAGCAGCTCTATTCTCCTGGGAGGAAATAAAACACCTTTAGAAGATTGCAATGCTCTTCCAGCTTCCAGAGCAGGTGAGGGATGGCTGTCCTTGCTCACTTCGCTCCAAGCACCGATACAGTCAATTATGGAAGAGTTTGTGCATGTAAAAGTCCACTGATGTTTACTAATGACATTGTCCTGCACAGGATATATAACATACATGTGTTACATTGACATAAGTAGATGATGTCAGTTGAAATGAAACAAATTCATTTCTTATGTCCTTATCATGAATTTTTGTTCTTATCATGAAACAAAGCAATTAAATGAGGCTTTATTATCACCACACTTTTTGAAAAAAACGGGGGATATTGTAAATGGCTCTGTCTGTCTGCTTGTTTGTCGGTCACGCTATATCCTATTAAATGGTTGTGCAGAAATTCACTAAACTTGGGAGCTATGATCACCACATGGCACGAAGGTGTGAGAGCAGTGTAAGTTTTGGGCCCACTCTCTCAGGTGTGGTCAAAATGGCAAATACCCGAAAATGCAATTACAGGCACATTTTAAAGCATTTTTTAATGAAACTTTGTGTATGTAATCAACATTGGGGGCCACATGAAAAATGTAACCATTTTATTTTTTTTGTATTTGACCCCCGATTCATGCCCCTGTGGTGGGGACTTTGGATAACAAGGGTTAAAACAAAAAAAAATTCACTAAAAATCTGATATTGAGTAATTCTTGATGGAACGTTTTGCCTTCTTTCAACTTTGCCTTCGATGGGAAGCGTCGGGATTTGTGAAGATGCGCCATCGACTTCACTCTAGTTATTATTATTATCCCCATGCTTTTTGAGAAAACGAGGGGATATTGTAATCGGCTCCATCTATCTGTCATCTGCTGTCTATCCGTCCATCACACAATGTCCTCCTTAACGGCTGTGCAGAAACTAACCAAACTTAGTAGATACTAGTTATGATCATCACATGGCAAGAATGTGCAAGAGCAGTATCATTTTTGTCCCCCCACCCTTTGGCATGGCCAAATGGTCAATTATCAAGAAAATGCAATTATGGGCACATTTTAAACATTTTTGATGAAACTTTTACACTATTCAATAAACATTCTGAGACGCATGAAATACGTCACGATGTTTTGGGATTTACCCCTGGTTAATACCCTCAGCAGGTGGGGATTTGGAGTTACAGGGGTCAAAACAGAAATTTTTATTATATTCAAGATTTGATACGTCTCGGAATTAAATTAAACATTGGCGATGTTTTGGACCTGTCTACCTCCTGGACCTGTCTTCCCCCCCCCCTTCGTCGGCAGGCCAAGACCCTTTGATGGCATTTTTTGTTCAAAGCTGGCAACCATACTAGAAAGTATCACTATGGTGAAAGGTTTCAGAAACACCCAGTTGCCAAAATGGCATTTGACCTTAAAGGTCAAATTTGGAGGTCAAAAGATCAATTGAGGTCAAATTTTGTGTTTTCCCTCTTTTGTCGTGTGCTTTCAACAAATGTAAGGTTTGGCAAGAAACATTGAGGAATGAAAGAGATACTAGGGTTTTATTTAGCAAAATAATAGGTAATTGTGAAAGAAATTAGGATTTAAAATGCTCGTTACTCCATTATGGATCGGAATACACACAAGGTAAAGACTTGTTCCTTTAACGTCACTTCTTCCTGAAAATAATTCAGTTTCTTCATCAAGAAGGCACTACGATGGCTGAACATCATTTTCCCGGTGTCCCATTACCTTTGCCAATTAATGTTGCTGTTGAAATCCTTAAGATTGACCCAGACCATGTCCACTGCCTGCCGTGTTAAGGCCTCCATCTGCATCACAACCGCATGAAGGTATACATCGTTGCCCCTTCCGATGACAAATGCAAGTGTGTGTGCGGCACTTAGTTTTGCATCCACAAGTAACCAACTCCAAACAGCTGCTTGGAACAGATGGCTTCCGTAACCACACCACTTCTAACCGTTTATCCATTACCTGACACCCTCCTGTCTTCTGAGGGCTTGGGATAACGACGTCAGATTTGTTTGCCTGCAGCCACACTTTGGCCTGGTGTTTGGCACGTGAGAGATGTAACTCCAGTGCATCACTTGTTGGTGGCAACATTTCAATTGCCTTTTTTTCCTTTCTGGAACAAGTCATGTTTGGCCCTATCAACACCCGACGTAGAGCACGGTGCCTTGTACAACAGGCATACGAACTCTTCAACTTTGTAAATGGACCATCCCTACCAACACCTTGCAACAGCTCTGCATGTTGCAAATACACCCTCCAACACGATTTCTTCCCATGCCCAGCAAAGGACGAGACAGTATCGCAGCCGGTTATGGCATGGAAGCCAAGCACATTCTCCACTACTACTCGGGGGAGGTTCTCATTGATGATGTGCACTGGAAAGCATCCCTGCTCCTTGGAGGTGCCTCTCATCATCCACACTTGGCACAGTTTGTCCCTGGTAGAGTGAATGAGCAAGAGGAGGACGTCTGTGTCCCGGCACTTCACAATTATGCTTTCAATCCAGCATCAATGGCTTCAAGGGCATGGAGGATGATCCTTGTGTCCGCCTCCTTGTGGTTTGCCTGCAGTGTTGGGATGACTCCCCGTGTTGTCGAATATCCATTTGGTTTGCTGCCACCAACAACTATCTCTTTGTCTCTGTCATTGTGCTTCGCAAGTCTGTCACTTAGGAACATGGCAAGGTCTTCCTTGTTTCCATCTAAAGCGATGAAGTTCTTCCATGCTTGGGGAAGATGACGATCCTCCCGGTCGATCACTTTTCAGATTGGTCTCTTCATCTGCCCAGCTCTTTTGGTCCTTGTAGCTGACTTGATAGACAAAGGCCAGTATTGGTCAAACACAACATCAATCCTAGAAACCCTGCCACTGAACTGCTTCACCACAGTCTTCTCGAAGTTTTTGGCATAGTCACCAAAGGTCTTGCACTTCGGTGGCTTCCCTAGGGACTGAATCAATGCATGGCCATCGATTATGATGCATGTTTTTTCCTGTTGTCTCCGGTGTTCCTTTGACTTTCTCTACACCAAGATCAGTGGTTAGCAAGGGAAGCATTGCAGACTTCGGGGTACTGTTCATCTTTTTATCTGTGTTTGTCAAACGAAGTGGAACAACTGACAGTTCATGCTCCAATACTTTGTGAAGATCGACAACTCGCCCAGCTTGTGTCGCATTAAACAGTCTCTGTATCAGTTGCCTGTCCGCTTTGATTTTCTTGGTGACCCTCTGCTTTCGATCTTGCACAGGTGTTTCATACAGCATTGCAAACGTCTTTGACTTCTGGCGTTTCTGGCGATCAAATTTGTAGTTTTTATTTGAGAAGGAAAAACCGATTTCCTTAGGATTCTGAACGGACAGTATGTTATTTGTTTTTCCCCTTGACCTTTTGACCTTTCATATGACTGTAAAATTATTGTAATTAGGTCAATTGCACTTTCAAGTCCCTGAGAAGGTGCTCCATAATGATTCTTGTACGTTATCTAAAAGTCAAGTCGATAAAAGTATCAGTCAGGAGAGGGTGTCCCAACTCCCTGAAAAACCAATGCATTAACGAGAATTCAGCATTTATATTCAAGGATTTCTTCACGTTTACCTATTAATATGGAATTTAAAATCCTTGTATTTCATTAATTCCTCAATATTTCATGCCAGACCTAACATTATTTGAAAGTACAAGATAAAAGAGGGAAAACACAATTTTTGACTTTATTTGACCTCCAAATTTGACCTTAAAGGTCAAATGCCATTTTGGCAACCGGGTGATTCTGAATGACTGGACCATAGTGATACTTTCTAACACGGTTGCCAGCTTTGAACAAAAAATGCTATCAAAAGTTTTTTTTGGCATATTTCCTGGGCTTGGTCTGCGGACTACCTGGAGCGACCTGCTTTCCAGAGGACCTCCTGCTCTCTGCGCTCATTCCCAGTGGAATTTTTTGCCATCTCTCAAATTTGCTTTCGGTGGGAAGCATAAGGATTTGCGATGGAGCACCAATGACTTCACTCTAGTTAATACTACTAGCAAGTTGTCTGTGCCTGCACGGGATTCGAAACGGAAAGGGATGGAGTCAGCAAAAATGCAAATAGCATCTTCTGTCATTGAGCAGAGGAAAGCTGGGAGCAACAATTCCCATTTATTGTCACATCTGATGTAATTTAAATGTTTTAATGGTGGCGAGGAGCTCCATTTGAAACTATTTGTTCGATATATTTAGCTTTTTGATGCCGAGGTCAGGTCAGGTATGGGAGCATGCGCCAGAGCAGCGCGTCGCTGCGTACCCTTTCCGCCGGTACTCCAGGGGCCTCCGTCTGGCCATCCCCCACGCCGATGCCTGGCTCATCGCCGTCTCCTTGAGATGCCGGTCAACCTGCTGCAACCACGAGCTCCACTCATGAGGGTCCCTCGCTGAGAGAATCTGGTGAGCAGGATCAGTGGCAGGAAAATGAGCCACATCACCATATGCCCGCAGCTGACAGTCATGAACTATACAGGTAACAAATCTCATCTGAGTCTCTCTCATCAACCACTTGTTGGACACACAGTATGACCAGCGATAGCCAAGGATTCTCTGAAGAGACCTGCTACCGAAGGAATTAGGTCTCCATCTCAGATCTCTGGTCAGAGTCCAAGTCTCACATCCGTGGAACAAGACTGGAAGCACCAAGGACTTCAAGACTCGGACGTTCATTCTCCTGCATAGGTACCGGCAGCACCACACCTCATGATCCAGTGAATCAATGACTCCCCAGGCCCGACCCAGATGTCTGGTGACCTCTGGCTCACAGCCAGCAGAGACATGAATATCACTGCCAAGGTAAGTGAATCTCTCCGTTACCTCAACACCCTCACGACATATAGGTGCAGACAAGATAGCAGCATCCAAGATGTCATTGAAAACCTAGATCTTAGTTTAATCCCAGCGGCTCCAACTCCTAATTCAGCACCTCGAGGGCCCCCGTAAGGATATCCAGTGTCTCTGCAAAGATGACTGAATCATCTGCAAAGTCAAGGTCAGATATCTTGATATTCCCAAACGATGCACTGCGGCTTGATCTCTCCGACATCCTCCCCAGAATCCAGTTCATACAAGTGCTGAAAAGTGTGGGGGCCAATACACACTCCTGACAAACTCCAGTCATAACTGGAAATATGACAGAGATGGAATCACCACACCTCACAGCACTCTCAGTACCAGGTTATAGTTCAGAAATCAGATTGATCAGTTTTGGTGGCACCCCACGAAAACCGAGAATCCTCCAGAGGGATGCTCTACCAAGTGCCATTCTATTTTGTTCTGTTTTGCCAAGTGTTGCTCAATGAGTGTTTTTATCTTGCCAAAACGAAGTTTTTGCAAGATATGTTGGTCAGCTTGTATGTTTTTTTTTATTTTTTTTTATTTTTTTGTCTGTAATCACATATAAAAAATTCTGCAGAGCACAGTTATCATTGGAAATTTTTGTAACTTCGCATATCAGAGGCCAATAGAGGTCCCTTTCAGCACACAAAATTTTGAAGGTCAAGGTCACTGTCGCAAATTAGGGGAGTCGACGAAACCCTTATTTTTTGAGTAATTTTGATAGGATCGTCTTCAAACTTCATGGGAATATAGTTCATGGTCTGGCGCTCAGCTGATTAATTTTTGGTGGCGATTGGCCTTGACCTTCATATGTTTTTTTTTTTGTCTGTAATCACATATAAATCACTCTGCAGAGCACAGTTATCATTGGAAATTTTTGTAACTTCGCATATCAGAGGCCTATAGAGGTCCATTTCAGCACATACAATTTTGAAGGTCAAGGTCAAAGGTCAAGGTCACTTTGTCGCAAATCAGGAGAGTCGACGAAACCCTTATTTTTTGAGTAATTTTAATCTAATCGTCTCCAAACTTTATGGGAATGTCGTATATGGTCTGGCGCTCAGCTGATTAGTTTTTGGTGGCGATTGGCCTTGACCTTCATGGTTAGCGCCAAAGGTCAAACATATTTGACCCCAAGGTCAAATTTTCAAGTTTTAGGAACCATATCGTGTCGTAGTTCAAATTGAACAGCTCGATGAGCGCTTTATAGATATGTCAAGCTTGAGACATTATGACGTCATTTGGTGACGTTATGAGGCAAACGCATATTTTTCATGGTTACTCTGTAGAACGATTCTCATCGGAATCTCTCTTAGGCAGATATTCCTCAAGGAGTCGCTGCTGGTGGATAGCAGCTCTGTTCACTTCAGTGTGACCTTAAAGAAGTCACACGTGGTCACCTTTTGGCAAGATATGGGTCACCCTGCGGGTGACATTGGTTTATTTTAATTTTCTTTTCAGTCTTGCTGTAAAAAAAACCAGTTATATCATTCTTCATCTTTCGTACGCAGCACAAGTCTGCGGGGTAGCACCATTGGCTCAGGGTGTGGCTGTGCCCCCCCCCCCCGTGCCCTCTGTAGGTTACGGTAGGAATTTGTAATTTGGCCAGGGTGCCGGCTCCAGCTCACTTACATTTCAAAAAGTGCACCATGGGATCTTTAAAGTCCACCAACTAATGCCAACAGATGAGACATCCAGTGTAACGTCTGTCAGAGGGACGGCACACACATTAATGAATCACCCTGCCTGTGAAGCACCAGGATGCCAATTTTTAGCTGGGCTGAGATTTAAACCCAGGCTGGACAGCTTCGAGGCGAGTATGCATACCTCCAGGCCATCCTGGCAACCCTACCAGTTCTATAATTCAAACTTTTCCACACTCGACAAAATAAATCAATTTCTGCTGAATGCATGTTATGAATTAACAATGTCCCATCAGTGGAATAATCAAGCTTTTTGATAACTTCGGATATTACCTTTTCTATGAGCACTAAGTCCAACTACCATTGTTCCAAGTTGACTTTTTTGAAATGCAATTGCTCTTCGAATATGAAATTTGACAATGAAAATTGGACAAAGCTTAATCAACCGTTACTAAGAGCTTGTAGGACTCCTTGACTGGCAACTTTGGAATCATGTATTGTAGTCAAAGGAATTATATGAATCGGCTTCCTACTGAACATGCCACACAGAGTACAAAATTTCACTTACCAAAGGATTGTTAAGTCTTCAGTGCAGGGTTTCATGCATTGAACCAAACTGCATCTTAACATCAGAGGAGTGCATTCTTCCGTGGAAATAATCGAGCAGTGTTTCACAAAGGTAACGTGGCCACTTGACCACGGGGCATATTGCAATGGACGTACAGTTTCCTGAGAAGAATCAGTGCTATTGAGAATTCCCTCACACTTTCACCAAATACGTGCCAAGCATTTTAACAAGGAAGCTTATTCTTTGCACAAGTGGCAAGTGAGCCAAAGATGACCTTTGCTATGCCCACAAAGCACTATGCGCTATGATGTATGAGGATGAATTTCCATAACCACCACTCGAACGCAGCTCTTAAAACACGGAACCTTATGGACTTGGTGCCTGAGAGTCATTCCTGTGTCTACACAAACGTTCTGTTGATTCATTAAGCTTTGAGCTGGCTGGCAGGATAGCCTAGAGGTATGCGCACGTGCCTCGAAGCTGTCAAGCCAGGGTATGAATCTCAGCCCAGCTATAACCTGCCATCCTGGTGTTTCACAGGCAGGGTGATTCGTCAATATGTGTGCCATCTCTTGGATGGACGTTAAACATGACGTTCCATCTGTTAGTTGGTGGATGTTAAATATCCCACGGTGTTCTTTGTGGAGTGGGCGAGCTATCGCTGCCACCCTGAACAAATTACAAATTTGTGTTCTGACCTGTAGACAATGGTGGCATTAGGGCCTGGGGCAACATTAGGCAACAAGGCTGTTAGTACATGGTACACAATCTTTTGAGAATGGGCCCCTGAGGGTGGCGGTGGTGGTGGTGGTGATGGTGGTGGTGGTGGGCATGGTCTCACTATGCTAACAAAACACATCAACTTGTAAGTGGTGTTTAACACAGCACAAAAGGAATGCTCCAACTCAAGGAAAAAATATATCACGTGATGAATCGGGGGAATTTTTTTTCCCCTTTTGGTTAACGAGATAAAACTTACAAAATTAGGGGGTGAGGTCAGTGGAGAAAGCAGGTTAAGTGGAATAATAACGACATTTAATGTATATAAATTAAACAATAATGACAAGAGTGAGAATGTCAACATGTCTCCTACCAATGCCATTCTTTCTAAGTCCAAGGAGGGCATAACTGTGAAAAATTGACGAATTGACTCTGGTGAAACCAGTAGGGGACTAATAAAATGTAGAGATGGCCTAATGTCAATATAAATCGTTCTTGTTGAGCAAATCCACATGACGATTCATTGTACGATCAACAAAACAAACCCTCATTAGTAAATAGACAAGCCCACGTGAGCCATGGCAGAGCGTTGAGGTTTTTATTTTTTAATCAGAAGTGTGCTACAGCAGCTGATGATTAAATAAAATTACCCCAACGGTGCTGAAAAGCGAAAGATAGCAAGCTCAACCGATGGTGAAAATAATTGAAAATCACCCAAAATTGTCTTCATATTCATACACAACAAGCGGTCGAGAAATTGCGTCAGCGACATCTTGCGAACCTCCTAAGGGATAGGAGGGGGCGATGGAGGGAGCAAACAAAGTAGCTACAACCTTTATCTGATGACAAAATTAGACCCCATGTCAAGTTTGGCTGATATTGGATTATTAATTACCGAATGCATCAGCCACAGACATGTCGGCAGACAGACAGACAGACATCAAAATGCGTATTTTAGTAAAAAATGACGACAGGGACCCCCACTGTGTTTTGCATGGGGCCTCCAAATGACTAATGCCACCACTGCCTACTACAGAGAGTGTTGCATCAGCCGCACAGCCGCGCCTTCAGCCGATGATGCTACTCCGCAGTGTTGTGCTGCAAACTAAAGAAGGGGATTCAGCTTTGGGGGCAATTTGTCAAGAATGTACTTCGAAGGCTTTCCATACGTTGTCATGTAGTTAAATGGACATGTTGTGAAAAAGTTTATCTTATACTTGTGCAAGAATAAATAAACCTTGTATTTTCAAAACTTTTGCAAAGCCCATGGCAGACCTTTCTGCATGTATCACAAGCAGGACAAAGACAATAGTAAATAGTAATTTACTTTTACATGAATTGAAAAAGCATTATTAGATGATGGAATTTGATGTTGGATTCCTTGCACTATGAGCTAGATGTTTATATCGGCCAACTTCAGTTGACTTTATATTTGTATTGTTTTTTTTTAATTTTTTTTACTAGGTCGAGGCTTATGTAAAAGCAAGGAGATAGAAGGTACAAACATTCGGGAAGTGGAACAACAGTAAATAGTACTAGCAAGGATAAGGATGGATGAGTTAATTCCCCCAGAATTTCCTTTTTAGTGTGACTTGTAATAGGTGCTCCCACCGGGAGCAATGCTATGCCATACATATTTACATTAAGAGAATTGGAATCCTTCCCCCACCCTGAACCTTAGGGACTATTAATTTTTATTTTACTGCCGAAAGTAAAACCTTCATGTGGACCTTCCATCTATTGGGATCATACTCTGTGCAGAGCGTTGGTGCTGCCGAAGCAACTGTCAAACTAGCTTTGGTTCAAATTTCATCCCGGTGTTTTGCAGGCAGGGTGAGAGATCAATGTGTGTGCTGTCCCTTGGATGGACGTTAAGCTGGGCGTCCCATCTGCCGACATTAGTTGGTGGTCGTTAAAGATCCCACGATGTCTTTGGTGAAGAGTAGGCGAATCATCACCGGCACCATGAACAAATTACAAATGTTTGCCTCAACTACTGCTGGGAAGGCAATGGCAGTGCTGGATTCACCATTAGGCAGACAAGGCATGTGCCTTAGGGCCAGCCAAAAATTTGGGCCAAAAATTATTTTCACATTAAATATTTGTCTTTTTTTGTATTAAATATTTTGTTCTTGAATAAGTTCATCTTTTGTCTGGGGTCCATTTCCATGAGCCCGAGATCTAATTCAAAATTTTCAGGCCATTCTCTAAAATTTCAAAATGTGCCTTAGGGCCAGCCGAGGATTAATCCGGCACTAGGCATTGGCAAACCACCCAGTATAATCCTTACCAATGCACTGCTTCAGCGGCACCGATGCTCTGTAACAGAGTGCGGTGCATCAGAATCAGAATTCGAACAACGGCTGCAAATGTTTACTCTTGTGACGTCATGCAGGTAAACTCGTCATATTTAAAAAAAATACCCATAAAATAAGAAAACAGTTCTTCATTGTGAAATCGTTTTCATATTCACCACCTGCCCAAAGAAGATATTATGTTCTCATCTATCTCGCTCCGTTGGGGGTACAATATCCTCAATCACACAACGTCAAAAGTCCTGTAATACCTCGTAAGCATTTCCCCACCTAGTTTTTGGCCAGAGCCGACATATCACGAGCGGCCAGTAAAACGGAATGAAAAGGTGCTCGATGCCAATTACTTCGTTGAGAAATTTAAACAGAGCAATCTTATGGCCTGGGATATGAATATGTAGATCCCATATAGCTGTGGGGGAATGTCAGATAGAGCAATCAGTATTCTTTTAACATTTCACTCCGAAGTTCGCTTTTTAAATTCACCTTTTTTAACATTGTGCAACGCATGCACGAGTGGGATCGAGATCTGCCGAGCATTGGGTCACTGGAGGCATTGATGCGATTCCGATTGGGAATGGGTGCATGAGGCTGGCAGGATGACTTTAGATGAATGAGTGTACTCACCTCTGAGCTGTCTCGCCTGTGTTCGACTCTGGACCCAACTATAAACTGTCACCCTGGTGTTTTGCATGCAGGGTGACATCCATCATTGTGTGTGTATGCCATCAATCGGAAGGACTTGAAGCCGGAAGACCCATCCACCAGCACTGGTCGTTGTTTGACGTCAGAAATCCCACGGTATATCTTAATTCCCAAAGAGGTGATTTATCACCGGCACACCAAAGCTGAAGCAATAATTACAAATTCCTGCTGAAATCACCTTCATTCGATTGCCAGGTCGAACCAGCAGGTTCCTGAAAGTGTGGCCAAAAACGTTCCCCAGCCGACTCCAGAAGGTAGTGTGAATAATTGGGACCATTAAATAACTAGTAGTTGTGTAGTCGTCGTCTGGTAGGTTGGTCTAGAAGTACTCACCTTCGTCTCGAAGCTGTCTAACTTGGGTTCGAATCCTGACCCAGCTATTAACTGTCATCGCGGTGTTTCACATGCAGGGAGGTTCATCAATGTGGGTGCCGTCCCTCAGATGGATGTCAAACTGGACATCCTGTCTGCCGGCAGTAGTTGGTGCATGTTAAAGATCCCACAGCGTCCTTCGCCAAGAGTTGGCGAGCCATCGCCGGCACTCAGACCAAATTACAAATTCTTGCCCCGACTGACTTCTGGGAAGGGCAATGGCATAAACCACCAAGGACTGATTTCTGGCAAGGGCAATGGTGTAAACCACCAAGGACTGATTTCTGGGAAGGGCAATGGCATAAACCACCAAGGACTGATTTCTGGGAAGGGCAATGGCATAAACCACCAAGGACTGATTTCTGGGAAGGGCAATGGCATAAACCACCAAGGACTAATTTCTGGGAAGGGCAATGGCATAAACCACCAAAGATAACCCTTGCGAGGAAACTGCTTCGGCCACACCGGCGCTCTGTAACAGAGCATGGCACATAGGAATCATGGAATAGCAGTTGTGGTATTCAAACATGGTGGTTGAGCATCAGTTCGCCAGACTTCTCTTTCTTTGCCCTTATCCCGTTTCCAGGACTGTACATTGCTGGCATTGACGCGTTATCTGTTTCTAGCTTTCGTCAGAAACCGAAGGGATGTTCACGCAAGCTGTCTCCATTTATTATCCAAAGTCGATGCAAAGATGTATTTGCTGCCAAGACCAAGTTAAAATGATTTGTAAAATCGATAATTCATTTTAAAGCATCCCTGCTCTGGCCAGGTTGCCATGCCAGGAATTTTAATACTGCAAAAGAAAGATAAGGGGAAACAAAAGGATTAAATGCTATATGGGGCAGTAGTGGTACATCATGGAGAGGAAAAAAAATACAAACCCAAAAGGTCATTATTTTTGAGCTTCACTTATGACACTAACAAACTGAAAGTGTTTAAGAGTGTCTAATCGGAAAACAAAGATAACAAATGCGCACAAGGACGCATCAATAAGCAAGCGTTTTGTAGTTTCATCATTTGAGCAAAGTTGTGCCTGTAAACCGCTCGTACGTTGTGCCAAACAAGAAAAAAAAATGGCACAAAGGCCATTATCCTCCTTCATTATGAAGATGAATGTTTTGCTATGCTGTACGAGTTATAAGCCCGAGCTCTAGCGGTAGAGACGAATGGCTGCAGGGAGGGGAGGCCACAAACATCGCGCTCTTACACACCTACCCGTGGGTTGACTCCGACATCAAAACAATACTGGGAGAGAAAAAAACATTAATTCGTACTCACAATGTAACAACTGCTTTGAACTGGCGAAGAAACGTAAAATCACACACAGAACACGAGATGTTTTTACATTTTTAATTGAAACATGTCTTGTACCACCACAATAAGTGGATGCTAAAAGTAGAAAAAGAAAAAATATATACATCAGTGATGATACAAAACGTACTTTTGTGTCCGATTGCAGAATACATCAGCAGAAGATCCCATGGTCTCCAAGAGTCGCTGAGTTAGCAGCGGAACCCTGGCCCAATTCTAAATTCCTGCATGGACTGTGGGTAAAAAGTGATGTGATTTTCTTGGAGGTTCCTTGCCACCAAGTTACACTACCTGATATCTGAGTGTGGTTGCTATATACCGTCAATGCAGTGTCCTGTCAATAACACTAGGCAGCAGTCGCATTATCTGTGATGACGTAATCGGCCTAATCGCTCGGAGTGATGTAATTATTTCTAAATATGTTCAATTGCTTTCAATTGCAAATTAGATTAATTGTCTGTGTATAAAGCAATGATGGAATTTAAATAAAGCCATTTTGCTCTTATCATTAATGTATTGAATACGTTTCTCATTAAATACTTGCATCTTCAAATAAAGGGCACTTGGAATAAAGTTGTCATCGATTGATTTAGCATTACATAATGGCACTGGAAACAACCCCCCTGCAACACTCTGTAACACTTGGACACCTCCCCCCCCCACACCCCAATGTCTTACGTAATGTTTGTATGGCCTCCAAGTGATACTACTGGCTCATCGATGTCATGACACCCTGTTTTAGGCCGTCTCCTTGTGGCATGTCTAAAGCATTGACATGGCTCTCTTTCTCCGATTGTGGCATACGCCCCAACCAAGGTCTCTGCAAGTTCAGAGGAAGACACATTCTATGAGCAATTGGAGTCTCTTGTCGCATCGTTCCCCCCCTTCCCGCATGACCAACTTTTGATTCTCGGTGACCTGAATGCATCCTCTGGCACAGTTCTACAGGATTCAAAGGTGTTAACAGGAACTGCGGATCAGGTTATATGAATAACAACTCTTTTCCTATGATCTCATTCTACTCCTCCCATAAATATATCTGTTTTGGGTTCTTGGTTCAGAAAGAGAGCGATAATATATTCTTGATTCTTATATATTATATATTATTATTATTATTATTATTATTATTATTATATATTGTTATATTATAGAAGAGATTTTTGGATCTCCATTGATGCTTACACCCATAAATAATGGATCACATTAAATCTCAATCATTCAATTTTCAAATCATATCGGGTTTTTAGTGGTGCCGAAGCTCCGGCAAACACTGAACTCAGTTTATTTGTGGCTAATATCTGCCTACACTCTGTATATCATTGTCAAGCAAGACCTGGGTGGCGCTTGAACTTGGAAGCTATGGTTTGTGATCCAGAGCTATCTGCCTGATAAACAGTAACACCTCCATCCAGAACCGTTTTGATTCTCTGAGCGAATTCTCAGACAATCTTGAGAAGCTTTAGCCTCTTGTCCATGACGCTATCCTCTTCACAGCATCAGAGACAGCTGCATTTAGTAGATTACAGAAACGGCCCTGATTGTCAAATGATACCCTGGCCATTACTGATATGAAGAGGCAAGCATGACTTCAAGGAAACATCCCAGAAAGAAGGCACCTTGGTGGTGTCTATCAGGCAAAGACTAAGGAAGACCTTTACTTTTGGTATGGACATATGGCTAATGAAGCTGAGGAAGGTATCCATCAAAATGAACTTCAACCTGCCTTTCAGTTAATCCAGAGCATGCATACTGGTCGAAATTCAAATAAAAACAAAAGCACCATTTCGATCATGAAGGCAAGCAGGACACCCTGCCACACCAATGAGGAAACCCTCCACTGCTGCAAAGAACATTTTGAGTGGCTCTAAACTTCCCTCCTGATATCCATTTCCCTGACTTAGAGGAAGAGGCACCCATAGCTGTTGACGACATCACCATATGTGTGGATCCTCCATCCCTGACTGTCCGTCGTGCATTGAGGAAACTCGAAAATTGTCGAGCTGCTGGGTGTGACGACATCACCGCAGAACTTCTGGGAATGTGCTGATACTCTCATTTGTGAGGTATTACACTGTCTTTTCTTAAATATCTAGAATTCTGAGCATGTTCCAGCAGAGTGGAAAAATGGCATAATAACCCCCATCTTCAAAGGCAAAGGCCCCTCCTCCAACTGCAATATATATATATATATATATATATATATATATATATATATATATATATATATATATATATATATATATACATATATATATATATATATATATATATATATATATATATATATATATATATATATATATATATATATATATTGCCAATAACCTTGCTCTCAGTCCCTGAGAAGGTATTTGCTCATGTTCTTCTGAACTGTATTCACCCACTCTCCTACGACAATGTAGACATCCCAGAAATCTTGTTTCACCCCAAACAGGTCTACAACGGATGCCATACTAGCCCTCCACATTCTCGCAGAATGCCCATTAAATGTTGTGTATATTGACATCAAGGACTCATTTGACTCAGTTGACCAGACATCCCCATGGAAGGTGTTGAGAGGAAATGGAGTTCCATTATCACTTATCAACCTGATCCAGAACTTCCATGAAGATACAACAGCCTGCATTCGAGTGGAGACTGACTTATCACCACCTTTTCCCACGTCCTCTGGAGTTCGTCAGGGCTACATCTTTACTCCCTCCCTCTTGTACTGTGCCATGGACTGGATAATGTCAAGGCGTGCAGATCAGCTTGGAATTGATGTTGGTAGAGCAGCCATCACCGAGATACTCTATGCAGATGATGCTGCCATATTTGTGAGAGACCCTATCCACTAACCGGCCATGTTCAACTGTTTTGGATTGGTTTCTGAAAACCAAGGGCACAAGCCCTCATGGCAAAACACCAAGGTACAGAATGTTGCCATTGGTAACCCCCCCCCCCCCATCACCCCCGTACCAGAGTACCTATCTCCAGCATAGTTGTGGAGTCAGTGGACCATTTCACCGAACTGGGTTCCAACATTCATTCATCTGGATACTGCAGTCATGATGTGCCTAGATGAATCAGCATGGCTGGCTCTGTCATAGAGCAACTAGACGCTGTCTAAAAAAAGCACCATATTAATTTACCATAAAAGCTCCGCATTTACAGAGCATATTCTCCTCTATGGTTGTGAGACCTGGACACTTCTCAGATTTCTCCACAACTGCTTGAGTGATTGACGTAAAACTTTCAGCATCGGAGTGCCAACCCATGGATAATTTTTGTGATGATTGGTTGGAAAATGCGGTTGGCATTCCAAAATGTCTGTCTTTTTGTAGGCTTGAGTTGCATGGTGTTTCATGTATCAGGAATAAACAGCCTCGATCTTGTTTCGCTTTGCCTCTGCCAAATTAATCACATTGGGGGGGGGGGGGGGAGGTGGGAGTTGTGAGGGCTGTTATCAATGTTTTTCTGTTTGGTTCTGGGGCCTCAAGAAAATTGTACCAGATATTTGCATTTATTGGTAAAAGGTGAAGTGTGTGTGTGTGTGTGTGTGTGTTGTTGTTGTTGTTGTTGGTTGTTATCTCCATTTTCAGGTTTCAGAAGGTGGAACAGAGTTCTCCTAGGTCTCGAAGTCTCCCCCTCCATTTCAGTGAGGGAGCATGGTTCATGCACCAAGCTGCAAAGTTTTCTTGTTCTCCAAATCTTGTTCCGAGGGCTCATTGCAGGATCATCACTGAGCCCCGGACAGCTTCCAACTGTAATTCCTTTGTTGTAATATTTCCAGGGATGGTTTTTAAGATCTCCATGAGATTCTCCTTTATCATTCCCGTTATCACTTCATCTTGAGCTTCCAAGATCTTTTGATTTCATTTTTGCAATGTTCGTGTTCGATAATTTTCTTGATTTCTGCGATGTGTGTGTGTGTGTGTGTGTGTGTGTGTGTGTGTGAGTGTGTGACTGCCACTGTTGGATTGTATTGACAGGAAATGGTAGGATCTCAACACCTCTCATCCACCGATATCTCTTGTCTTTCCTATACAGTATTTTTGTACGTCCGATTTTTTTCGACAAACACAACAATTAACGTTAACCCTTTTGAAAGTGTCACTCTTTTGTATAAGTCCTGAAAATTATGCTTATGATCGTCAGTTTGTGATCGAGGACATACATTTAAATTGAATGTTATATTTTGAGCACGAATCGGAACATGAATAAGAAGACGAGTCTTCCATTTTAACGTACTTTGGCTTTGAATTTGGCCCAAGTGCGCATGCTCAGAGAAGTGTGAGCTAATATTCTTACTATGTCTTCCTGCCTGGCAGTCAAACAAAATTGAAAATCATTACAAACAGGAAACTTACTGTTTTAAGAACATCATAAAGGACATAAACAACAAGCACAAATAATTATTAATGTAATGTGCAAGATAGGGTTATGTAATAGATAATGTGGAAAATAGCAGTAAAACCCAGAATTTATTTATTTTTCCGACTTTTACAATCTTTATTTTATTTAAATTTGATTATATACTTGAACACTGTAGTACACAAATCGCACATCATAATACTTCAAAGAACCTCCAGCATTGTAGTGTCGTACTGCATTACAATTTATACGGAGAAAAAGACATCAAATGTCATAGCGCCTGTGGTTTTAGTACTTTTTCTGAACAGAGTTAAAGGGCTGCCCATATTTACAAGATTGATGTGTATGCGCGACTGAATTGAGTGGTCATGTGGCATGGAAGATGGCACAGGATTGGGTTATTCGGTCATGAATATTAATGATGTGGGTCAAGTAGTTATATTGTGTAAGATAGTTGGTCACATGACATGTATGATGTTTTTTATTGGGAATACAAATTTCTCACAGAAGGGATTCAATGTTCATATATTTTGGGGGAGACATATTGAATTACACAAAGAGTATAACATTTTATGCATAAAATAAATTCTATAACTGCAGACAATAGAAAATTAATTATCATTCAGTTGAAAATGCTGTCTGATTCGTTTTGTAAACTTTATGTAAAGGTGGTTGGGGTGAAGTTGAAAAGAGTAATCAGAATATATATATATATTTTTTAATTTTCATGAAAGATGCTTTTTTGTATAGGGATGAAAAAAAATAGAACAAGTCTGGAGATGGCGATGGTTCACGAGTAATGTACACGGTTCGCCTTTTTATTTTTTGACCTTTGAGGGGACGCCATGGGCAAACTGGCGGGAATCGGGAAAAACGTAAATGATGAAAGTTGTAGTACTCGAAGAGCACGACTTGCATACCAACTTTCATTCAAAACAGTTGAAAACCCTCAGAGCTCGATGCCCAATTTATTGATTTTTTTCACATTTTCTAAGTTCGTGACCTTGTGACCTTGACCTTGGGATGAAAATGAAAAATCGAGCTCCGTGGGGCTATGCAGGTGCCATTGTGCTAACCAAATACTGAAACTCCTGCCAGATTCGACAAACCCCCTCGGAGAAGATGTAACTTGAAACCGGCTACCCTGTAAAAACACGTTTTTTGGGCGTGGCTCCACTCATTCTCAGGAAAACACAACTACATCATGATACAAACCTCTCATCCTAATTTTTATCAAGATCGGATCAAAACCCACGGAGCTATGCTCGGGACAGAACCAGAAATGAGGTTGAAGAAGACAAAGGACTTTGGTCTCCCAAACCATTTCGGCAGTGTAAACTGTACATTGATTTTAGTAGATTGGCTGGTTGTATCATATAATTCATAGATTCAGTAGATATTATTACCAAATGGTGTTGGGTGATTTTGGAAGGCTGCTCAGGTAAGCTGCAGATAAAAGCCTTGTAGGTGGATAGGTGCTCAGGTGTGCCAAGGAAGGACTTTGCCTGATGGAGGATGCCCATTCGACATCTGCCTTTGGAGGCCAATTTTGAAATGTGGCTTTTGCAAGAGAGATCATCGCTGAGAGTGAGACCCAAGAGTTTGAGTGACTGAATCTCCTCAAAGGGGTTGTTGAAAAAGTAGATGGGACAGTTTGCAGAGTGGTCCTTTCAAAGAGAGAGAGAGAGAGGGAGAGAGAGAGAGAGAGAGAGAGAGAGAGAGAGAGAGAGAGAGAGAGAGAGAGAGAGAGAGAGAGAGAGAGAGAGAGAGAGAGAGAGAGAGAGAGAGAGAGAGAGAGAGAGAGAGAGATTGATTGAGAGATTTGTCAGGATTGAAAGACATGTTCCAAGTATTTGGCCAGTTTGTGATTTTGTCAAGGTCTTACGAGAGGGAAGAAGCTTCTTCCTGTCTGTCAGAAAGATGAGTGATCTCACAGCAGCGATTGGAGTCATCAGCAAAGAGTCGCTTTGTTCTTTTTTTATGCACCACATTTCGCCTTGAAACCATGCTTTGCAGCTTGAACAAATTCTAGCCATGCATGTCCGAGAAATGGTTGGGCACACTTTCAAGTCACAAAATGGCTACCAGTCAGCCATCTCTGATCTGATCTCGAAACTAAATAAGGTGCATATGTAAGCCATCATTCATTATCTGTATGTCAAGTGACTACAGTGAGACATCTTGTTCAGGAGGCTATCAGGCAATAATATCAGACAGGGATCTTCTTTCGGTTTTTTGTTTTTTATTATCAGAACTGCCAGAGTGATTTTTACTAAAGTGAAACAGCCAATAAGTGAATGTGAATGAATTACTGTATGGTTTATTATTTGGGTTATGTTTTGATCTTCCTCTGTGAAAAGGAATAAGTATGCCTGGAGAGATATTATTGTAAAATGTTTCCATGATACTGCTGAGGACGAGGCTTTGGAAAGGCTGCAAGTACCACTGCAAGTGAACTTGAGCTTATTGCTTTGATATCTCTCTATCTCTATATCTATATCCATCCCTCTCACTCTCCCTCTCCATCTCGGCAGTGTAATACTGTACATTGATTTTAGTAGATTGGTCGGTTGTATCGGGATTCATAGATTCATAGTTTAATTCATAGATTCAGTCGATATTATTACCAAATGGTGTTTGGTGATTTTGGATGGCTGCTCAGGTAAATATGAACACAGAAATGATAAATATTCCACGATATTTCTTGAATAGTTTTAATGTTCTTATACTTTCGTCTGTCATGATGTGGAAGAGACAGCGAGTGGTAACTGTTGAAAATGACATTTAAAGAAGAAAAAAAAGTTGTCATTCCATGAGCGTCCATGACACACCAACGTTTTTCATGGTTTTAAGAGGAGGCATAAATTCCAAATGAACTTTGACCTCACCCGTAGGTATCAACGAGACACAAATTCCATGTGGACTTTCACCTCATCCAGAGGTATTTACCAAATGGCAGTATAATGGGCATAATGGTTTAAAAGTGTGGGCATAATATAATGGGCATAATGGTCTAACCCCGGTCGAGTATTACCAAAGACGATAAAAATGGTACATGCTGCTTCCAACTCCAGAGCATGAGTCACTGACTTGGGCCCAGAATTCTTCCACAGAATATTCCTTGAATCACTACTTTGCTCCCGAGTTGTTTTTCAGCTCCAATAACTCGTCCTGATCTGGATCTGGAAGCTAATCAGGTCCAAGGGAGAAGGGATTTCTTGTCAATGCCAGTTTCTTCTCGCCAAGGTCAAGGAAGAACTAGGTAAACTCTTCCTCCAAAGCTTGGAGGTGCTCAATAACCTTGGTCCTGAGACGAGCGTCTATTTCTCCCAACCTCACAAACCGTCCTGAACATTGCGAAGTTACCTAACTTGGCTTTCCTCCAACAATTCTCAATCTTGTTTATGAATGCGTGCAGAGTCAATTAAGTGAATCACAGACATCGCCTTACCTTGCAATTTTAGGTTTAACTTATTCAGTTGGCCGAAGATATCGACCAAATGAGCCCGTGTGCTTCCCACAATGGATCCTCAAAATATATATCTTGGTTTTCTTGCATTTACAGAAGCAACTTTAGCTTGGCTCGGAGTTTGAAGACTCGATTGATGACATTGCCTTTCGACAACCAACAACATTTGGTGTATAACAGGAAAGCTTTATGTTCTGAATCTATGTCCTTGCATATCTCCTTGAAAAGACGTGAGTCGACAGCCACAGATTTGACACAATGCACAATTCTAATATCTCCGTTCAAGGCCTCTTACGTGGTTAGGGTTTTGGACGCCAGTGCTTGCCGGTGAATTATGCAGTGCATTATCAGAACTCTTGGGGCCACCTCTTTCCCCCTGATCTGAAACCCAGATTTCGAGCTCAGCATCAGTGCACACTCCACACGACTTCTCCCATGATAAACTTTCCTTGTTGAAGTAATTAGTTGCCTTCTCCACCCCATCACGTCTTCAGCTTTCGTGGTAGTCTCGAGAGGGGAACAAAAAAGAGGTTCCTCATTGAATGTTTCTACATGAACGTACCGAACGAAGACGAGCAGTTAAGAGCAGGACGCAACATCTGTGGACTCCTCTATCTGAAGTGAAAACAACCAAAATGGAGCAACTTTGATCTCATTGCTCATCTGCTCCGAGGTATCCATGGACATTTATAAAATGTGATGCTGCACAGTGCTATGAGAGAGGGATATCTATTGAAGTTTTATTTTGCTGTCCACCCTGAGAATGAGGTTTGGCATCTTCAAATCACACAGCTTTATTATAGTTCTACTGATGGTACGTGCCTTCTTCTGATTGGCTATTCCAAGCGACACTGCGTATGAGTACAGTTTTACTTTGCTGTTGAAATGCTCCACTGAGAAATAATTTTGACTAGCATAACCCGCACTCTGCGCGACATGTTGGGGTGGGTGTGTTTGAGAAAGGAACTGATGCAGAGTATCAGTAGTAATTTTACTTCAATGCAGTAAGTGGAATACAATGTTCAAAGTACTTCTTGATACACAATGTTTTGGGTTATAGCATTGTCATTGTGGAACCCTTGTTTTGTAGTTGGTATAATTTGCACCGTAAAGCTAAATGCAGTAACCGTTTTTGGCACGATTTCACTGTTTCAGAACCATTTTATTTACTTTTTTTGTACCATGCACCTCATATGGTCTTTGAGATAATGTAAGCCGAATATCACGTTACTCGAGCGCAGAACAAAGTCGAAGATAGCGCGACACGAAACCACAAACTCGGAAATAATATATAAGATGCTTCTGAAGCTGGGATCTTTGGCCTTGTGATCAGGATGAGCCTTCTCTAAATGAATACTCAGCTTCAAAGTGGATCATTCTCCAGCACTTTATGGCACAATAGACATTGTGCCTTCTGAACTCCACCATCAGCTAATGAAGTTAACCCGAAGTTGATATAATCTTAACTGAATGCTCTTTGGTTTTTGGCAACCAGTTGTGAAAGCCGAAAGGTGAACCTAGGGTGGAAGACCTTGAATTTAATAGGCAAAAATGGAATACAGTCCCACATAAAGATGTACATCAACACAAAGCTGTTAAAAAGAACAAGTCACCCACCCACTAATGTCAGCAAGGTGGAACCAACGTCCATATTCTCATTAATCTCATTCTTCTTTCCAGGTCTTTAACACAGCTATTCACCACCATCTCAGATCATTCCCAATCCAAAACCATCATCTTTTTTTACCCTTGTCAAACCCACCCCAAGCCATCCTCCTTTCATATTTCCAGTTCCTGGGAGTTTCCTTCTGTATCTCCACCACACATTCTTTTCTCCCCCCCCTTCCCAAATCCTCCCCACACCCATTATTTGTCCCAGTCTCCCTATGTTTTGTCCTTAAATTCAGCTGTTAGTGCCCCCCCCCACTCCCCAATACTGTTCCTTTTCCCCTGTTGTGTCCTGATCAGTTCAGTGTTTTAGCTCTTCTATGAGCCTTGACTGTATACAAAAAATAATGCACATCACAAGACATCCACTCATGTAATCAAGTTCAGAATTTTACAGAAGCCCTTCCTTCTCACAAGTCTGTCAGCAGGTTACTGAGGTTAGAGTACTAGAGCTTGTAACACAGGTATTGAACCCGTGTATGATGAGCCAAAACATCAGGAAACACAAAGTGCAGCTGCACTAATGTGTGAAATTCTATCAAACAATGCGTTTTCTGTTGGATTATGCATGCTTATGCGAAAAAAAAAAATTTAAACACTGCAAATATTCAGAAGTTATTGTTTTAATTTGATATCACAAGTTCTTCAATTATCGTATAGTCGTTCATACACCATCTTATATCATACGTATGTCGAACCTCCATGGCCCACCGAGGAAATTCACTATGGCCCACCAGTTGGGAACCATTGCTCTCGGGCAGGCTATCCTGCCAGCCCATGACCAGGTGTTGATCTGAAGGGTGATTGAAAGGGTTAAAAGGTCAATTGATTGTTTTCACTGAAATTATTGAATATTGATGGAAATGAAAGTTTGCCTTTCAAATGGGTGGTTGTTTTGATTGCCTGCCTTAATTGTATGAGTTGTTGTACACCGCTCCTTCCCATTGTCGCCGGGTGACGAAGGGAGTACTCGGTTTTCACTCCGTTTGTTTGTCCTGGCAATATCTCAGCCATCCGTTAATTTTTGGGACAAAAGTGAAGATGTTCTTTGGCAAAAAATATTATTTTATATTTTTTGATTAATCAATTAATTGATTCATGACTTAATTATTATCGATTTATTTATTTATTATTTTATTTCATTTCTCCTTTGAGAAATATCTCAGACACCTTTTGAGCTTGGAAGTTGATATTTGGGCAGGACAGTGAACAAGTTATTTGGCTTAAAGGTTTTTTTTATTTATTTACTGATTAATCAATTAATTACTTAATTTTCAAAAAGTTACAAATTCGGATGAAACAGTGGTGGTTTAGGTGTGCTGTTCGGCCATTGATTGAGAAGTTAAATTATTTTACGAGTATTATTTATTTATTTTAATTCTACAATTACTCAATTAATCAATCTATTGTACACCGCTCCCTCCCAATTCTGACTCCATGTACTGCAAGGTGGCATTGCTGGGCGCCGAAGGCACCCCGGCGATGTCGCGAGCTGGAGGATTGTTTTTTATTGATTTGGCATGGGGGCGGTGTATTTTGAATGTACCGCTACTTGTTTGAATTTTAGTTTAAGTCTAAAACTGTCAAAGCATAGTACAATTTGAAGGGATTCTTCAGATCTCTCACATATCCCTCTCTCGGTTACTTCTCATGGAAGGCTCTGTGCTTCCAAAGCCATCTCCCGCTTAGGATTACATTGGGTCGTTTACCATTCCCTTCCAAGCAGTAGTCGGGGCAGGAATTTGTAATTTGTTCAGGATGCCGGCAACAATCACCTCCTCTTTGCGAAAGACGTTTTGGGATCCTTACCGTCGACCAACTATTGCTAGCAAGACAGACGACGTACTTGTTAGATGCAACACCTTACCTGCAAAGAACCATGATGGTAGTTTCAAGTCGGGTCAGGAATGTAACCCACACAACAGCTCAAAGGTGAGTACACCCCCTGAGAGTTATCGTACCAGCTGTGGCTGTGGATTTCTGAGCTTAATCTGAATATTTGATTCAGCTTGATGTCTTCATCTTGTTTTTTTTATTCCTCACAAGGCTGTGGGGTAGCATTATTGACGAGGACGTGGCCATGCCACTGATGCAATGCCCTCTATAGGTTATCCTTTGGTAAGGGTGCCGGTGATAGCTCGTCGATGCTTCGCGAAGAATGAGGTTTTCACCTTCAAATTCACTTCATATTTAGCTGGTGCTGCTTCAGTTTGTTTCCATAAATCGCATCCTTTCATCAAGCCCCGAAGGTCTTTAATAATTTTCTTTGTGTGTATTAATGTGTGGGACATGCAATTTATAGATTTTTAAAATTGTTTTCCTGTTAACCAATTAGGAAACCTGACTTTAAAATCAATTTAACGAAAATCAAAATCGAATCCCCGCTGTGCAATTTTTAATGCCTCCCGCAGTGGTTTTGGTAGAACACAGCCATGGTGACCTTGTGATGGAAATTTTGATTTGTTTCTATTCACTTAGAATCCCATCCAGAGAACCCCTTAATTTACACCAAAAGCTGACAGTGCATACCACGTCAGCTATGTTTAAACAAATATTATTATTACTACCATTATTATTATTTCAGTGGCAGGTGTTGAGCTTGCACTGCAGGTAGCTAACAATATTTTGGCGGGTTTTCTGGCAGCTCTTTATCAAGCTTTAAAGCTGCCCAGCTTGGGGGTATCGTTGTGGAAACACTTCACCCACTTGACCAACACGACACTTTGACTGTAGTGGAAATGTGTTTGGTGTGGCCATCGTGGCCTTACAAGCCATGGCTGTTGGCCAGAGTTCTGGAGTCCTCCAAGGGTGTTGGTGATGCGCATTGTCAATTTGTTGGAGCCTCTTGTTAATGCCTAATTTTCGGCTGCACCGACTTTTTGATGAAAAAAAATTGTCAATTTTTTGCTTTGTCATGTCTGACAAAGTCACAGCTCCGTCCATCTTCTGCTTCAATAATTGATTCCTTGGTTTTCTTTTTTCCCCCACTGAGTGGCGTCTCTTGGAAATTGTTTTTAGATTGATGTGTAATAATTCTATTCATCCCTCAATGTGTGATGCTGTTAAAAAAGACAGGTGATGTATGCTAATGCATCCGTCAAATGTAGCATTTTCTAAAGGAGAGTCGAGATTATACTTCCTTGCCTAACCCAATGCCATTTAGAGTTGATTAATATCAGTTGGTGAGCATGACTGTGACAAGGTCGCTTGCTCGCCACGGCATGTCCGGCACTGAGCCGACAGAGGGCAGCAACGACCCGATCGCCCTACCACCCTCGGATCCCACCCAGCGGATCCAAAGCCACACTTTTGTCAGTTCTTTTTGGACGGGGAGGATTTTTTTTTCTGCCCACGGCTGAACATGTATTTTATCATTTCCAACTAAGATTAAGTGCGCACTGAATAGCTCTGAGGTTTTTGTTCAACAAAGGCATGGTTATAAATGGAAAAGGGTGGGATGCGTCGTTGGGTTGTTGCTTAAAAAGCTTACAGTAATGTAATTTTGGCAGGAATAGAATGTGACTTATGAAATATGATACCTACCTGCAAAGTTTGGGGTATCAATCTTGCTTTGTTTCTCCAAATAGGAAACATCTTGAGAGAAGCTTTTGATTGGGAAACAGGCCTGATGTGGCAATGTTTCCCTTGTGGAGCGTTCTGTTGCTGTCGCTTGGTGCTATTATTGATGCCTCTTATTTGCCAAGAGCGCCACCACCGAACATGGTCATTACAGCTCGTGGTAAAGTTTTCAAAAGCTGATTCCGAATCGGTCGATATTCCATTATCTGTACCTGGCGCCCTGGACATAAAGCTCACAGACGTCATCACAATTATTCCAACGTCATCTTCTTTTTTTTATATTCGGTTACAGGATTGTTTTTGTCCCCCACCCCTCTGATAAGGTCGGAGACTGGGGACATGAAAATGAGCTCCGTCCGACCGACCAATCATCAGTCCATGACCTATCATCTGTCCATATACTTTTGTGTATGTGATATTTCAAAAGCAATTGAACATTTAGCTTTCATATTGCAGATATCTATTCCTCATAACATTATCTCAACCTGATTAGATAACGGTTGTGATTGGTCGAATTCTGGTGCCCTGACAACCATCTCGGTAACTTGGCTATTGTACACGAGATTTCAAAAACCGTTCAGATTGAGTTTTCACATTATACAATATATCTCCTCATGCCACCCGAAAGGTGGAGGACCTAGAATATCAGCTCCTTAAAAAAAAAAAAATTGTTCATGTGAATATAAACTAACCACTCCCTAAATTTATTCGTGAGCTGTCTGGGTTAGTGACATTGTAAGTTTACAGATACTTCAAATCCAAACCCTTCATAATGTGGCCTTCAGCTACATTTGATCCCATAACCTCCAGGATGCCAATCTTCATGGCTCGGTCCCCACTTGACCCAACTTTGATACGTGCTTGTGGAATTGGAGGCATTGTCATTTCTCCATATTGTTTATGTCACATTAGGTTCTCTGTGCCGACAGTGAATACATAATCCATTCTTCTGGATCAAAGTCTGTCACACAGCTGTAGCTATAGAACTGCATCAAATGAAGACAAGTCATTCCTGAAGAGGACATTTGTTCAAGATCCATTCAGCAGGTCTAGTGTACTGGTATGTTGTGGAACTATTGCAGAAATGTCAAGTTAAAATCCCAAACGCCATAAAATGGAGCAGCTTTACATGGAATTGACATAAAGCTCTTCTTATGCCAGAGACAAAGCACCTGAAAAAGGTGTAACTCTGCCACTTATTCTTTATCCTTTTTGTAATTCTTTGTAGCTACTTTGCAGGTCAAAGCATCAGAAGACGTGGCCTTCAAACCCCAAATTCTCACCATTCTCCACCGTTTCTCTACATTAATCAAATTATGCACCCCCCCTCCCAACCTCCCCTGATAAAATCCAAAACCTTCTGCCAAAAGTGCATCGTGACAATTTTGTTCATGTGATATTTGTTCGTGGAGAGACGAAAATGCAAACCATATTTAAGAGCAAAGGTTAAAGTCCAATTGGCGTTTGAAAATGTTACAGATTTGTGATATATTTGAACAATTGGGTTTATTGATTTTATGAAAGGCTGGAAGTATGGTCTGGAGGCATGCACATTCACCTTGAAGCTGTCTTGCCTGGGTTTGAATCTCGACCCAGTGATACACGGTGTTTCCCAGGCAGGGTGATTCATCGATGTCTGTGCCGTCCCTCAGATTGACGTGAAACTGAATGTCCTGTCTGCTGACATTAGTTGGTGGATGTTACAGATTCTACAGTGTCTTTCACGAAGAGCAAGCTATCGCTGGCACAATGGCCAAATTTCAAAAATCCTGCTCTGACTTCCTTAGTTGGAGTGGTGACCTCACCAGGATTGTAGTCTAGCAACTGCTCCGACAGCATCAATGCTCTGTATAGGGCATGGTATAGTGCTTGATGATTTTATGAAGCACATCAGATTTTAATATTACACATTAATTTCTGAAAGTGACAATCACCGAAAGATGGAAACCTTTCTGTCATTGTGTTGTTGCATGAAAATCAAATACGGACAGATTAGCTGTTGCTGCTACAGAGTTGAATCCCTCGTCAACACCAGCGAGTTGTGAACTAGATGTGTCCAGACCTGTACAATGGTGTGCCAGGTGTTTCCAAATGAGATTAGTCTGAAGCAGAAAACTCCCTATTCCAATCCTACCTGACCATTCCAGGGCTCTAATAATGGGAAACGTAGAGCTTGAACCTATTCGCGTAGAGCTTGGATCTATTTTGAACCTATTCGTGGCTTGATACAATTCAGACATACTTCCCAATTCAAATGTTCCTGAATTAATTAATCCAGTTGTTCAGTCATTTTGTCAATGAGGATTTACAAATAATTTATTCATAAGTAGTTTGTACATTTTGCAAGTAGATCTTACATTATCTGTGGAATACATTTCCTAATGACATTCAGTTGTCATTTTCTCAGCTAACACCTTGTGTGTCACTCCAAGTCTTTCTATCTCTGACAGGTGGTGACTATCTGATCGCCTATTGGTAAGGTTACAAAACTCGTATCCCAGAGGTTATGATTTGAAGTCTGGCTTAAAGTCGCAGTTTTTGAAGGATTTGAATTCTAAGCTGCTGGAAACTGTGCTGTCTCAGGAGAAATGCCATGTCACTGTTGAATTATTGGCATAAACAAGAACGACAACAACAACAACAACAAAGCAAGCTCTGCTTCACAACTTGGAGTAATCTGGCTGTCCCGATTAGTATGGCCTATATATATATATATATAGTGCCTGTCAATTTTGTGGTTGACTGTTAGCTATAGTGGTGCCAGGATTGGGCACTATGAAAAGCCGGTAGGTGGATTGCTTAACCAATAAGTGTTTTCAAAGATATCCAGGAAGAGGCCATCAGCCCATCATGACTGTGCTGCATCCACATCTCATTTATTTTAATTCTTAATTACACCCAATTCCAAAGGTTTTGGGACTCACAAACTTGATGTGAACACTTTCAACAGGCATGCATTTGTGCAATGACCTCAGTGGCAACTTTGCACTTGTCTTTGTTCCCAAAAGCCACAACCAGGTGAATAAATAATCAGCATAGGTGAGCATGACCGTACCAACAACTAATAATTATCCTTAAGGATTACAGATTATTTTCCTATTACTGTTTATGATATGAATTTGATTCCTTCGCTGATATAAAGGAGATTTGATTTGTATATGAGATTCAGCAATTTGTATTTTTGCATTGTTAAGTAAGTTATGTGTGTAGGATGTCCCATCCTTCTCATTGGCAAGAGGCATGGATTTGGAATGCTGGTTTGTTTGTCATTGCCTTCACAGCAGCAACCAGGGTGGGAACTTTGAGTTTGGTGATATACTGGCCCACATTGGTCTATCCTTTTCAAAAGATTATCTGGTGTGTGCCACGATGGCCAACTCTTTCAAAAGGTTATCTGGCCTGTTGAATGCTGGGGCAACTTTTTTTTTTGTTTGATCCTCTATTCCTTCGGAATCCAAATCCCAGATAAAACAATTTGTCGAAAACACGACCTTTCAATTTACCTGTAATTTCATTATTAGTAACTGGCAAAGAATCTGTCCATACGACCGGGATAATTCCCCCACTTTTATGAGTCTGTGACGTAATTTATTACCTCCAGCACCAAAGGTGGATGAAGGTTATGTTTTCACCCCTCGATGTCTGTCTGTGAGTAAGATATATCAAAAGGTTATGGCTGGATTCAGACGAAATTCCGTGGACATGATGGGTGTGTGACAAGGACAAATTGATTAGATTTTGGAGAAGATCCAGATCCCGGATACTAAAAATGATTCTTCACCATTGAAAGATAAGGGCCAAACCTATATGATATATAGCACGATATCTCAAAATGTTATCGACATATTCGGATGAAAGTTGGTGGACAGGTTAGATATGTGACAAAAACAAATTGGTTTGACTTTGGTGAAGATCTGGATCTGGCTAATAATTTTTGGGGGGGATTCTCAATTGATTTTTGACCATTGAGAGATCGCACCAAAAACGATATATTTCACGATATTTCAAAAAGGTTAACAAAATTCAGTGAATCAGTTGGTTAGGTGACAAGAACAAGCCAATATGATTTTGGTTCAGGTCAGGATGCAGATCCGGCCTATCAGTGCGAGACAAAATGAAAACTGTTCATCCTGGCGAAGGTTGTGCTCTCCCAAGTGCCATTCTAATTATGACTTGTAATATTGGCTTCCATCAGGTGGTGCTATATGATACACATTTACAAAGAGAATTTGTGTCCTCCCCCACCCGGAACACCGGGGGCTATGATCTTTCTTCCCGCTTAAAACAAACACCTGATTACAACCACCAGTCTTAACTCATTCCATTCAGTGGTTCAGGAATGCAAATAAGTAAAACAAGTCTGAAGACGACGATGGTTCACGAGCGGTATTTGACGATTTAGATTGTTTCAGAAGTCAAGGATGAGACAATGTGATCATGTTTGACCAAGTTATAAAAATGATCAACATGATGTGGTACGAGTGACAGGTTATTAGCTGCAAAATGTCGAAAACCCGGTTTCGCTCAACAACTTAAAAAAATTGACCTTTGCATAACCTTTAAAGGTCACAAAACAATGTTGTGGACATTAAAATAAGGAAACAGGATACGTCCTATAGCTTATTGGAGTTAGTTCGTCGAAGAAGGTCGAAAACCCGGTTCGATTCCCACAACTTTGAAAATTTGACCTTTGTGAACTTTAAAGGTCAAAGGTCAAGGATTATGACCTTTGGTGCAAAACTTCCTCTGGAACATTCCAAGAACAATATAATGTCATATAGGCGATATGGCATTTGGCACTCCTCGGATTATCCATACTTTGATGAAATCAACGTAAAAACAAACTTGAAGGGGGCGCCACGGGCAAGGTGTTCGAGATAGAGCAAAATGGTTTCAAGACTTTAGCTGGGGAATGAGCTCAAGATTATGCATTAAAAATATTGTCATCCTCGCTCTCAAAGTTTTCGCGGTCATATGATTTTTATGTCAAAATTCGAAATTTTCTAAGTTTGTGACCTTGTGACCTTGACCTTGGGATGAAAATAAAAAATCGAGCTCCGTGGGGTTATGCAGGTGCCATTGGGCTAACCAAATACCGAAACCCCTGTCAGATTCGACAAACCCCCTCGGAGAAGATGCAAATTGAAATTGGCTACCCCCTAAAAACACAATTCGCAATTTTCTAAGTCTGTGACCTTGTGACCTTGACCTTGGGATGAAAATAAAAAATCGAGCTCCGTGGGGTTATGCAGGTGCCATTGGGCTAACCAAATACCGAAACCCCTGTCAGATTCGACAAACCCCCTCGGAGAAGATGCAAATTGAAATCGGCTACCCCCTAAAAACACAATTCGCAATTTTCTAAGTCTGTGACCTTGTAACCTTGACCTTGGGACGAAAATAAAAAATCGAGCTCCGTGGGGCTATGCAGGTGCCAGTGGGCTAACCAAATACCGAAACCCCAGCCAGATTCGACAAACCCCTCGGAGAAGATAATTTTTTACGTCAAAATTCGCAATTTTCTAAGTTCGTAACCTTGTGACCTTGACCTTGGGATGAAAATGAAAAATCGAGCTCCGTGGGGCTATGCAGGTGCCATTGGGCGAACCAAATACTGAAACCCTTGTCAGATTCGACACACCCCCCTTGGAGAAGATGCAAATTGAAATCGGCTACCCCCTAAAAACACATGTTTTTTGGGCGTGGCTCCGCCCATAATGGGCGCACCATGCCCATTTTCAGGAAAACACAACTAGATCATGATATAAACCTCCCACCAAAATTTTATCAGGATCGGATCAAAACCCACAGAGCTATGCTCGGGACAGACAGACATACAGACAGACAGACAGACAGACAGACAGACAGACACACCACAATAACGAATTTAGTGGTCACTTATTTTTTTCGTGAAAATATTTTTTCGTGAACCTACAAACCCACAAACAGTAAGATGTTTAGTATGATAGTACCTCCACTGCCATTATTACTTGGCGAAAGATATTTTTTCACCAAGTATGTTGGTCTGATGTTTTCAACGTCTTGAGAAATTCGAACAGTAGTCGACTTTGACTTGCTCACTAATCAGTAGTGAGCAGATTGACTGTATTTAATACCGCTGCAGTCCGCAATCTTCAAGCGTGTGCGTATTTCCTTGTGTCAATGACAGTGCAGATGGTACACTAAATATTACAATGTGAATAGCTTTGAAATTATCATGGAAAGCTTAATGAGACAAGCATCACAACGTTAATAGCAGAAATCAAGATGGAGGAGTTATAGAGTGCTAAAATAATTTAGACAAGTCACATTGTTATTTGGACAAGTGGAATTTATCACTCATTGCCTGAGGAACAACTGGATTTGAAACGTAATGTCTACACCTATCATCACAGGCATTCTCGTTTTTCTTTTACGAGATGTCATTTTTCCTGACCTGAGTTAAGCAAGAAATAAACATCTTCCATGGGATTATACAATTGGTCCAGCAATGTAATTCATCTTATATTGATGTCTGATTGAGACAGGGAGAGACAGGATGGACTGGTGAATCTTGTCCCCAATCCGATTAAGAAACAAAAGCTGAGAAACCGAAGTCTCCAAGCTGATTGGCATCTCCCATGATGAGGCTGAAGCAAAGGGCCTCTTCCTCTCCTATTGTAGACAGATCAGTGGCTTCTCTGTTTTTTTAATCGCCTCACCTCTGCTCTCGCTCTAGCTGCTCTCTCAGCCTAACATCCCTCCCGAGCTCCTTCAGGATGCATGTGTTCTTCCAGTAACATTGTCCTGGTTCAACTTCAAAAATCCATGCTTTCCTTCCACCTCAACGTTGTTGTTCCTCTTTTCTTCCTTTCGTGGAACTGCCTTCCTGAGACCGTTCAATCACACTCTTCCCTCAACGGCTTCAAACAGGTGGTGCACCACCATGTCATTTCATCCCCCATTCATAATATTGATATTTTCTAACCTCATTAATCTTACTGAACCCCAAACTTCTTGCAGGTTACTATGTTTCCTCCTGTCTCTGTCTCTCTCTGTCTCTCTCTCTCTCTCTCTCTCTCTCTCTCTCTCTCTCTCTCTCTCTCTCTCTCTCTCTCTCTCTCTCTCTCTCTCTCCAAAATGCTTTGCACAAGCAACACACTTTGCAGGAACACCAAGCCACTTTTCATCAAAGGATGACGTGGACATGGTGGTCCACACAGCACAGGAAGGGCTGAGCCACCGAGAGAAATGGTATCAAAAGAGCACTTCGAGGGACTGAGGAATAATGCTCTATGGTGCAAAATGGGGAAAACCTTGTCGAGACATGATGCCACGCTTCGCCACCAGCTGCGCCACCAAGCAGGAGGAGTCAATGGATGTCGCCGTGAGATACGGTGGTTCAATGAGCAAAAAAGCGGATCATGTGACATCCGGCCACGGGAGGGAGCAGAATAGGGCTATAAAAGTCCAATCTAAAGTCCAGAACGGCACCCGTCTGGGAACCTGCAAGAGCGAGCTTGTGTCTGCAGAACAAACTGGTGGTTGGAGAGCAAGTACAAGTGAGCAAGATCTGGTGCCAAGCATACAGGCCAATCCAGCGGGAAGTTCCTGGGCACGTCGTCGAAACACAATGATTTACGCAATATTTATCTTCACGCTGATTGCTCTTGTGTCACCTTTGGACAAACAAGCAATCAACGCATGTGCCAACTGTATTTTTTCTGGGCTCACTGATTGTCAAACCGAATGCAATTTAATCTAATGCCACAAAAATTCACCCCTTGCACCTCACAAAATATTTTCCATTGCACAATCTCACCCCCCCCCTTTATTTGGACTCATGTAAGCCCACTGGCTTACATGCGGTGAGCAAAGGGTCGCAGGTATGTCCAGTCTTCTTCTCTCCCCTCTCTCTCTTTCTTTCTCCCTCTCTTTCTCTTGTTTCTCTGAGTGACTGTGGTGCCCATTCATATTTGTGACAAGTGACTGACTAGGAAGGGCCTATGTGCATAGCATCGGGATTTCTCGATTGTGACACTGCTTGTATATGCACATTGTACAGGCTCTACCGAACCGCTGTGAGCACTCTAGTTTCCTCAAAGTAAACGCTTTGGGCCCACAATGGACACTCATCCAAGAGCATCTGCAGGGCTCCGACAGTCTCGCCGCCTGGGACGGGTGGGGAGAGGAAGCGCAAAGCGTGCCTGCAATTACCATGGCTGCTGGCACCAGACTTGCTTTCCACTGGATCCTCGCACATGGGTTTAAGGTGCACCTATTCCGAGAGCAGCACCTCGACCGAGGACTGCATCGGTATTTTTCGTCATTACCTCACCATGTTGGGAGTGGGTAATTTGCATGCCTGCTGCCTTCTTTGGATGTGGTAGCCGTTTATCAGGCTCCATCTTCAGAATCGAACCCTGATTCCCTGTCACCCATAACCACCATGGCATGCACGAAGCCTGCTCTCGAAAATTGATAGGGCAGACATTCAAATGAAATATCGCTGGTGCAGAAGCCGAGCGATCTGCAATCGACGTTTATTCAGTCACCATCCCGTGGATGGGTCTGCACCGCTGCACCGAGTCCCAGACCACAACCTGAGGGTGAGGGGCCCAACACCCCCCCCACCCTCCCCCCGGAAGGGAAGAGAATGTGGGTGGGCACTGCATCGATCTTTGGTCCGGACCCTCACATCCCTCGTAAATCTTTTCCTCACATTCTCTTTCCCTGTGCGCCATGATGATGGAGCTCTGGATGGTGGCAGTCAGGCTGTGGTATGTGCCAGAAGTGCTCTTTGCTAATCATTACAAATCTTTTCCAAACTGTCCAGTTGTGTGTTGTACAGGGAATTCGTCCCTGCCGTTCCAACATGGGTAAGACATTAGCTGACGTGTCCACCGACGGTAACGCTTGGCCGTATTTTGATCAAGGTGGCACTTTGGGAAGCACAGTCATTATGTGGGGTAATTAATTTGCTGGGAAGGTAAAGCGGGACTTGGACGTGGGACCCTTCTTAAATTCAGCATCTGTGGTTGCTTAGCAAAATGTTGAGCTCCAGAGCTATCCGAATTTCATTGGCTTCATGGTCGGCGGCCAGGAAGTGGTTCCGAGCACTCTCCTCACGATCCCCACCGGAAGCAAATTCGTAAAAAATATTTAATGTGCATTATAAATGCTATTGAAGTTGTAAACAATGAGCTCTACTGTTTTGTATAAATGGTCTTTGCAAGTTTGAAGCTCTCAGTGCTGCTGAAGTTTTGAATGAGTTTCAGAATGTTCCATTTGACTGAGTTGGCACATTTGCAGAAAAATGAAAATGGCTTTGGTCACGTGTTTAACCTGTGAGAAAATTTATGATGTGTTGGTTGTGCAACACTTTCATTAGAATGACCACAGAAAGGCAGTGTGGAGTGAAATTTACTTTTTAAAAAAAACAAATCATTATTTGACAAAGAAGGGCATAAATATTTGATATAATTCATTTCTCTGCACCGTGAACCTTGTGACAAAAATTTTCATGTGGATTGTGTTCTGGACTCAGAGAGGAGATGGAGGAAATCTCACTCTGTGAGTGAGTAGCTCCACTGTAAAGCACATTTCAAGTAAAAGTAAAGGTTCATACTTTGATTTAGAACTACGCAGGCCACAGTGGCGAAAGGTGCTGAACTTGTTGGTATACCCTTGCATTCAAGGGCAGCTGAAGATAATTCATTCGTTGAATGATTATTTATTTCTCCTTCCAATTGCAAGTGATATGTAGTTGTGCTTTGTATACGCATACAGTACAAATTTTCAAGAAAAAGAAGGTGCATCCAACCAAAATTCCTCGTAAGATCAACCCTGTAAGTTTTAACAAAGAGGTGAGAGCAGACTTTGTCTCAGGCGACAGTTCATTCACTCCCCAACAGACTTTCTGAGGCGTAAGGACTCCAGGCCGCAGTACATGGCCGCTTTTGTGCCCACGCAGGTCACTTTCGGTCACCTGCTGATGCCAGGAGTTAGTCAAGGAGTGTTTTTCAAAATTCGAGCAAAAATGCCACAAACATCGATGGTCTGATCTGCATTGTTTTTCTTTTGTTTTGATCTGGTGTTATATGGATGCAAATGAGAAGTTTTGTGTGTACTTGTAACTTCTGAGCATGACCTCTGAGTGCGCAAACTATCGGGGCAGAAGCAAGATATATATATATATATATATATATCGGGGATGCCTCGTCATGGTGGTTGTACCCCCAAACACAAGTCGGGGACCTAATCTTCCCCATTCTTCCCTGCTGCCCAGATTTGTCGGGGAAGCACGGTCAAAGTGCCGATCAGTCCCTATGGACCGGCCCTTTCCCTCTTGTCTCTGTCTTTTGTTTCTCTCTCTCTCTCTCTCTCTCTCTCTCTCTCTCTCTCTCTCTCTCTCTCTCTCTCTCTCTCTCTCTCTCTCTCTCTCTCTCTCTCTCTCTCTCTCTCTCTCTCTCGTTCATGCAATAGCAAAGGAACAAAGAGCAGAGTTACCACAATCTATCTAGCTTATACAATCTTACTTATATAAACATTCCAGGCACCATCAGGGTCATTCCATGGAAGGGTAGATGTGTGTGAGAGAGAGAGAGAGAGAGAGAGAGAGAGAGAGAGAGAGAGAGAGAGAGAGAGAGAGAGAGAGAGAGAGAGAGAGAGAGAGAGAGAGAGAGAGAGAGAGAGAGAGAGAGAGAGAGAGAGAGAGAGAGAGAGAGAGAGAGAGAGAGAGAGAGAGAGAGAGAGAGAGAGAGAGAGAGAGAGAGAGAGAGAGAGAGAGAGAGAGAGAGAGAGAATCTGAGGCATTGGTAACTCAGCACGAACATGCGGGCACGTGCTGGTCCAAAGTGCAGGAAAGGTGAGGGTGGGGGCAAAGGAGGAATAAAGGGCGTGTCTCGATGCAAACTGAAGAGGTGCGAGCAGGGTGCAGTGTCAGTGCTTCGATGAACAATGGACAGGATGCGAGTTGGTCGTCGCTCTGAAAAGAATGTTTGGTCGAGCTTTGCCCTCGCTGATTACTCTTTGTGTGTCCACAGTAGACGAGTTGTAAGAGGGAAATAACATGTAAGAAATAGCACTTTCTAATGGGTGGCATTGCTGGTCTGGCCTCTTGCTCCTGACTGGATGGTGCTTGGACAGCTTGCTCCCTCAGCAATACTCTCCATAACTCTCATCAGTGCCAAGCAAACAGCTGACAGACCAGAAAACACCCTTGAACCATCTCCTCAACCAGCTCTACTATTTATGAATCTCGGTCGGGGTGGAGCTTGGCGGAGGGCAGAATGGATTCCCCACCTTTTGTAGGCCAGGAGCAAGGGACACGTGCTGCCTTCTTGGCTCCGAGTGTGGCGTGCCCATTGGCCAGGATGTGCTCCAGTGTGGCATCATCCTCTCCCCGAGATCGCTGGTTTGAACATATATATATATATATATATATATATATATATATATATATATATATATATATATATATATATATATATATATATATATATATATATATATTCAGTCAAAAGTCAGACATGAACAGCCGTTTCGTGAAGCACTTGGGCAAAAAACTTCCTTCAGCTGACCCCAACGGAAGTATGGTAGATTTTAATGATGTCAATGGCAAATCTGCAAATGCCGAATCTGTGAATGTTACAGGTGGAAACCCTCACATAATTTCCTTCTCCTTTAAACTCAATCTGTCTATATTTTCATTCCACACTTCACCTTTCCAATCACAAATTAACACTAAACCATTAATATCACAAAATACAATGTTACAAACACTCCCAAGGTAAACGAATATAAATGACGTTACATCCGGACGGGGGGCAGCTTCATATGGATCAAAACTAAAAATCACAATTGTAATGAGGTAATTATGAAACCTCCCACCAAGCTTCGGATACGAGATAGGACCCCAAAAGTTTCCACAGAAGGTTTATCAGGATTAGCCCCAAAACTATGGGAGTAGTTTGGGGATGAACAGGCAGATACATACTCCTGCTTTATAATATAGATATATACATTATATGTGTACATGACATGTCCTCTGGCATTAGGTTTTCTCTCTCTTGTTTGTTCCAAAATAGGTGGAGTAGTAATTCATACAGATTTCTTGTTGGCTGTGCTGTTTTTTTTTCTTCTTCTTTTCGTAAGATATCCCATTATTAAGGAGTTTGTACATAGATTGCATGCAGGCAGCAGAAGGACATTAGGAGACATCAGTGTCCTTTTACATTGATTACAAGAAGAAGAATGGCATGCGGTAGAGCGCGTACCTCCACCAGGCTGAA
>NC_140969.1:54280489-54497989 GCF_056783735.1 Eptatretus burgeri
TTATATTAGTATAAATTCAAAATCCTCCCATCATTATGCAAATATCTAAGTTCCAACAATTCCCGCATCCTTATTCTCGAAATTATTCCTCTTTGGAATCTCTCTCTCTATGTGCTTTTAAACTGGAATGACAACAAAAATACTCGGAAAAATGGAAGAAAGAAGAAAAAGAATACTGAGAAACAGAGAAATCTCTGGAGTGGTCTGAAAAATGTATCGAAAAGTAAAGATAGAGTACGAAATTAAGAAGTGTGCTGAGTTTGAACTGGAGAGAAGGAATAATCCAATGACATATCAGAAAATCAAACAGCTAAAACACAATAAATATACCACACAACAAAGAATAAAGAGCAATAATGCAAACTACTGTTGGATGAAACAAATACTAAGCATATGGGCTGAACATGTTGAGAAATGATCTCGAGATGAAAGATCAAACATCGGGACAGAAAAAGGAAATATTTACCAAAATGTAAACATATCAGAAGAGGAGGTGATGGGGGTACTCAAAAAACTTCCTTTGGGTAGGGTCACAGGAGATGTCGAAATTCCAACCAAAGTGTTACAACACATTGGAAGACAAAGAGTGTAGAAAAACTGACAGGCATCTTCTGTACAAATAAATGTCAAAATGTGTGGGTGTGTTTGTATGTGTGTGTGTCTCCTCCATTCTCCAAAACCATGAAACCGAACAGCCTGAAACTTTGCATGTATACCATGAAAAATCCAAGGAAGTGCATGATTGAAAATTGGGTGTTTGTGTTAATTAAAACACCCCTTTTGAAGATAATTAACAGCCTTATTTAATTATGTCCTTTAGCAGGTGCATCCTCAGTCACCACTATCTATGGGGGTCTAAAGGTGTATCCTGGGTTACCTAACTGGGGTCTGAAGCCTCCATATTTTTTGGCCTGCTAAACCATGCCTTGACTTGGAACAAGCCATAACAATGTCTTAACGATAAACCTTTTTTATTTAATTCCTCACTCATATGATCCAATGCCTGTTCATCATAGCTACAAATGGCTGGGTACATTGCAATGCTTAAAAAACGTCTGGAGACACCACCGTTCATGGCTTTATTTCATTTCTGCACATGCATTAACCTCAAGAGTCTCAACCTAAGCTGAATTACAAAATATAAGCTCCAGATTTTAACTCAGCAGCAGTTCCACCTCATAAAAATGTTTAAATTTGTCCAATTCGGACATTGCTTGGACATTTCTGGGTGCACGGTTTTATCAATGGCAATTGGTAATAGCTTTCCAAGCCAGGCGTTCCATTGGAGTGCTTGCTCGAGTGTTTGTCACTTACTGAGTGCCCTACAGTCGATAGCGGTGCAGTTTGTGTCCCAATCGAGATGTACAGTAGACAGTTACTACAAGGTCTCGGTATGTATACAGCGCACAATACGTGGTACATATGGGTAGATTTAGATCTGTAGGGACTTTCTGCAGGTGTATGGACATGCCATGCCTGTTACAGGTGCCATGGTGGCAAAGTCTCATCCCGTATCTTATGGAGGTTTTATCAGGTTTTCTGTTTTTTCCTTATGACTATTTCTAAAGCATTTGATTATCAGGTGTGCTTTACAAAGTTTATATGTTTCTGTTTGTGAGTTTCAAAGCAAATAGATATTTCATAACACCTGATTTTTGAGCTGTTTGCTGTATTTATAACCTGTTTTCTAAATTACCGAGCCAAATTTTTACCCCGTGGGGTGGAAGACCCCACGGGGTCAAGCGCCGCTCGCGTTCTCTCTTTTCTTGTGTACAGTTCATTTGAACGTCTCATTCAACTTTATTATTCGTGAACAGAATTTGATGAAACTTGACAGACATATATGAGACCCATATGCGCAGGCATTAACTGAGCCCAAAATGCGATTACGGCCCTTCGGGACGAGGAACGACCCATTTTGGCCCATTTTCTTAAAATTGTTATTTCTCGGTTATTAGTGAACGGACCTGAACCAAACCTGACAGGTATATTTGAGAGACCATTCCCCAGGCAATAACTGAGCCCAGAGTGCGATTTCAGCCCTTTGGGCTGAGAAACGGCCCTTTCGGCCCATTTTCTTAAAATTGCTATTTCTCGGTTATTCATGAAAGAAACCGGCCCAAATTTGATAGGTATATTCTTGAGGTGACTCTGCAGGCATTAACTGAGCCCAAAGTGAGATTATGGCCCTTTGAGCCCACAAACGGCTCTCTCAGCCCATTTTTTAAAAATTTCTATCTCTCTCTCTCTCTCTCTCTCTCTCTCTCTCTCTCTCTCTCTCTCTCTCTCTCTCTCTCTCTCTCTCTCTCTCTCTCTCTCTCTCTCTCTCTCTCTCTCTCTCTCTCTCTCTCCCCCACCCCTCTCTCTTCCTTCCTCTCAGTATTCCCGTCAGTGAAGCGATGGGTTGTATTTGCGAATAATTAAAATATGTTACAACACAGAAGAGATGCCAGAAGATTTTCCAATGTCGATCTTTTCTGAAACCCTCAAAGTTAGTTACATTGCAGAATGTTGTGAGGATCGATGAATTAGCTTCATCTCACATGTATATTAGGTATTACTACACCTGATAAAATGGAGGATAACACCATTAATAGAAAAGTGGCTGAGCATAAAAATAAAAAATAGTCTGCGCAAAAACCAAGTGGGATTCAAAGAGGGAAAGGGAACAAGGGATGGTACATGCCAATTGAGGATGTTAATCAAAAGAATGGCACAGAATAAGAGAAAGTTATTTGTATTTTTTATGGATGACACAAAGGCATTAAATAGAGTTAAACATGAGAAACTAATAGAGATAATTCATTTTGAGGAAATTACGTTGATCTCAAATTGCCACTGTCATGGCATCTCAACAAAAGCTTTGTGAGTCATTGGGACTGACCCAATCGGTCAACTTCCCAACCCGGATCTCAACGAATGGTACCCCATCTCTTCTGGATTGGATTTTGACAAATTTCCCTGACAATATCTGCTGCTCTTCTTCTGCTCCAATCGGTTCTTCTGACCACATGCTTGTCAAAGTGGACATCTCTCTGGCTATTATCAGAGAACCGCCTCACTGCCGTTGAGTCTGGCATTTCACTCAAGCTGACAGGCAGGGTCTCCAAGCAGCCCTCAAACTTATCGACTGGTCGCCTATCGTGACTTTCTCCAACATCAACTCATCCTGGGAATTCTTTCAAAGAAACTTGCTCTCCCTCATGCACAGATTTATCCCTTCTCGTCTTCAGTTGTCCTACCCTTCCTCCCACCCTTGGTTCACTGAAGATTGTGGTGAGGCAGTTGTCCTGAAACAACTTGCCTTTGCCTCATGGAAAGCAAACCCAACTGATGGCAATTTCAGTTCCTTCCATAAAGCTCGGAACAAGTGTGTATCTACCCTCAGGAGAGCCAGAAAACAACATCTTTCTAATCTCAAGTCTGAACTCTCAAACCTCTCTCCCTCCTCAAAATCCTGGTGGCGTCTAATCAAATCTGTTTCTGGTGTATGTTCCCCCTCCATCCCCTCCCTTACCTCAAATGGCCACACTGCTGATACCGCTCGTGAAAAAGCTGAATGCCGAAACTTGGTGTTTGCAGCTAAATCTTGCGTCCAAAACCCATCACTTTCTCTACCCACCTTACCCAGTCGCACCCAACTGTCCCTGAACTCTGTGTCCTTTTCTCCTGACAAGGTGGAGAGCTTGCTGTCAAACCTCGACTCAGATTCTGCAACTGGTCCAGATGGCATCAGCCCACGTGTCCTCAAAGCCTGCTCTTTTGCTCTTGCTCACCTCTCTCTGTTCTATTCACCCTCTCATTTGCTCAAGGTCATCTGCCATCTGCTTGGAAATCAGCAAACATCACTGCCCTGAATAAAAAAGGTGCAAAAACAGATCCCTGCAACTACAGACCAATCAGCCTTCTCCCAGTCATCACCAAGGTTATGGAATCCATCATCGCTTCAGACATTAAATCCTTCCTCTTCTCCAATGGCTTGATTTCAAATCATCAATTTGGTTTCAGACCAGGTCACTCTACCCTGGATATGCTGCTTCTGCTCTCCCAACAATGGATGGAGGTCCTCAATGCCAGACAGGAAATCCGAGCCGTATCCCTGGACATGTCACGTGCTTTTGACACAGTCTGGCACCCTGCCTTACTCACCAAACTCTCTTCCCATGTTATCCAAGGCCATCTCCACTCATGGCTCGCAGATATCCTCTCCTGTCGCAGTCAACGTGTCACCCTAAATGGAGTTCTTTCATCCCCTCTTCCTGTCCAGGCTGGAGTTCCTCAAGGTAGCGTTCTGGGCCCTGTTCTTTTTCTGGTTTTCATCAATGATCTCTCTGACTCTGGAAAATCCTCTATATCTCTTTGCTGATGACTCCACCCTCTGCCGTACCATCGGTCATCCCTCAGACCGGCAAGCAGCAGCTTCTTCACTCACTGCAGATCTGGATAAAATTACAAACTGGTCCAACAAGTGGAACATATCTTTCGTTCCAGACAAATCTCACACTCTCACTATGTCTCTTCAAAAGGACCATTTAGAACCCCCCCCCATCCACTTTCTCAACAATCCTCTGGAAGAAGTCTTTTCATTCAATCTTCTGGGTCTCACAATCTGCCATGACCTTTCCTGGGAAAGACACTTTTCAAACCTCGCCTCCAAAGCCAGTCGCCGACTGGGAATCCTCCGTCGTGAAAAGTCCTTCCCCGGCCCACCAAAGCTCTTGACCACTTACAAAGCTTTTGTCCACAGCTTGATGGAGTACTGCTCTCCCCTCTGGGCTGGTGCTCCTGCCTCCCACCTTTCTCGGCTTCACGCTGTAGAAACCAAGGCATTTCGGATCATTAGCATCTCCCACGATGAGGCTGAGTCTTTGGGCCTCTCACACAATCACCGCAGGTTGGTCGGTGGTCTTTCTGTCTTCCACCGTCTCCTCTCCAGCCTACCCCTCCCCCCCCGCCCTGCTCTTTCTGTGATTTGTCCCCATTACATTTTCACAGGGCGCTCAAGGTCCGCCAACAACCCCCTTCTAGTAAAACTACCAAAATCACGAATCACTGCTCACTTTCACCCTTTCATTCCTCTTTTTCCCCACCTTTGGAATAAACTCCCTCAATCTATTCATTCCCATTCTTCCCTCCTGGCCTTCAAAACAGCTGTTCACCACCACCTCTTATCCCCCATCCAAATCCTCGATCTTTTCTTCCCCCGATAATCCACCCAAGCCCACCTCCTTCAAATTCCCTGCTTTCCTGCCTGAAAGTCCCTGTAATGTCCATCTTCTATTCCCCATGTTCCCCGTGTCATCCCTCTCCCTTCCACAGATCTCCTAATGTCTCTGTTCCCCACTGTTTTGTCCTTCCCACTCCCTCCCCTCTTGTCTCATGCCCCCCCTTGCTGTGTGTTGTGTGTTCGCTCTCATACGAGCCTCCACAAGGTATACAAAAATAAAAATACAAAAAAAAACACTGTTGGTGAGACTAGAAGTTTTGAAGCACAGAAAGGAGTCTGACATACCTGTATTCTCTCATCAGTCTTACTAGTACCCTACTGGTTTCACCGGTTTGCTCTATATATGTTTGGTTTGCTCTCTTGGGACTATAGCTTTGCTCTCCATTTGTCCATCCACCCACCTGTGATTTTTCCGACTTTTTTCTATACCCTTTAACATGTTGAACTGAAACCTGGTACATGGCTTTATTATGATAAGTTACAGAACAAGGTCGAGTTTCAGGGTGTTTCATCTATTTTTCACAGAGTTATGCCCTTTTTGGACTTAAAAAATATCACATCGGTAGGGGACTTGTATTGCGAAGCAATTCTTGCTCTTGTTTAACATGAATAGCACAGAATTAATGCAAGACATATTGCAAAATACACCAGGCATAAAAGTAAATGGGAAAGGCATTACTAACAGCAGGTAAGCATATGACATTCCAGTGAAGAAAAGCTGCAGCTCTTGATTGACAACATAAACATGGCGTGCAAATAGTACGGGATGGAATTATGTGTCAAAAAGAACAAAGTTCTGATCTTTGAGAAAACACCAGGTACAAAAGTTACCATCAGGTCCCAAGGACAAGTTCTGAAACATGTATCAAGTTGCACATGTCTTGGAACGAGTGCAACAGAGGATGGAAAGTGTTTCACAGAAATGAAAAAGAGAATCAGAATGGCAAAGAGTGCTTTCTGGTACATCAAAATAATTATTTAGAAGGAATTTGGAAATTCAAACGAAAAAAGATTGTTAAAAAAAAAAGTTAAAGAGTAGAGTTTGAAGCAAAGAGGTACGAGAAAGGGTAGGAGAGAAACCAACATTGCTGAGTGGCACAGCAAAGAGAGATTCGGCTTTATTTGGACGTGTCACAAAAATGTGGCAAAATGTTTGTTAACATAATGGAAGGCAACATGAAGACATAGAAGAATGTGGATGGATGATATAAAGGAATGGTATGACATCAACGAATAGGGGCAAATGAAAAGGAAAACTGAAAACAGAGAAGAATGGAAATGCATGATTAGCAACCTTTCGGATTAACGAAGACTCTACTTGAAAAGAAAGAGGGGACATGATGTCAAATTAGAACACAACTGTGAGATACGAACAGCAAAATACATTTAATTGGAGGTTAAATAATTTTATTAATTTGATGAAGCATACTTTTTACAGAGCGTTGGTGCTGCCAAAACAATTTCTCATCACGGGTTATACTGGGTGGTTTTCCATTGCCTTCCTAGAGTTTTGTCCATGCTATATCCTTTAAAATGCTTCGTTTCAAGCGAGGAAACAGCAAGGACCATTTTAAAAGTCTTTGGTGAAACTCAGTGGAGCTTTGAACTGTCGACTTCCCAGACTCATGGCAGATGCTCTAACCATTAAGACATGAAGTCATTGTGGCTGGTTAATTTTATTGATAGCCAATTATATTTCTGTGATAATGCAAATTAACATGATTAATTGTCATCAGACAGGCGTGAGACATTTGTTTGGGCTGAAATTTGTTGTTGTTTATTTGAAGGCTAAATTCATTGATCCTTTTAACTTAATTATTTGTCACACATCAATGTCATGCATGCAAACAAATAATGAGCTGATTTTCGATTCCCTACAATCGATAATGAACATTTATGACATGCACCTTCATTAGACAGAGCTGATGCACAAGTGTGACAATGGATTTGTAATGCACGTTCTTATCAGTTAGCACTGTGTAATGGACTGGGAGACGAATGACCTTTGCAAGCCTCAGACATCTTGAAACAAATGGGTTCATTATGGCGCTCGTGAAAATTGCTCTGGCCCAAAGTGTAACCAATAACTCATGACCATATTGAAGTAGAATGAACCGTCATCATGAAACGTTTGATGAAGTGATTGAGACCAGCCTCCAACTCTTACTGATAGGAAGTTGGAAAACAATGCAGACACTTCAAGTGACGATCTCGTCACAAGTCATGTGTATGCCCTCATATGGTATTGGTTAAAGTTTTCTCAAGGCAGAATATTCTTTGGTTTAGGAAGCATCTCAGTTGAAAAATAATTACATCTGTGTCCAGTCATGCCTCTTGCCTCATATTTGCAGTTAAACTGTCATTGGACAGCTGATTTGTTCGGCAACCAGGATTAATCAAAAAATAAAAATATCCTCACCATTTAATTAACAGAACAAAAGCTCAATTTGGTATTGACCGCATAATGCCTTCAAGGAATGTTTGCAATAACAGCACTTTTTTGTTTTACAAGCTCTAAGGCTCTTGGAGGAGTTGCGACAAATCACACACATGCAGACAGATACACGAGACAACGCTAGACTTGACTTTCACTAAAATACAGCTGCTGAGATTGGGGGAAGTGATGTCACCAACGATGTCATCTCCATGACATCGGTTTTCTTTCAGGACAATCACTAAGGAATTTTATACTCCCCATTAATTCAACCGATAAGTTTCCTGTGTTCCATCCCTTAAATGCAGAGCACCAAGCAAGGAAGCAGCCAATTCTAGAAAATACGGGATGCCTGGTCAGAGTGATTGTTGGTCAGAGGTGGTCAGAGTCTCCACCTCTGACTCGTTTCCTCCTGGAGTTTTTTGTCCCACATGGAAACTAATATATCATATGGAGATATATATCATTCTAACCACTGACTCACTGACTGACTGACATATCAAAGATTGGCACCTTCTGGGTGATGTAGAAAGCTGAAATTTCACTTGCCGATGGACATCGAAGCTGATACACCGGGAAAAAATATCACGGAATCATTGGAAAGTGTCTGCAAATAAAAATATAAACAAATGGAAATAAATAAATGCAGTTGAGCGACCCGAGACAATGGGGAAGCACGGTTCGTTACTGCTTACAATGTGTAAGCATACACTGCTAGTGTCTTTACATATATTTTAAATGAAGAAGGCACTTCCAAACAAAAGTATAAACTAGATCGACTCTGCTAATTTGAGCAAAAAGCAAGAGCACACTCGGTCTCAGGCGACTTTTCACCAGCTTCAGCAGCTTCCTCAGGCACAACAGACCCCGAGCCTCGGCACGTGTCCGGTATTTATTCCGATACGACCGCTCATTTCCGGTCACGTGCTGGTGCTCAAGGTCAAATGCAGGAGTGCTTTTTAAAAATGATTTTATTTTTCAAAAGCAAAATAAATGTCAAATCACATCATCGACAGGGTGCTTTGCTTTTTTTTGTTTTTACCTTCATGTGATCTGGTGTTGTATGTGTGTGGGTGAGCACGTGTGTGCGCTTGTTGTTTTTGTGTTTCCGGGGCACGGACATGGCTAGTGTTGTGTCCGGGTTGGGCATGATGAGATGTTGGTTGTGTGAGTGTTGGGGTTCTCGTTGGGTGTTGTGGATGTGGTGTGTGGGATTGAGTGTTGTTTGTTGCTCACCTTATCCAGGTGTTTGCACCATCAAGTTTGTGCCATTTGCATCAGAGGTGTGTATTGTGTGGGTATGTCCACCGTCTCCCCAGTTGGACCACCATCCTGGCTCTTCACATGCCATGCTTCCAAAATCAACATGTGTCGTTTGTTAGATGTAGTGTTTAGGACATGCGTCCCATCAAGTGAAATTTGTGACCAGATTGCAGACAATGACGTGCTTTGGCTGACTGGGTCACCTTTCCAAGCCTAATTGCTCTATCATGTTCATCTAGCCTTTGTTTTAAATTTCTTCCAGTTTCACCAATGTAAAATTGTTCACAGTTGCTGCATGATGAAAGGTAAGCTACTCCAGATTTATCACCAGTTGGTATTTGGTCCTTTAGTTTTGAGATGACATTACGGATGGTGTGTAGAGACTTGTAGACTATGCCACATACTATCCTGCCAATCCTTTCAGAAAGGCCCAGGTAGTATGGCAGTAAACAGTGCCCAAGTGTGTCTGGCTCCTTCTAGTCTGTCCATTTTGGATTTTTGGAATGTGGGGAGTATCCCATTGTTGCACCCATTTTTGAGTCGGACGCCTCGAGCTAATCCGATTTCTTTAATTTCATCAGCTTATGGATGATGACACCGTCTGTGCCCAAGCGGCCAAGGTCCGTGCTACACTGCGTTTGTCGGAGATTGGGTTGCAGAAGTTAACATCCATTAATCTGCTGGTGTGAGTTGGTTTCCTGTAAACCAAAGTCTTTAGGGAGCCGTCAGGCTTACGGTGAACCTCCAAATCCAAAATGGCTAATTTGCTTTCTTTTTCAATTTCGATTGTGAAGTTAATGGTGACGAATACCTGGTCAAGTTGTCCCAGTCGGTGGTTTATCATGTTTGTATGCACAATGGTGAAGGTATCATCTACATTCCTGTTCCAGTATCGTCGGAGGCAATTCTCATGAGACTCAAATCTCTTTTGTTCAAGTTCCTCCAGAACCAAATTAGCAACAGTAGAGACCAGTGAACCCACAGCCGTGCCAAATATTTGTCGGTGGTGTGCACCGTCATAGATGATGATAGTGCTGTTCAGACACATCTCCAGCAAGCTAGCAACATCCTCAGGTGTTAGTTGGCTGTTATGACAAGCTATTTTCCAATTGCTTGAGTGTTTCAACCAGTCAAGTGCGACACTCACCCCAAGATCGACTGGGATTTGGTGAATAGAGAAACCACATTGAAAGATACCATCGTCTCATCACCTTTGATTCCAATGGAGAGCAACAATGTGACATCACCATAATGTTGCACTATACTGCAAGTCCGAAGGTCCATCTCACAGCATAGATCAAACTTTATGTGCAACGGTTTAAATGCCACAAACAGAGAAAATAGCAAAGCTGTAGACATGTTTCGCCCTTCGAGCTCATGATCTCCTTAGAGCTCATCAGGATGAGGCTAAAAATCATCTGGTTGGGCTGAACTTCGTTTTGGAATTTACAAATGGTTAGACCCCCTGTGTATTGTAAGGACAAGACAAATCGTGTTGCTTAATACAGCCATTGCAGCAATATTTGCGAACAACAATGGTCGTCTGCCACACAAACACGTTGTCTATTGCCTTACTATATTGCACTGTCTTTGCATTGCACTGTTCTTTTTTTGAGGTTGGGAATAAAGATGATTATATTCCGTTCTCCAACCTGCAGCAGCACTGTGACGTCATCTTCACTTTATGCTAAACTGCAATCCTCGCAGTATGAATTAAGCATGATGGCGCAATGGTTATAAATGGCAAAAGCAGAGAAATTAGCAGAAAATAGCATGGCTTTCTTCTTTCGTATGCAGCACATGGTTGCAAGTCGTATCATTGGCTGAGGGCGCAACTGTGTCGCTGATGCAACGCCCTCTGTAGTTAAAGACTACCTCACTGGGCTGCGACAGCTCGCGACAAAATGCGAACGGGATTCTCCAAAATGTCTGTAAACGTTCGCGGTGGTTCTCAATTTCCTCGCGTGAGTCGCAGGACGTCGCTCTGGTGTCACTTGAATTTTGAACATGTTCAAAATTTCGTGCGACAAATTTTCTCTCAAAATAATCACAGAGTCGTCGCGGTTGTCTCGAACCGGTCACGAACCCTTCTCAATTTAGTTTCCGTGAGTCAGAAGGTGTGACAAATGTGAGACAACTTTGTGAGGGATTGGTGACCTATGAAACTAAATTGTGACTGATTGGAGAAAAAAATGATAATCTGTCCTGGGACCCCTGAGAGCACGACAAAACTGCAATTCAATAGAGAATATTTTCGGAAGAAATTGCGACATAACTGAGGTCATAATTCATTTATTAAAATCTTTTGCTACAATATGTTCTGTTATTTCAAAATAATTTTTTGAGACAGAGAGAGAGGGAGGGGGAGAGAGAGGGAGGGCTGATGAGGATGGGGAGTGAGTGGGAGTGGAGAAGGGAGGGGAGGGTGAGGAGGGGGATGGGAAAGAGAGAGTATAAGGGTGGAGTGCGAGGAGGAGTGGAGGATAGGTAAGGCAGTGTGAGGAGAGGAAGGCAGCATGGAGGGAGGGGAAGGGAAGGCAGCATAAGAGGAAGGGAAGGCAGTGTGAGGAGATGGGAAGGGAAAGCAGCGTGAGAGGAAGGGAAGACAGTATTACCAGTGCAAAAGTGCTTTCAATCGTCAACTGCGAAAGCGAACTTGTTGCTGTTGCAGACTTTGGTTTCTTTGAATCCACATTCTCAACCATCGCTAATAGGTGCTCTCTCTCGAGTGTTTCGTTTTCAAATGTTTTGGTATATTGGACATATTACAGTAATAAGCAAGGTTGATTGAACAAAGTGAGCATGCAACTTTCAGATTGTCTTATTCAACCTTCCCAATATATTTCCAAATTGCACTTCTGGACATTTTAAACAACGTATTGTCAAAACTCTATCAGTCGATGTATTCCCTACCCGTCTGTCAGCAAAGCAATCAACATGCTTCACCGGTCAACTCTAAACGCCTTGCTATTCATTAAAAAAGAACGCACCCTTGGGGCGTGTTTAGTTTGCAAGTGACTTGTTTTTGCTGCTGTTTTGCAAACGGGACGCCCCAGAGGCGTTTTCCTTTTCAATAAATACATTACAAGGCCATGTGTAACCAGAAAATGCCCAACAGTGACAATAAATTCCCCCCCCCCCAAAAAAAAACGCTTCTTTCTATGAAGTAGGCATTACTCGGAATCAATGTCAATTCTGCTTCACCTCTCGATTCGTCTCGATTCCATGGTTGGAATTCAGTAGTTTGGAATTGAACCACCCCACCACTATTAATCACTCAAGCAAGCACTCCAATGAAATGGTTGATAAGGAACGGCTGGCTGGGTCATACTAAAGACCATCCAGAGACATCCGGAGATGACCGGAGTGTCAATCAATTGGACAACTGAACACTTTTTTTTTTTAGCAGTTGGAACTGCTGCTAAGTTCAATTCAACTCAAGAGATTCCAGAGCTTATCGCATTTCAGCTGTAATGCTTGTATTTATGTATGTTTGTGTGTGTATGTATGTATGTATATAAGTACAGGTATATATGTAAGCACAGATATCAGACTACATTACTGTCGGTGGAGTCAGTACCCGTAAGTAAGTGCCGCACGAGCTATTTCTGAACAAATACTAACCAACAGGAAATGCCTGCCACAAATTAACCTGTCTGTGGTACAAAAAACAATTCTGGGTGTAGCCAGGAACAATTTAAATTTCTTAAAAAGGCTCTTCTGGTGAAACAGTTGTATAGGCTCCGCATATAAGGCATGAGCCTATCAGAGCTACAGCCCCCTACATCTCCATAGGATTGTACTGCAGCCAATACCGGGAAGAGAATTTCATTCTCAATTTTATAGACCAGTCCACCTCAGAGAGGGAAGATCTGTGGACACGTGTTTCAGGCTTCTTGGCTCTCGTCAGCGTGGAGCAGAAGCTCCTCCCCGGATTGAACTGGTCAAATTGGGTATATCAGAGACAATTGGGGTCTAATCTCGACTTGATGTTAAGCAACTGTTTATCCAGGAGAGCCTTAAACAAACAAACAATATATATATATATATATATATATATATATATATATATATATATATATATATATATATATATATAATTATATATGTATATACATACTGTATATGTGTTTTTTTATTTTTCTAGTCCGTTCATTTCCTTGCTTGCTGTTTCAGCCTGCAGCCCACCTTTCCCACCGTCATTATGGTGCCTTTTTGTCCTTTGTCACCTCTCTCTTCCATGAATCTAGATTTTGTGTACGAAAACAATGATGCACCTTTGTTGCCACATCCACCTGAGATTCACAACCTTATCTACAATGATAAATGCCAATATGTGTGTGTTAGTGTGTCTCCTCCATAACTCCAAAACCATGAAACTTAACGACCCCAAATTTGCATGGATACCAAGGGAACTCCAAGGGAGTGCAAGAATGAAAATTGGGTGTTTGGGTGAATGTAAACACCCCTGTTGAAGATAATTAACGACTTACCTTCATGAAAGGCTTATCCTTGGTCAACCCAACTTCACCTTGCAAGGGGTTTCCCTGCCATTTTGATTCAGCATATTCAAATATGCCTTGCCTTGGAAACACGATTGGAGACACGAGTGTTTTCTAAGAAGATTGAGGTAAGTGCTGTGTTTGTATCATCCATGGTTTTTACGTAATCGCATGGCTGATATGGTGCTTAACATATGCCCAGTCATACTAAACACCTCACGAAGACGTCTGAGACACTTAGTTATTATTTTAACTTTTTAGCAAATGAACACTTTTTAAGCAGTCCGAACTGCTGCTAAGCTCAATTCCGCAGTTTAAAATTTGAAATTTCGCTCCGGTTAAGAGATTTTTTTGGAGCTTATCGCATTTTTGTTGTAATTAAATAAAGACACGAACACCACCCAGAGACGCTCGGAGAGTTGCGAGAGGGGAGAGGGTTTGGGAACACGTTGGCATCAGGGGAGGGGAAAGGAAGGCAGTGCCATAGAATATGGCTATATTTTAATTACAACCAAAATGTGCCTCCATTTAATGACAACTTTAATTAATTTAATAAAGTGTCTTTATTACCAGCTCGGAGAATTCCAATCTGGAAGGGGTGGGATGATGCAGGGGAGGGGTGGAGTGGGAGGAGGGAGGGGAAGGGGTGGGGTGGGAGAATGGAGGGAGGAGGTGGCGGAAAGGGTGGGGTGGGAATCCAGAGGGAGGGGGTGAGGTGGGATTCTGGAGGGGAAGCGGTGGGAGGAGAGACCAGGCCTTGCCCGGCAACGTCGGGTACTTTTGCTAGAAAGTTATAAATTGCCAAACCAGAATTGATTAAATTCACTAACAGAAAATAATGTTCTGTAACAATTATAATAGCATGGAATTGTAATCAATATACTTTCAAGGAAATAACATTTGATGAAATAATTGGCAAACGATTCGAGCTTGTGAGATTCATAATTTCAATCATGTGGGGGCTCATATTGTGTCTCAGTAGTACCTAGCTGTTGGTTGCATCAACCCTGGTGCACCTATACCACTGATACAGCAGCCCACATAAATCACAAAAGAAGTTCAGAATTTGGATAGGTCACTGGTGTGCAATGGCCGACTCTTCAAAAAGGTACAGTGGAATATTTAATGTGCACAGGTGAATGCTCACAGATGGAGAGGTTGGCTTAATGTCTCTCTTGAAGGATGGTGTAATTGATCCAATGCACGAAATGGGGACTTTCGGTGTTTCCTTCTCATGTATTTTAAATAACCTATTGCTGAAATCATACTCTCACATCATTTACTGATAGAAACGAAGCCAGGTGAAAGAGAAAGCCTTTACATTACTTCACCAGCAGCTTTATTTATTTTTTTACTGGATCATGCCAGGTGTGAGATGCATCTCACCGTCTCGGTGATGGGGAATCGTAACAAGACCTGATCGATATTACTGATCTGCACTACATTCGGTTTATTTGGAGGTCTGAGGGCAATCCTTTCAGAGTCATTGTGGACTGTAGGTGTTCTGCTCAAACACAATTCCAGCATTTTGGGGTCAAACAAAGCCTTGTTATGAATAAGAGTTTGGTCTATACAAGTATTCGATTGTGATGCCCTATGGAGTAGTTTTGCCACAACTTTGAAAAGTTAAACAAGTCTGATTGGGGAACAATATTTATGGTGAACACAGAAGGTTATGCAGACAAGAGAGCAACTGGTTTAGACCTTTGATAAACACCTGAATTCTTGATTAAATCCTTGTGATCACAATATAGGACAGAAATCAGGTTTTTTTACCATTCTTGAAACGTTGTAAACTACCATGTAGCAACAACATTCCAAGGTTGATTGTCTGGCATTATTTTGTTACCTTCTATCTGTTATTGCTCTTCCAACCCTGTTTGCCCTCCAGCCATCACTTGTGCTGCTGGTCTTGTCCTCGACATAAAAGTGCCGCATTTACCTAAAAAAACAAGAACCCTTGTCACCTTATGCAGTCCAGACATCCATTTGTGCATCGGAACGCACTTTTAAGACTCCATCACCCAATTAAAGAGAAGTTGTGAGAGCAAATTACAAAGCTCAGGATGTATGGCGTGGATAGCTGCCTCGTCACTCGAGCATAACAGTTGAACGTTTCTCTGATTTACGTTTCAGTTCCACTTCTAAAGCGACTCATGGAAGGACACGACCTGTTCTCAAGTCGACTTGATAACAAGCCTTACATTAACTCAGTTTGCATAAGAGTTAAACAGAAGTGTTTTATAATCTGGTAACAACATGAGACAACCTTGCAGGATTATCAAATGGACAAATTTGCTGGAAGATTATATTACATACAGTACCCGAATGTAATGTTGGCTTTAAACATCGTATTTCACTCTCAATCTCATCGAATCATGAGAAGGATGCAGAAAAAGAACCATGAATTTGATAGTTTTCATTTGTATTTGCTCTGAAAACTGAGGTTCTCGTAGGGAAGGAGTAATCGTCTCCGCATGAAATGATCCAAACGAATTGGCAATTTTATCCACAGATTCATTGTCTATTCCTCTCGATGGAGCGGAATTTGCCTCACAAGGCATCCAAATAATAATGTGTCATTGTTCCCATAGCATGAAACACCATGAAGGGTTATTTTGTGACCTCCAGTGGGATTGCTTGGACTCGAAATGCAAGTTTAAGTGAAGTGCAAACCAAGTGCAATCTGTTCGCAGATTGGCAATGCTTTGGAACCTCAATAGCAACTGTTGAAGCAATTGTCTGTGATGTATAAGCGATGTGATCTTTTTACTGCAGCAATATTCAAGCCATTTATTTATACAACGAATTTGAAGATTGTTAAAGCTTTTGACCTTTTTTTTTTTTCTCTACACATTTTTCAAGAACAGACAGAAAATGGGAGGTCGATATATTACATTCACAAAATGGAACTTTTTTTTCACCACCTCTTTCTGTGTCCCACAAATTCAGTCCCATCCCTCACCACTAAACCTTCCCAGGGCTGGCAAAATGGCCTAGGCCCTAAAGTTATGCACATATGCCTCTGAGCTCTGTCTATGCTGGGTTCAAATGTCAGCCCAGCTGTAAACTGTCATCCTTGCATCTCGCATGCAGGGCGAAGCATCAATGTGTGCCGTTCCTCGGATGGATGGTAAATCTGGGAATCTCGAATGCCGGCATTCGTTAGTGAACATTAAATATCCCATGGCATCCTTCACAAAGGGTGGACAAGCTATCGCCGGCACACTGAACAAATTACAAATTCCTGCTTTAACCAACAGAGGGCATTGCATCAGCAGTACAGGCGTGCTCTCAATCAATGATGCAACTCTCAGCCATGCACAGCACTGCGTATGAAAGAAGAAGAATAAACCTTCACACATTATCCCAATGTCCTCCCTTTCCCATCATATTCTCTACCTTTCCAACTTTTTTAACCTTTGTTTTTCTCCACTCTCCTTCACTTTAGTTTTTTCTCTGCTCTTCTATTTCCTTTTTACAATTCAAACCCCGACCCAAACCCAATTCGATATCTACCTTGCATTCTGCACATGTATTATTATGTAGATCGCCCCAAAGACAAACAAAATATTGTCTTTTTTCATCTGAATCTTCCTGTCCATGAAGCAAGACAAATGGTTTCACAATTCTTTATTGTTTTTTTTTGTGATCTCATGAGGCTTTTGGAAAAGCTTCTTTACACTTGATATGCTATTGTCGTCTTTTTCAACATTTTTGAGGCACTATTTCTTCAGTGGAAGTAGTAAGGAATCGAACAATGGCTACCATTTTTCAAAATGCAATAACTTGGGATAAAAATGCAAAATTCACACCTGTAAGTATGATAGGGCCAAGATGCTGATGATCTTTGCTCAATTGTCAGGTCAGACCAGATTAGATCTGTGACTTGCTACAAGCACCATGTAAACCTGTACTAACCTGTTTCATAGTTGGGTTGTAGGCGACTAAACCATCTTTCCCACCCCACCAGGTTTCCTGGAGAGGAGGGCGTACGGATATGGACACCCAGCAGGATTAAAAACAAAACCTGTCAAAGGGTGGAGGAGCTCCTTTCCTGATGAGCCAACGGCCATCCATATCTAAGTGCCCAACTGTGTCTGCAAACGTCCTCCTGCAGTTCGGTTACTTTTTTGTTTTTTATGAGGTTGGTGGTAGGATTTACACTCTGGCCACTGTAAAACACTTCATTCTGCAAAACCCCAAAACACATAGAAAACTGAAAACCTACTCTGTGGGAATACATCTTGTCCTGCTGCCCTTCACAGGGCAGCTCACAGGATGACAGGATTGGAGCAAAGGCTTTGGGAGCCCCATTCTTTGAAAGGAGGAAAAACACGGGGTAACCTTCCTGGGTAAGATTGCGGAGGTGTTTGGTGGAGTGGTGCTGAGGTGTCATCCACCAGACGGCAGTCTCCTTGGGATAACCTGACGTGGTCCCTTAGAGTGGGTGCCTGGAATGTCCTTTCCATAAGAGAGGATGATCACCTCTCTGTTATCAGCTGAGCTCCAGCGTTTTTAACATCGGTATTGCAGCACTCTCTGAGGTGTCGAGACTGTGTCGTGGTGAGATCATGGTGGGTGGTTCCACTTATTATTGGTCTGGTTGCCCTGATGGTGACCATGCTCAAGGAGTTGCTGTAGCTGTGTCAAATAAGCTGACTCTCATGATAATTGAGGTAACACCGGTCAATGAGCGTATTTTGAGAAGAAGGATTCGTCACTCCTTGGGTGTCATTTCCCTATTCTTTCTTTATGCTCGACTGAGGCGAGTGATCTCACCGTGAAGGACGCATTCTTTTCCACGATTGAGTCTGTGGTTAATCAGTTCCCCAGGCGAGATACTCTTCCAGTCACGCAGGATTCCAATGCATTGACTGGCACTGATGGAGAAGGTTATGAGACAAGTGTTGGTCCTTGACAGAGGAGTCTGAAGTGAAGGCACGCTGGGCTGGTTACTTTGAGCGGCAGTCCCAAACTGACCCACCAGCCGTCGAGTTGGATGTCAGGGTTGTTACAATCCTGATTGCTGACCCTGCAATCAACTGTGATCTGCCTTCGTTTGTCAAAACACAAGCTGCGGTTAACGAGTTGAAATGGGATAAGGCTCCTGGGATCTGTGGCATCCAAGCTATACTTCTCAAAGCCGGTGGAAATGCTGTAGTCATGTCATTGCATGCAGTTCTGTGCCCTGCTTGGAACACAGGCATCATCCCAACTGACTGGATGTGGGGCTTTGTTGTCCCTCTGGAAAGGAAAGGGTGATCGCAAGGACTGCAACAACTGCGGAGGGGTGACGCTGCTCCCAGTGCTGGGCAAGGTCTTTGCTGGGATAATTATAGACAGGGTTTGCCACCATCTGATTTCGAACCAGCACACAGAGCAGTCAGGCTTTACACCAAATATGTCAACTATTGCCTGGATCTTGCTCTTTGAGTCCTCACCGAGCATAAATGAGAGTTTCAGCAGGGGCTGCTTGGAGCCTATGTTAATCACTGCAAAGCGTTCGATCCAATGAATTGGAATGCCATCTGGTGGATTCTCGGGCTTTGTGGGGTGCCACCAAAACTTATCAATCTGATTTCTGAACTTTCCTTTGGTACTGAGAGTGTTGTGAAATGTGGTCTTTCCATCTCTGACTTATTTCCAGTTATTACTGGAGTTCATCAGGGGGTATGTACTGGCCCCCACACATTTCAGCACTTGTATGGACTGGATTCTCGGGAAGATGTCAAAGAGATCAAGCTGCAGTGCATTGTTTTGGAGTGTCAAGATCTCTGAATTTGATTTCGCAGATGATGCAGTCACCTTTGCGGAGACACTGGATGTCCTTTTGCGGGTCCTCGAGGTTCTGAATGAGGAGTCGGAGCAGCTGGGATTACGTGTCTCCTGGATCATCGAGATCCAGGATCCAGGATAAACCAGGATAAACTAAGATCCAGGCTTTCAATGACATTTTGGATGCTGCTATCTTGTCTGTACCCATTTGTGGTGAGGATGTTGAGGTCTCGAAGAGATTTACTTTCCTTGGCAGTGATATTCATGTCTCCGCTGCCTGTGAGCCAGAGGTCAATTGAAGTATTGGTCGGGCCTGGGGAGTCATGGATTCACTGGATCATGGGGTGTGGCGCTGCCGGTACTTCTGAAGGTGGACAAACGTCCGAGTCTTCAGGTCCTTGGTGTGTCCAGTCTTGCTCTATGGATGTGAGACTTGGACTCTGACCAAGGATCTGAGATGGAGACTTAATTCCTTCGGTACCAGTTCTCTTCGGAGAATCCTTGGCTCTTGCTGGTCGGACACTGTGTCCAACAAGCGATTGCTGAGAGAGACTCAGATGAGATTTGTTTCCTGTATAGTCTGTGAGCGTCAGCTGCAGCTGTAAGGACATGTGGCTCGTTTTCCTGGCGCTGATCCTGCTCACCAGATTCTCTCAGCAAGGGAGCCTCGTGAGTGGAGGAGGCTAACGGGCCGACCATGTGCCTCGTGGTTGTAGCAGGTTGATCGGGATCTCAAGGAGATAGGGATGGGTCAGGCATCTGCCTGGGAGGTGGCCAGACAGAGGCCCCTGGAGTACCTGAGGAAAGTGGACACAGCAATGCGCTGCTACGCCACTTGCTTCCATACCTGACCCTGACTTTTGCTCAATGTAAGGACAACGAAGGCAGCCAAAAGAAGCAAAGATTTTATTTTCATAAATTTTAAAGGACATTATTGCACATATGCTATCTTGCTTTATCTTCTATATATGGTATGTATTCTCCACCAGTCTGTCTGCCTGTTCATGTTGGGGCTTCCCCCATTCAGGGTGGTGCTTCCAAATCAAATTGCCACCATTACATTTGCTCCGTGATGGTTCTCAGTGGGTGCTGTGGTTCCGTGATTATGTGTACGTGTGTATATTTGGAGAGACGAGTGTTTCCTGAGAAGAATAAGGTAAGTAGGGTGGTTGTGCGGCCTCCGGTTCTGATTCTGTTACTGCTTAAAAATTTCCCGTGCTTTGAGGCCTCACAAAGCTAAACCCTTTTGGGCTATGCCACAATTTATGCTGATGACATATTTTTTGTGATATCATTTTTGATTGTTGCTGATGTACTTTAAGACTCAATTAAAACAAATCCAGGGAAAAATCAGCCAAAAGTAGATGTTTTTCGACAAACAAATGCATTTTAAGCGAGAAGGGCACTCGGTAGAGCGCATATCCCCGCCATTCAATGCCTGAGCCAGTAGAACGTGTCGGGCCCAATACATTTTTGAGATATCGTGCAACATATCATTTTTGGTCCTGCCTCTCAATGGTGAAGAAACACTTTAAATAATTATCAGATCCGAATCTGGATTTGGATCTTCGCCAAAATGAATGCAAGTCTTCCTTGTAACGCACACTATGTCCACCAAGTTTCATCCGAATCCATCCACAACTTTTTGAGATATCATGCTATACATATTTTTTGGTCCTGTCTCTCAATGGTGAAGAATGGTGAAATCCTGTCTCTCAATGGTGAATGGTGAAATCCTGTCTCTCAATGAATCAGCTATGTATAATTCCAGCAATGTGTGTGTGTGTGTTTGTGTCTGTGTCTGTGTGTGTGTGTGGGTGTGTGTGTGTGTGTGTGTGTGTGTGTGTGTGTGTGTGTGTGTGTGTGTGTGACCGCTGTTTCTCGCCAACCACTGGTCCGATCTAATTGAAACTTGCCAGGTATATTGCTGGGGACCTGAGTATGTGCCTTTTCAAGGTTTGATATTAATTTGACAAGTGCTTCCCTAGTTATGGCCATTTATTTACCAACCAATGACAAGACACGTTGCTGCGGCCATTTATTTACCAACTAATGACAAGACACGTTGCCATGGTGGTGGGTGGAGTGATCGGGAAGGGGCGACCCCACGCGGCCCGGGTGTCGGTCCGTGTGCTCCCCCCCTCTCTCGATGATGCCCCTCTCTCGATGATGCCCCTCTCTCGACGATGCCCCTCTCTCGACGATGCCCCTCTCTCGACGATGCCCCTCTCTCGACGATGCCCCTCTCTCGACGATGCCCCTCTTTCGACGATGTCCCTCTCTCGACGATGCCCCTCTCTCATCGATGCCCCTCTCTCGATGAGGCTCCTCTCTCGATGATGCTCCTCTCTTGATGATGTCCCTCTCTCGATGATTGTCCTCTCTCGATGATGCCCCTCTCTCGATGATGCCCCTCTTTCAATCTCTCGATGATGCCCTTCTCAAACTCTCGATGATGTCCCTCTCAATCTCTCGATGATGTCCCTCTAAAAAATTCCTCCCTCTCTCTCCCACGGCCTCATCATGTATCCCGGATGTCCGTGTGGTCAGTGCTTTTCGGTTAACCGACCATCTTCTAGTTTCTTCGATGGAACTATTTGCAATCGTCCTAGCTATGGAATGGATAATTGAGTTCAATCCTCTTAGTGCAGTTATCCTCTCGGACTCATTTTTCGGAATTAAAGGCGCTGGAATCCTTACAGGGTGGCTGTAGGCAAGTTTGATCAGATTCTGGTGTGTGGCGTGGACAGAGCGTCCTTGGCTCTGACAGCGCCATTAAACCCTCAACAAAAAAGAAAGAAAAAAAAAGACGTTGCTGCAAAGGCGTGGCCGATGGGGGAAGAGAACCTCAGCCGCATTCCCCATTACGGGTTACAGCGTACGGACTTCCGGATAGTGATGACTTTGTGTATTCCAATAATTTCTCGATTTCTTATGCGCATTTATAGATAAACACAATGCCCCAAGTTATGATCATTTTCATATTAGACGGTGCATAAATTTCGGTAACATCAGAGTTAGCTGGTGTGCTCCGAACCAGGATGTAAATTTTAAACACGCGATAACTTACGATCGAAAATTAGCAAGTAGGAGACAAAATTTAAACAACAGGTGTTTTTTGGTTCCTTTAGATGTTTTTTGTTGCTGTTTTGGTACTCCCCCCCCCCCAGAAAATGGTGTCACACTGCAGAGAAAGTAGTTAACTGTGCATCTATCTATAATTCCAGCAATCTGTGTGTGTGTGTCTGTGTGTGTGTGTGTGTGTGTGTGTGTGTGTCTGTGTCTGTGTCTGTGTGTGTGTGTGTGTGTGTGTGTGTGTGTGTGTGTGTGTGTGTGTGTCTGTGTGTATCTGTGACCTCTGTTTCTCGATAACCACTGCTCCGATCTGATTGAAACTTGCCAGATATATTGCTGGGGCCCTGAGGATGTGCCTTTTCAAGGTTTGATATTAATCGGACAAGTGCTTCCCAAGTTATGTCCATTTATTTACCAACCAATGACATGACACGTTGCTGTGGCTATTTATTTACCAACCAATGACATGACACGTCGCTGCGTAGGCGTGGCTGCGTAGGCCGGTGCGTGGCCGGCTGATGATGACGTCACGGGCCGTGCCGGTTATATGGCAGCGAATGTCATGGCAAGCAAAGACAGGGAGGTAAACTTGATTTTAATTTGGATTTTAATTTACTCTGTGTGTGGAAGTGTGGTTGTCACGAGGACGCGAGAGTGAAGGAATGGCCTGTGTGGTTGTCGTTTCTGGCTCGCGGTTTGAAAGTATTTTGTTTTTGCATGTATGGCCATGCAGTACGGGCACGCACGAATGAAAGAACGGCCTGTGTGGTTGTTGTTTCTGGCACGCGGTTTGAAAGTTTTTTTTGTTGTTTGCACATATGGCCACACACGTACGGGCACGCACATACGGGCATGTACTAGTTTTAAAAATTCCAATAGCTGGATCCATAGCCGGGTCTTCACCAAAAACGAATTTATCCTTGGCACACACTCAAACTGCCCACCAAATTTCATCCAAATCCATCCACAAATTTTGAGATATCCAGCCCACAAACAACAAAAACAAACAAGAAAGACATTGTTCAGCACACAATACTTGCAAAATCCACCCCCCCTTCCCCAAAAAGTTGCCATGGATACATCAAATTGCCCATTTCATTAAGATTGAAACTGAAGATCTTAATCAAAGCTCAAATCAATCAGATGAAAAATAATTATTTTTCAGATGAAAATTTATTTTAGGTTGACCATGAGTTGACCTTTGACCTTTTGACCTCAAAAAGTTGGTTTCCCAATTCAGTGACCCAATATACAAAATCTGTTCAACTTTCAAGTCAATTGGATAAAAAAATAAAATGATTTTAAAATTTGACCTCAAGATGACCTTTGACCTCAAAATCAATGGGCTTCTCAGTTTTGACTACCTCTACAACTTCGTAAAGTTTCATGATTATCGGTTTAGAATTGTGACCTCGAGGTGATTGACAGACAGACAAACAAACAGACAGGCAGAATAACAAAGTCGACCGACCAATATACTTGCAAATCTTCGATTTTGCAAAAAACAGATAGACAGGGCGAAAACATAACCTCCTTCCACCTTCAGTGGTGAGGGTAATAACGAAATAGTTGTGTTGCTTTCGGACCTGTCCAATTGGGGTTGTTCGTAAGGCCTATTGCGTGAAGGTCTACTCGACATGTGTTTGCATTTTTAGATGTCCATCGAGGTGTTCTTAATTAATTTGGGAGAAATCTGGGGGAAAATGAACGTTTTTTTAAATTTGGGGAAAAATGAACAAATCTATGCTGCTGTTTTGTGAGATGCATATGCATTCATACTATATTTGAATGCTCTTCTCGGCCATGGGGAGAGGGGTTCAGACCTGTCATCTTGGGTTTTCGTTGTCTGTCTTTTCCCCAGATTCCCCGCAATGTGATGCCAGCACACTATGTAGGACCCCTCGGAAAGGTCTTCCCACCCACAGGGAAAGCAGCAGGTGGGGAGAGGAGAGAAAGGAGAGGGGAGTGGTTGAGAGAGTTACATCATAACTACTTTGAAATATTTTGTAATATGATGAAGAACCTTTCTGACCTTGGGGGAGGGGGGGGTCAAAGAGGGGTTGAGGTTTAAGGGAGAATGAAAGAGGGGGAAGGGGGTAGCTGAGGTCTTGAAATTATATTTTTAGGCTAATGTCATCTGTCTGTCTGTCTGTCCCACCCTGAAACATGAAAACACTCCTCAGAGAGAAAAATTATTCCATAAAAGTTGCCTCAAATTAATCCAAAGCTACAGGGAAATTAAAAAAAAATTGCAATCTGCCAAAAATTGAACCTGGCCAGTGTGTCGGCAACAGGTGGATGCTGCACAGTTGGTCTGCCTCAATCCTGATTTTTTTTTCCCCTTTGCTGTTGAGATGCGTGATGTGTCACTAAAAGTACACATGTTGAAGTGAAGAACACAAGAAACTTTATGAATGTGACAAAATGCAAAAAAATCACATCATTGTACGTCTTTTGGTTGGGTCATTGTAATATAGTTTTAAACTCAGAACAAGACTTTGTGGACGGTCTGTACTTTGTTCATCAGCCTAAAACTATCTTCAAATAATTAATGGTAAGTTTATCCAATCAAATGTTTTTCATGAATCAATAAGTTGTTAAACTTGTTTTATTCTCTTTTTTTTCTTGAAGTGGCAGGTGTACACACCTCAAGACATTACTTGTTGAACCTCACATTTTAAAGCTCTTTCAACCAGTGCAAGAATAAAAGATCTCTTTTTTTTTCTATTGTGGTATTTTTTACCATGGGCTTCTGCTGGTATATTAAACTTGTGATTTTATTATAATTTTACAAGTCAGTAACAATCAAATCTTGGCAGAAAAGCTCACAGCCATCTTCAGTTTTATTCTTATGGTTATATATTCTTAACCCACAGGTTCAGGCCATTGAGGAAAAAAAGATCACACAGCCATATTTGATTTTTAAATTTCTCCAGCTGATCTTTATCCCCCTCCCCGGAGGGATGGAGCGGGATATTGTAATCGTCCGGTTTGTTTGTCTGTTTGTCTGTTTGTCTGTTTGTTTGTCTGTCTGTTAGCGACTTTATGGCAAAACGGCTTTAGCAAACACTATCAAATTTAATCCACAGGTGGGCAATGAACCTTGGATGACCCCATTAACTTTTGGGTCCAATTGGATCAAAGGTCAAGGTCAAGGTCACGAAAAGATCAAAATCGTTTTTCGCTTATAACTTCGTCAAAAATGATCTGATTTACTTCAAACTAAGCTTATAGTGAACCTTATTCGATTTGTCACTTATAATCCTACCCATTCCTAGAGTGAAAAATGCATATTTGTGAAGATCGGTAGGGTCCGAAGTTTTGGGGGTCATGGTCATCGGTCAAAATTACAAATTTTCCATTAAAACTAAAACATGGTTACGAAAATACAACTTAATGGGAAAACGTCTTGCTCACTGGCAAATTGTATCCACAGGTGGGGTAATGAACCTCGGACGACCCCATTAACTTTTGGGTCTAATTAGGTCAAAGGTCAAGGTCAGGTCACGAAAAGTTCAAAATCATTTTACGGTCATAACTTCATCAAAAATGGTTTAATTTACTTCAAACTAAGACTAAAATATTCCTTATTCTATTCCTTATAATCAACATTCAAGTTAAGGATGTATCAAATTTAAATTTGATCCCCAAAATAACTTTATGCCTTAAATTGGTGGGATTTGTTGTGCCTGGCACCACTTGTTCTTTCTTTTTCACTTCAATTGGAATTGCAGCAGATCAACAAATTCCTGCAAAACTGCACCTCAATTCAGCCATCTGACATTTCTGAAACAAGAAAAAGAGCAACAGAGATTGCAGACCCTTGCCAGGACTGCTTTTGTGTGGTGTATTTTGTGTGGCGTTTGTGTAGTGGTCTGTTACGTTATGAATAAGTGACATAATTAGAACTATAACTTTATGACTGCTGGCATTGATGAGCGGTACCAAGACGTTACTCTTTGATGCAACCCCACTTTAATCGGACACTTGACCCTGCCCCCATGACGTTTTTGTTCACCGATGCTTCCAAATTCCATATCCAGGTGATGCACCATATCATCGTTGGGCACCGAAGTAAAGGAGTACTCAGTTTTCACTCCGTTTGTTTGTTTGTTTTCTTGTTTGTTTGTTTGTTTTCTTGTTTGTTTGTTTGTTTTCTTGTTTGTTTGTTTGTCTGGGTGATATCTCAGCTGTCCTTTGTTCTAGGAAGCTGAAATTTGGGGACAAAAGTGAAGATGTGCTTTGGCAAAAAACTGTATTTTCTATTTTTTGCTTAATCAATTAATTGATTAATTACTTAATTATTATTGATTTATTAATTACTTATTTATTTTCTTTCTCATCCTGGCAATATCTCAGGCACCTTTTGAGCTAGGAAGCTGATATTTGGACATGACAGTGACCAAGTGATTTGACTATGAAGAGTATTTTTGATTTACTAATTTATCAATTAATTGATTAATTATTTTCTTTTAGGCTTCTCTGGGCAATATCTCAGCCTTCCTTTGAGCTTGGAAGCTGAAATATGGGGACAAAAGTGAAGATGTTCTTTGGCAAAAATGTTATTTTTTGATTAATCAATTAATTGATAAATTCCTTAATGATTATCAATTTCTTCATTATTTATTTATTTATTTCTCATCTTGGCAATATCTCAGGCACCTTTTGAGCTCGGAAGCTGATATTTGGACACGACAAGTGACCAAGTTATTTGGCTATAAAGGGTATTTTTAATTTAAATGATTAATCAATTAATCAAATATTTTCTTTCTTGTTTGTCCAGGAAATATCTCAGCCATCCTTTGAGCTCGGAAGCTGCAATTTGGGGACAAAAGTGAAGATATGCTTGGCAAAAAAGTTTTTTTTAAATGAATCAATTAATTGATTAATTATGTGATTATTATAGATTTATTAATGACATTTATTTTATCTCTCATCCTGGCAATATCTCAGGCTCCTTTTGAGCTCGGAAGCTAATGTTTGGACATGACAGTGACCAAGTGATTTGGCTATAAAGGGTGTTTTTGATTTATTGATGAATCAATGATTCATTTTTCGATTAATTACTTCATTTTCAAAAAGTTACAGACACGGATGAAACAGTGGTGGTTTTGGTATGCTATTTGGCAATTGATTGAGAAATTTATGATTTTATGACTATTATTTATTAATTTTAATTATGCAAGTAAAAAATAAATCAATCGATTATTGTACACTGCTCCCTCCAAATTCCAACTCCATGTGCTGCAAGGTGGCATCGCCGGGGCACCTTTGTCACACGCTGGAGGATTTGTTATTTATTTATTTGGCATGGGGGCAATGTACTTTGAATGTACCTCCACTTGCTTATTATTATTAATTATTCAATTGAATTTAGAATGGGATTAAAATAAATGAAATTCAAATCAAATGGAGGACCAAATAGGTACAGTCCTGCAATGGAGTAATCAGAAGGAACTCAAAGTAATCAAAGTCACCAGGAGGAACCTGGATAGGATTCCCATTTCAGCTGCGACTCCTCTACCCCCAAACCCATCCAGGCACAGTAGTCCTGCAGCGTAGTCTGATATTTCAGATCAATTGTTCAAATTTGCATAAAAGCACCAAAATTCGTACACATGTAGAATAATGTATTCCGAACAATTCTAGATATGGAGCCACCTGAGATTGTGCCTTGATCAGCTTCGGCGACCATTTTCCAAAATGGCCGCCATTCTACTTCAGCGAAATTGGCTATATGCTCTTATTTTCTTATTGTATTGGTGGTAGATATAAGGAAAGTGTAAAATTCAGTAAATTGACCATGAAAGGCTCTCTATTATGTAGGGCCTTGCAAATAAGGCCATATCATTCTTCACAGATGCTTCCTTTCCTTTGGGTGCTTTTGTTCTTCTGTCTGTTCTGAAGAGGGGGAGTTTGTTCCTCTTTATAGGTTCGTCAATAGTCTTGGTTCTGTCGATGAGGCAATCCTTTGAGTATGCCTGAAACTGTTCTTGTCCAATCTGCTTGGCAGTGCGAACTGTTTCAATCACTGCAGGATCGGCAATTTCCTTGGTGTTGAGGACCAGCAAATCCGGACTATCCTCCTTGAAGGGATTCCCCAGCTCTTCAATGACAGCCACAAGTGATTGTACATCTTTGGCAAATGCTTCCTGTGCACACGGTGTTTCTTCATGGTGACGTGTCTCCTCATTGGCATTTGGATGCATGTTCGCCTCCTCAAACTCCATGATCACTCTGGCCAACCTCGGGTCCGGCGACCATCCAGCCCCTCAGAGCACTGGGATTGTCCGTCAGGCCAACGGCACATCCGTCACCCTTGACACGGGCATTGTTTTGTTCATGCGCTTGGTCAAGAGGAATTGCTAAGAATTCCCTCTTGGTCTTTTGCACTGTGAAGTGGCCGGCCTTGAACTCATTGTAGATCATTGTAAACCTACAAAGAGAATAACAATGACAGTTATCCTGTTGTTAAAGTAGAATGGCAGCCATTTTGGAAAATGGCCGCCAAAGCTGATCAAGGCAAAATCTCGAGTGGCTCCATATCCAGAATTGTTCAGAATACATTAGTCAACATATGTACCAATTTTGGTGCTTTATGAAAAGTCGAACAATTGGTTTGCTATGCTGCAGTACTACAGCCAAGTGAGCCTTATTCAAAAAAATAAAAATAGAAAAAAAACCCAGATCGAAAAATTAAATTATTCTGGCTGCCAGACCATGTGTCCGATCAAGTTGAAATTTAAAACATACATTCCACATCATAACTTGATCATAAATTTGAAATTTCACAACAAATGATTGAGTGGTTCCAGAGAAAACGTTATTTAATATTTTTCTTCAATCCAATATTGTGACCTATCAATTATTCCTGAACAAACTTGTACACCTATGGCTTGGGGAACATTTGTGTAAAGTTTCCCCTGAATTTGTCCAGCCATTCTGGAGAAGAAGATTTTTTTATGGTTTTAGGGTAAATCCAATATGGCTGCCAAATTATATGACTTATGACATCATCAAATATTTTTCTGTGGACCATTTTATCCCGACATGACACTCAAAAATTTCATGCTGATTTGATGCAGCATTCTAAATATACAATTATGACGTCATAATGAACACCTATGATGTCAGACCAAAAAATCACCCTTATTCCACATGAGGACTCCTTGCCTTGTACCAAGTTTCAATTTTTTCCTTGGTGCGGTTTCAGAGACACAGGTCCAAAATTTTTCCCTTTTTAGCTGCGGCGCGTTGCGAACGCTGGCTCGAAGAGAGCTCCGCGTTGTTCTTCTTGTTCTTCTTGTTCTTCTGGTGAAGACAAAACCTTTCTGACGCGGCTCTTGTTTCTAACATGGCTGCCACACCACGTGGCCTATGATGTCATATTTATCATTGAAACATTCTCGAGCAGTAGCACCTATGTTGAAAATTTCATCTCAATCCGACAAGGGATTGTGGAGAAAAACACAAAAGTTCTGTGTGGACAAACAAAAAAACAGATAGACAGACAAACTGACCCAAACGCAATACCCTCTCCTTTGGCGAGGATAATCTATATGAATAAAAGACAGTGTGTGTGTGTGTGTGTGTGTGTGTGTGTGTGTGTGTGTGTGTGTGTGTGTGTGTGTGTGTCAGTGTGTCAGTGTGTCTCTCCTCCATAACTCCAAAAACCATAAAACCTAGCAGTCTGAAACTTTGCATGCGTACGAAGAAAACGCCAAGGAAGTGCAAGTATGAAAATTTGATGTTTGGGTGAATTAAAACACCTCTTTTGAACATAATTAATGGCCTTATTTAATTATAGTCTTCATTTGGCGATCCTCGGCCACCTCACTCTTAAGGCGTTTCCTGAGTTACCTTGCTGGGGTCTGAAGCCGCCATGTTTTTTGGCTTGCTCAACCATGCCTTGATTTGGAACAGGCCACAACAATTTCTTAACGATAAAGTTTTTTCCCCACTTTCCTCACTCAAATTGAATGCCTGTTCATCATAACTATGAATTGCTGGATATAATGCAGTGCTTATAAATGTCTGGAGATGCCAGCGTTCACGGCGTTATTTCGTTTGCACATTTGAATAACCAAGAGAATCTCTTAAGCTAAGCAGAATTATAAAATGTAAGCTCCAGATTTGAAAGTATCAGCAGTTCCGACTCCTAAAAAAGAAATGTTTATTTGTCCAATTCGGACATTGCACGGGCGTTTCCGGGTGCATAGTTGTATCGATGGCAATTGGTCATTGCTTGCCAAGCCAGGCGTTCCGTTGGAATGCTTGCTTGAGTGCCTTAGCCACTTACAAAGCTGTACAGTTCATGTCAGTTGATAGCGGGACAGTTCGTGCCCCGATCAGGATGTACAGTCAACAGTTACTCCAAGGTAGAGGTACGTGTCCAACACACACGGACATGGCACATATGGGTAGATTTGGATCTGTACGGACTCTCTGCGGTTGTGTGGACATGCCATGCCTGTTCTGGGTGCCGTGGTGGCAAAGTTTCATCCCATATCTTATGGAGGTTCCATCAGGTTTTCCTTTGTACTTGCGCCTGTTTCTAAAGCATTTTGTTATCGGATTTGCTTTACAAAGGTTATAAGTTTCTCCTTGTGAGTTTCAAAGCAAAATACATTTGATAACGCTCAATTTCTGAGCCAATTGCCGTATTAATGTATTTTCTAAATGATCGAGCCAAATTTTTTTCCACCCATCACACGCAGCTGTTTATGAATATTAATGTTTGTGAGCATCGACCTGAAAAGTCGAGATAAATGTAACGTTTTTCATTTAAAGCTACTCAAAGGGTTTTGGGTTGCATACAGTACCATACTGTAGTTAGTAATCAAACTGACTGCTGATTCAACCTGCCGATTCCAGAAAAATTGCCCATATCAGTCGTGTGTGTGTGTGTGTGTGTGTGTGTGTGTGTGTGTGTGTGTGTGTGTGTGTGTGTGTGTGTGTGTGTGTGTGTGTGTGTGTGTGTGTGTGTGGGGTGTTCACAGAGCACAACATATTCTTTCTAATAACTCCCCTACTCCCCACCCCTCTATCTCTCCCTCTCTCTGTCTCTGGACATTTCCAGACGGTCATTATGTCTGAACAGTGGTTATCTCCATATTTGTCTGGACGGTGGTTAGGTCTGGGCAGGGTTTGTCTCTGGACATGTCTGGATGGGAGTTTGTCTCTGGATGTGTCCGGATGGGAGGTTGTTTCTGGATGTGTCCGGGCAGTGTTTATATCCAGACAAGAGTTTGTCTCTGGATGTGTCCAGGCGGTGTTTGTCTCTGGACGTGTCTAGTCGGTGTTTGTCTCTGGACTGTGTTTATCTTCGGACATGTCTGGACAGTGTTTATCTCTGGGGTGGTATTTATTGTATGACCAGTAGAAAATGGATTTCAGACATTATTTTGTTTCCATCTTCACCGCTATTGTATGCAGAATTATTTTGATGAGACAGTATGAATTTTAATTGAACCATCCATCCATCCATCCATTGGGACCATACTCTGCACAGAGTGTTGGGGCTGCCTAAGCAGTCTCCTTGGTTATTGGACACAATCCTGGATGGGTCGCCACTCCGACACAGTATACCAGCATGCTGGCACTCATTTTGCTGACCTGATAAGGATGACAGGCTGAGTCAACCCCACCAGGTAATAATTCAACAGTCAAGGGGGATTTGAACTCAGGATCCTAGGATCCCAAGCCCATCACCATAACCATTAAGCCAACACCAGGTATATTGTAATTAATGCTCCACCACATGTCTGCTTCCCTTCCTCTCACCTCTCGCTGCCTTCCCTCCACCCCCCTCCTTCTTCACTCTCCCTCCCACCTGCCTCTCCCTCTCTTCTCTCTCCCCCACCCTCCTCTCTCTTTCCCCCTCTATCTCCTCACTCTCCCCCTCACCCCTCTCTACCACCCCCCTCTTCCATCCCCCTACCCCCAATGTCAGTGTTCCCATCAGTAAAGTGGCGGGTGCTATTTGCTAGTAAGGAATATTACAAAAGGTTACTTTGATTTCGTCCAGCATAGCGCAAAACTGCCCATGATGCAGGATCTTGGAACTGATCTGGTTGACAACTTGCACCACATATGTGAATTGTCAACTGGACACACAGACCTTGAAGGAAATTTCGAATGAAAGTTGGGCTTTTCTTTATGATATTTGTGTGTCGATTTGTCATGATTCTTCAAAATATCCCACTTTCATACAAATGTTCTCCTGCAGAGAAGGCAAATTGGCTTTCTATCGATTTCAATGCCAGCAAACTCATGCTCCGAACTGGCTTGCATAATCTGCTGTGTTCAGATGGAATAATTTTATTGCAATAAAACACGGAGAAGACCAACTCATGTATATGATTGAGAGTTTTCAACTTCCTGCAAATTAAGTCTTTTTAAAACAGCCTAATCGCTGCGAATCCATTTGGATTCAGTACCAGTCTCTCAACTCTAGACATACCGCTGCGACTTTCTCAACCAGAGAGTTCATAGAACACCTCACCCTCTGCATGAGCCTTGAGAAAAAGGACATGGGAAGGGTTACTCCCTCCATTTTAAGCCAAGACATGGAGCCTATTTGACAGCCCAAAAAATGTTGAAGAGTCATGTATTATATCGAATGAAAATATGTCCAACAACAAGGAAACATGGGAACTTTACCATGTGTATATTTTCTGTGTGTGCTTGCAATGCTGAGATGTGTTTTCATCACCATGGAGGTTTGTAATTTAAGGTTTGGATCACCATGGAGGTTTGTCCATGCATTTCACAATCAAAAACCTTCTGCCATCTCTTCTCAGAGAAATTGATGATTTTGGAATGATCTTTGAGAAAAAGATTCACTAAACAGACAGATCATTTGGACGAATTTAGCTCAGGCGTTGCATCACTGGGCGCCACCATTTTGTCTGAACATCGATGTCCCCAGAGGAATACTTGATTGGTTCAGATGGCGTACAATTTTTCCAAAGTAGTGCTTAACTGAAGGGATTTGGAAGTGCAAACAAGGCGATTGTGTTCTGTACTGTTCAAACTATATAATTCAATTGAAATAAAAGAAAAGCTTTGAAGGCTGTTCAAAATATACAAAAAACATTTAATCGGTAGTTTACTGCTGTTGATGTATTTGGGATACACCGTGCTTTGCACCACCTTATTTAACACAAATTTTCTCTTCCTGCCTGTTGTTTGTGTCCTTTATGACATCCCTAAAAACAGTAAGTTACCTGTATGGAATGATTTTCTTATTTGACTGCAGGACAGACCGTCAGACTGAAGCAAATTATTTACTGCACTGTGCGCATGCACACGTGGGTCGATACACCGTACAATTTTGCCAACTTCAGAGCCAAAGTACTTCTAAACTGCAGGTTTGTGGAAGTGGCAAGAAACTGATTCATATTCTACAGTGTTCAAAATATGAAATTCAATTAAAATTAAGTAGTTCCTCAATCATACACTGACAGACAGATAGAGTGAACAAATTGCTTCACCCCCCGCTTTGCGCTATGTGCACGGGGTAATGATGGAGAGAGGCCCTAAATCTCAAACAGGAGGTTACGACCGATGTTCTGGATATATCCCAAGCATTCAACACAGTCTGTCATCCTTGTCTGCTTGCCAAGCTCACTGCCTAATGGCAGAAAAGGATGGATTCACAGCTGGCTTTCTGACTTCTTCCACTTGCACAGTCAATGAATCGCTATAAATTGAATCCTTTCTTTCCCTCTCTCAGTGAAGACTGGAATGTCCCAAGGCAGCTTATTGGGCCAAGTCTTGTTCCCCATTCTTCATCTACCTCTCCGATGCTTTGGAAAACCCTGTCTTCCTTTTTGAAGATGACTCCCCATTGTGATGTGCATTACTCCATCCCACCAACAGGCAGGTAGCAGCTGCATCACATTTTGCTGATCTTGAATTGATTAGATATTCTGGGCTGGTTATCCGGTTGTGTTAAAATAAGAGGGGATGACTCGTATTGTAACTGGAAATCGCAGTTGCGCAACCCCCTTTGATCATTGACAAAAGTCCAGCTTTTTATTGTTGGTTCACCCAGTTTAGGATTGTCTTTAAATGTTATTGAGCCGTTGTGAAATGAATTCCCATGTTTTTCATTAATCTATTTTGTCTGTTTGTAAATGTACACAACTTGGATCACTGATATCGTGAACGTTTGGGCTGTATAGCAAACCTTTCAAACATGTATTCCAGGGTCTTGAACCGTATTTATTATTATAGATGCCAGATAACGCTGGTTGAGCAATATCACAATTGAATGCAATTCACAAATAAATTTCCAAATCGGATTTTTCACCACTGAATGGAGAAGTTCACTTTGAAACTTGCATGTTCATCAAACGACTATGCATGTTGTTCACTCGTCGTGACTATGCATGTTGTTCACTGTATATATATATATATATATATATATATATATATATATATATATATATATATATATATATATATATACATATATATATATATATATATATACATACATATATATATATATATATACATATATACATTTTATATACATATATACACATATACATACATATATATACATATATACACATATACATACATATATATATATATATATATATATATATATATATATATATATATATATATATATATATATATATATATATATATATATATATATATATATATATATATATATATGTGTATACATATGTATATATATATATATATATATATATATATATATATATGTATATGTATATATATATACACACACACACACACACACACACACACACACACACACACACACACACACACACACACACACACACACACACACATACCTATCTTACTGTATACGTACTTTTGCAGCCCCCTATATATGTGAACCATTCTATCTTGTTAAGGGGCAAGTGCTGTAGAGATCTTGTTGTTTTACTGGTTTTATGGGCAAGTTCATCTGCTTGCATGTGTCATGTCAAGTGGGTGCAGGAGATACTTCTTGATTGTGTACCAAGTGTGTAAACGATTTTAAACGACATATCCCGATGGAATATAAATATAACAAGTAGCCTACATATTATAATCTGTTTCATATACTCGTACTGGTGTATTTTTTGATGTTTTGATAATGGCATACATTCCTAAAGATGCCCAGTTGCACCATATTGATACGTTAAATCAACATTCCAGTTTATGTGAATTGTTCTCATCATAACAGATGAACCTTTTCAGGATATTTATTACATTGTGTCACATCAAATAATAACAGAAGAAAATTATAATGATGGTAATAAACCACATTGTTATTTTATATTTCTCATACGTTATAACTTTGATAAATTTTGTGAATTGAATTGCGAACATAGCAAGTATCACATCACCGCGTCAGCTATCGACTTTGTTGCCCAGTGGCTGTGTCTGCAGTAGTTGTAAATAAATTGCCATTTTGTTTACCTGCAGTTGCTGTTGTTGGTAGCCCCGGTCAGTTTTGCTTGAACAGGCCCGTGGCACGGAGATAGCCGATTGATTTACCCGGAGCGACCCAGAGATCTCTCACATCTATTATGTTGTGTTCTTGTCTTAGTGAAGCCAGGACTATGCAATCTTCCATGATGTGTTTTATTGTGTGTGGGGTGGCCTGGCAGAGGTTGCAGGTGTTGTGTCTGTGATTGTACTGTGCTGTAAAAGCTGTGGGGGGGGGGGGGTGTCCACAGAAAAGGCATGAAAGGTGAACATGATCAGATCTGGGAAGTACTTTCTCTGTGTTATCAATAGGTGGGGGGTTTGTGCCCAAAATAGTTTGAGCCGAGGATATTGATTGTGTTTATGGTGATGTGGTGTGGATGTGTTTTTTGCTGTTGTTGTTATTGTTTGATTGGGGGGGGGATGTTTTGAACAATGGCATTGTAGTGTATTTGTGGTGTATTTCTAATATGTCTAGGGTCTGTGGGTGGTTGGACATGTAGTGGCATGAGTGATTCGGGCTGGTAATTGCTCTTGTAAGGAACTGTGCACCTCTCAAGTCTAAGTTGTCTTTGATTTTTTTTGCATTTTTACGTCTTTGTGTCGGTGCTCGATGGGTGTTGTAAACATGAAACCGGCTTTGTTTTGTATGGTCTGTAGGGTGTTGAGATGTGTGCTTGATATGCTGGAGGCCTAAGAAAAGCTTCCGAAGTCAAAGGTTGTTCTAATATCCTGTTTGTATATTTGTGATGGTGTTTCTTTGTGGTGGCTGAAGTCGGTGCCTGTGAGTGCCCCAAGTGTGTTCAGCCTGGGTGTGCATTTTTTTTTTAATGTTTATTATGTGATCTGAGAATGACATGAATGTGTAAAAATGATGCCTAGTATTTTTGTTTGATGTTTGTCTGGGATAGGGGTGTTGTTCAGTGTGATGTGCAGTGCAGCGCTATGTTCCTCGGTGTAATTTGTTAAAAGAGTAATCGTTCATTTTGAGGGAGATACTTTCAGTCTGTTGATGGTGAGCCAGGTTTGTAGGGTGCTGAGGAAGTGTTGGAGTTGTGCTTGGCTGTGTTCATGTTGTGATGAGTAGAGGTAATGGTTATGTTGTCCGCATATGAGGCTATTTGCATGTTCTCGGGTGGTCGTGGAATGTCATGCGTGAAAATATTAAAGAGTGTGGGGGAGAGGACTGAGCCTCGAGGGACTCCTTTAGGAAAGTATCGTGTGTGTGATGACGTGCCGTTAAAAATTATGAATGACAGGTAGTTGTCCAGCCAGCATTTGGTGTTGTGTCAAGTATTTTGTTTGTGAGTAAGAGATTTGGGAGGGCATCAAATGCTTGCTGATGTCTATTGCAGGGAGAATGGTGTTTTGGCAGTTTTTGTTTGTTTGTTTGTTTTGTCTTACTGTTGAAGCCATCAAAGGTGTTTTGTGTGAGGTTTGTGAGGACAGTGGTGGTGGAGTGGTTTGGTCTGAATCCATGTTGGGTGTGTGAGAGTGGGATGTGTGGGTTTGTGAGTGTAAGTAATAGGTGTTCTGTAACTTTGGAAGGTGTGCAAAGTAATGTGATCGGTCTGTGGGAGGTTGCTTTGGTGGGCTCCTTGTTTGGTTTAAAGAGTTTCCAAATTTGGGGATTTCTTGAGTGGTGGTAGGAGAAGTTGCTTAGGGTTGTAAGGGCTAATACTGTATGTCATGTAGTCCAATGTGTTTTAAATGTAAATTGGAGATGTTGTCAGGGCCTGTAGCTTATGAATTTTTGATGTTTTTGATGATTTTTTGTTGTTTGTGCAGGATTGAAAGGAGCGATGGTGTTATCAAGTTGGTAACTGAGTTTGTGTCTTGTAATACTTCTTTCTTCTTTTCTGGGTCCTCTATGACTTGTGTTTGCCTAAAGATCTATTTGGTTGTCAGCTTGTTGTTTCTCTGATGGTATGTTGTCTGTAGTAGTTATGGCTGCATGTGAGGGTGTTATGCCGCTATTGGAGTTAATGATACTGTTTATGATTTTGTACGAATGTTTGATATTGGTTGAGTGGTCTCGTGTGTAGAAAGGAGTGCCAGTTTTTTTTCACTTATATTTTGTTGTTGATTTCTGCGTTTAATATTTGAATCCTTTCGACTATTTCTGATGCTTTCGGTGTTGATGTTTCGGTTGTTTAGCTGTTTAATGAGGTGTGTGATTTCTGGTGTGTAGTTATGGTTGTATTTTTTGATATTGCCCTTTGGGATGTATTTAGTAGCTGTGGTTGTGATGATCATATTGAACGGTGTGATGTGGATGCCACTGTTGGTGATGTTGTTATTGTTGAGTTGTTGGAATTCTTGTTCATTGTCGTGCTTAAAATTGTCCCACATTGCTTTTTTGTAATTGGTGAATATTTTGTTTTTATTTGCGTTCAGGTCATCATTGTGTTTATGGTAATGATGATAAGCAAGGAATCTGAGTGGAGTTGTACTGTTCTCCATATGGTTGTGGTGCAAATTGATGGAGAACAGAATGGTATGTCTGGTGATGAGTTATTGTAACCAGCTTGATGTGGTGTGTGTGTGTGTGTGTGTGTGTGTGTGTGTGTGTGTGTGTGTGTGTTTGCACACGTGTGTGTGTGCGTGCGTGCGTGTGTGTGTTGGTCTGGATCATTAAGTATGAATAACGAATTTAGTTGTGTGGCAACGGTCTGGCCTCTAGTGTTTAAATGGTTGGTGGTGGGTGTACCAGGCAGTGTCTTTCACATTGCATTTCCTTCCAATGATGGTGTTTGGGAGGGAGCAAAGGTTCAATAGTTGTGGTGAGTTTTGGTTGGTACAGTGAGGGATGTGTGTCGTTGCACGTAAATGTTTAAGTTTGTCGTGTGTTCTTTGTTACCATTTTTAATTTTGAAAGCTTGAAGTTTGAGTCTTATCTCGTGGTGGAAGTGCTTTTGTGTCTTTCATGATATGTGTTTCTAATTGACTTGTTTATGTATGTGATGAGGCCTCCACCTCTGGCGTTTGGTGTTTCTGGGTGTATCGGTGTATAGTTGGGCATGGTCAGGTCAGTGTTTTGTTTTTCTCATGTAATTTAGCTTCTTGTATAATGGCTATGTGAATGTTGTTTGTGAGGATGAAGTGTTTAAGTTGCATGTGTTTAAGTATAAGACAACCCTTGACTCTACCTACAGTTGTTCCTTGTGTTGTTCAGTCCTTGAATACGCAATCCCAACCCAAGACTGACTAACATTAGCAAATGGAAAATGTCTTTTAACCCTGGAAAAATCTCAGTTTCACACTGTCACGCTGAACAGAACATCAACCAAACCCACCTATCTATTTCCATGGTTAGCCACTGGAACAGGTTCAGTCTCTTGAACTTGTATGCATCACCTTCAACCACAATCTTCCCTGATCTGACCATGTATCAAACAAAACAGGCTTCCAAAGTCAACCACAGACTGAGCATCCTAAATAATTCCAAGTCATTTATTGAATAATCAGAACTACTACAAGGCCTATGTTTGTATCCCAAGGGAATACTGCTCTCCCTTATGGGCTGGAGCCCTTGCATCATATCCATTTCTCATATTCTGTGAAATGGAAAGCCCTTTTTACAGTGCGTGCGCTGTATACAATTGCACCGAGTTTGAAATGTCCCCGGCGTCGTCTACCACGTCTCCGGTGGGTCCGGTGTCCTCCCGTCCCCCCCCCCCCCCGTGCCTCAAGACAACCAATGTCGGCCGTCGGGTAGATGCAATGCGTAACCTCGACCTAAATGGCGACAATTGACGGAAATACCCGAGTATTTCAATGGAAATTTGTGAAACTAATGTGTTATATATGTGAAAACCATTTAATTTATTGCTTGACGGAAAAAAAACGAAGAAACGCTCCCCTCATGTACGAACGAACGAACGAAAGACCTCATTTCCATCCACCATGGCATTTCGCGCCAAACGCAGAAAGCTAAGTTCTTCTTATGCCGTCATTCTCTTTAATATTAGCCATAAACAAGTGTTTCGTCATGCATTAGTAGTTGAAATTTACTTACAATCATTCTTTTGCGGCCTCCTGCCACGCTGTATCGAACGATTTCATTCCTTCTGTTATATATAAAGGTGCTTATCACAATAATAACAAGATTTTTACATTTCAAATATTAAGTACGCTTTTTAATTGTTTTTCAACTGAAAAAGCATAAATTGCATATTTTAACATTAGTGTACTCATTTGATTCACCACACGCGCTGTATTGAAGGATTTCACTTGTTTAATATGAAATTGAGTCTCGTGGAAGAGCGAGAACACACTACAGAATAATAAGAACACTGTGGAAAGTGTGGAAACATACAAATAGCAAGGTAGAAGGACACACCAGAGGGAGACTTGGGTGAAGAATGAAATTAAAGGGAGGGGTCATGGGACAGGGGAGGACAAGGGGAGTGAAAAAGCACAAACTTCACAAAAAATCGCCTGAAAGAAAGGGAAGGGAAAACCAGGGATGAAGCAGCAATCTAAAAAAAAAACAAAAGTGATGGTTGAGGGAGAGGGGATAATGCAAAATAACCTCAAAAGGAGGGGATGAGCTTGGGGAGGGTTTGTGACGGTCGAAAAGATTGTCTGTAAGGAAGGATAGGGTGACCTGGGAATGAGGTGAACAGTCATCTTGAAGCACTGGAGGGAGGAATGAGGTTGAAGAGACTGAGGAGGTTGGTTCCACTGGTGGGCAAAAAGAGGAACAAATGGCTGTAATTTCACAGTGAGCCTTGATTTAGGGTCCTTCACCGAATGTCGACATGTCATTCTACGGGATAATGGGATCAACATTCCACCATAAATATATATTAAATTGATGGTAGCTGATGACAAAAGTTTTAGTTTATTTATTATTTTTCAAAGATTTCTGCCTGAGAGCCAGAAAACATCATCTGTCCAACCTCGATATTGAACTGTCAAACTTGTCCTCCTCTAAAACCTGTTGGTGCCTTGTTAAGTCTGTCTCGGGTGTATGCGTTCCCTTCCAACCCTTACCTCTCCTCAAATGATACGACAGCTGACTCTGCGTGTGAGGAGGGCTGAATTCCTCAATTCTGTGTTTGCTTCCAAATCCTGTGTCCCCCAATCTCTCTTTCTCTCTTTCTCTCTTTCTCTCTTTCTCTCTTTCTCTCTTTCTCTCTTTCTCTCTTTCTCTCTTTCTCTCTTTCTCTCTTTCTCTCTCTCTCTCTCTCTCTCTCTCTCTCTCTCTCTCTCTTTCTCTCTCTCTCTCTCTCTCTCTCTCTCTCTCTCTCTCTCTCTCTCTCTCTCTCTCTCTCAATCTACATATACATATGTCCGTCCATCCGGACCATACTCTGTGCAGAGCGTTCGTGCTGCCGAAGCGATCTCCTTGGCTATTGGACACAATCTTGGACTGGTCACTACTCCGACACAGGATATCAGCAAGCTGGCACTCATTTCACAAGGTGAGTGGAATTTGAACTCAGAATCCATGGATCACAAGCCTACCACCCTTACCATTAAGCAAACACCAGACATATACATATATATAGTTGCGAATTTGCGCCCCGCTGGCGTGCGAACGACCGCGTGTAGCCAATAGCGGCCGCTTCGCCCACCGAACGTGCAATTCAGTCATGACCCTCTAGGAACAATGCCGGGAGCTAGTCACGGGTGGGGGTTTAACATCACCACAACTCAGTCCGCATTCTACCCGCGCGAAATATGGTCTGATCGCCGAATGGTCGATTTACCTAAGTACCCGCGCGGATAGTGTACCGAGGAGTTGTACCACGCCACAGCTCGACTCCGGACACGAACCGCTTAAGCAGCTCGTTCCGTGCTACAGGGATAACCGAGCAGAGTTATCGTCGACCTTGACGGTTCAGATTAGTTACCGGGTGTTATCAACCTACTATTAATCCCTTACGTGATGCAAGATGGAGAATCAAACAAAGGAAAGGACGCAGCAAAACGGGGAACAATTGGACCAGCACATTTATTCCGCGCCGCACGGCAGCACGGAAGGCACGCATATTACAGTCAAGCAAGAAAACACAATAAAAGCAAGCGTAGAGACACACGCAGATCTACAACCGAATAATGCAATTCACATGGCAACACTTAAAACAGTTCTACTTCACCAGACTGGCGCCACACACACACGTTTACACATAACCCAAAAGAAATGGAAGTCGCGACTTCCCTGAGCGTGTCGAGTCCATGGCGACCGTAACTCCGAGTCCCTCCGGCATGGTCCACTGGGCTCGTGCCTCGCGCCTCCATGTGTCGTCCGCCCGACAGGAACGAACAAACAGAACCTCAACCTCTTCCTCCAAGCGAACGAACCAAGAGCTCGGACTCTCCAACAACTCTCGACAATTCTCATTCAGGGACAAGGGAACAGGGACAAGGGAACAACCACCACCGACCAGGGACTCTCCACGCCCACGCCTTTTGTAGGGTCCGGCTCCGCCCTTCACTCCGCCCCGCATCACGCCCCGTTCTTGGCTCCTCCTTCCTTCGAGACGCTTCCAGAAAATGCCTCGAAGGGGGCGTTCCTCTCCACCGGCCGCGTCACACCGCGCATCCGCCAATCGGGAGAGGACGCGCCACCCCTCCCCCTTTCTCACCAAGCGCGGGGAAAAATGGCGGGAAAACCCCACAGGCGTTGTTGGTTTTCTTCTTCAGGCGCTGTACGACGAGGGAAGGAAGATTCGGGCGGGAGCTATTTGTGCGGGCGTTTTAGGCGGGAGATCTTGGCGGGAGATGCCCCTTCGCACCCTTGTTGCTGCTGCCACTCCGCTCCTTTCATCCGTCCCGCAGAGATCGTGACCGCACAGTGCTCGTTGAATGGCGAGTGGCGAAGATGGTGGTAGCGTAGTTGTGGAAGGTGGCATCGTGGCATGAATGGCGTGATTGTTGGCGTCGTGTAGTGAATGGCGTGATCGTTGAGATGTTGGTTGTGGCGATGTTCGTTGTTGTTCTTGCACCAAAATAACGACAGCAATAGAAAAACAGCTAACTAAAGCATCGCAGCCCGAATGAATCACACATATTCCCTCTAAACAACGGGTTTGGGCTAACTACACATGGACTTATCGATATATCTCACTTGAGGACCCTTTATGGTGTATTGCGAATTTCCACAGCCGTAACAATATGTATATATATATATATATATATATATATATATATATATATATATATATTTGTATATATATATATATATATATATATATATATATATATATATATATATATATATATATATATATATATATATCTACATCCACTATTTCCAGTCACATGCAACTGCTCCACAACTCTGTGACTTTTGCAGTTGAGAAGGTGGAGAAGTTTCTGACAACCTTTGACTCTGACTCTGCAACTGGACTGGTCGGCATCAGCACACGTGTCCTAAAAACCAGCTCTGATGCTCAAGCAGTTCTTCCCTCTGCCATTTTCACCATTTCATTTGCCCGAGGTCATCTTTAATCAGCTTGGTAATCTGTCAACATCACAGCATTACATTAAAAAGGTGCAAAAACTGATTCCCTTCACTACAGACCAATTAGCTTACTTCCATTCATCACCAAGGTCATATGAAATCCTTCCTTTTCTCCAACATCCTGATCTCAGATCATCAATTTGGATTCAGACCTGGTCACTCTACATTTGACGTGGTGCTTCTACTCTTTCTACAATGAATGGAGACCCACAATGCCAGACATGAGATCAGGACCATAAATATACATTAAATTATCTGGACATATCTCGAGCTTTTGATACAGTCTTGGCATTTTGTCTTGCTCTCCAAACTGTTTGTCTCTGGAATCCAAGGCTAACTCCACTCAGTACCTCCACTCTCGTCGCCAACGTATGGCTCTCAACAGATTTCTTTCTTCGCCTCTCCATGTTAAGGCTGGAGTGCCCCAAGGCAGTGTTCTCGGTCCCATTATATTCCCAATCTTCATTAATGATCTCTTTGACTCTGGAAAATCCTCTTTTTCTCTTTGCTGATGACTCTACCCTCTGCTGTGACATTCCACATCCTTCAGACAGACAGGCAGCAGCCTCTTTCCCCCTCTTCAAACTTTGACAAAATAACAAGCTGGCCAAACACTAGGAATATGTCTGCTAACCCTGAGAAATCCAACACACACATTGCCTCTGTCTCTGTCACTATCTCTGAAAGGACCGTACCACAAACCCACACACATACTTTCTCAGCAATCCTCTCAAATAACTCGTCAAACTCCTGGGTCTCACTTTCAGCCATGATCTCTCTTGGGCAAACCACATTTCAAAGTTGGCTTCCAAAGGCATCCTCTGTCATGAGATAAAATGGGCATCCTCCGTCATGAAAAGTCCTTCCTTGTTACACTTGAACTCTTCTCCACATACAGTACAAGGATTTCATCCACAGCATGATGGAATACTGCTCTTCCCTCTGGGCTGGCACCCCTGCCTAATACCATGCTCAGCTTGGTGCCGTGGAAACCAAGGCCTTCAAGAACACTGGAATCTCCCATGATGAAGCTGATTATATGGGCCATATTACTTCACCATCAATGACAAGTCAGTGCTCTCCCTTTTTTGTTCCGCCTCCTTTCTGGTCTTGTACTCTTTGCCCTCTCTGTGCTTTACCCTCCTCCCCTTTCTGGTATCTGCAGGGCACATCCACCAGCAACCCCCTTCCAGCATCACTTCCAAAATCCGGAATTACTTCTCACCTCCACTCATTTTATCCTCGTTTTCCCACCTGTGCAACCAACTTCCACACTCTCTTCAATCACATTCTTCCCTCAAGGTCTTCAAAAAAGTTGTTCAGCACTATTTCAGATCATCCCCCATCCAAAACCATGATCTGTTGACACCCCTTAAACCACCCCCACACCCCCGCTCCAAATTTTGCTTCCACATGCATCTTGTCCACACCTTGCATTAACCCCTACCCCTCATTGGTACCCGCATCCGCTGTTTGCCAGTCTCCGTTTATTTTCTCCCTCCCACATACTGTTGAAGTTTCCCCCTTCTCCTGCTGTTCCTTTTGGTATTCTGCATCCTGATAAATTCTGTGTTCTAGCTCTATCACTCACATTGACGATGCATACAAAAAGGCAACAAATGTAATTACCTATTTTAACATTGTTGCAAACTGTTCAGAACATTCACACTGCTCGCACTTGCATGATGAATGAAATGTCAAAACTGGTGAAATATTCCCACTCATTTGATGGTGTCAAAACTTAATTTAACATAATTAGTCACGATTTGTTTTGTGAAAGGAAATCCACTGCTGTTAACATCAATATGGGAGTGGGAGTGTGGGGGTGGGGTGGGGGGCTAGGATGGGAGAGGAAGCAAATAATGTGCAATATCCAAAGGCATCTCAAAGTATTACATCTCCAGTGTGTGTGTGTGCATATATGTGTGATGTTCGTTGTTTTCTCCATATGCAGGTTTCAGAATGTGGAACGGAGCCTTCAAGGTCTCGAAGTATCCACCTTCGTGCTTGTTTGTGTAATATATATATATATATATATATATATATATATACATATATATATATATATATATATATATATATATATATATATATATATATATATATATATATATATATATATATATATATATAGGTCTGGAAGCAAACGACAGACCGTACACGGGGAATGACAAAAATACGCATTGTGCAAAATGCAAGTGGTACTATGGAACGCCAAGACTTCCCAAACATTCTCGGCATGTCCGCTAAGTGCTACAGCAATTTCATAGGTATCGTGTGACGGCAAGCCGAGTTTTTAGTGTGCAAGCTTGGTATTATATATGTATGTATATATATATATATATATATATATATATATATATATATATATATATATATATATATATGTATGTATATATATATATATATATATATATATATATATATATATATATATATATATATGTATGTATATATATATATATGTATGTATATATGTATATATATGTATATATATATATATATATATATATATATATATATATATGTATGTATATATGTATATATATATATGTATGTATATATGTATATATATGTATATATATATATATATATATATATGTATGTATATATGTATATATATGTATATATATATATATATATATATATATGTATGTATATATATATATATATATATATATATATATATATATATATATATATATATATTTATATTTATAAGCCTGGTGTTGGCGCAGTGGTTCGGGCAGCGGCTTGGGATCCAAAAGGTCCTGAGTTCAAGCCCCGTTGGGCCACTGAATTAATACACCAGGGGGTTGACTCAGCCTGTCATCCTTCCGAGGTCGGTGAAATGAGTACCAGTATACTGGGCCGGTGTATACCCCGGTTAAAATAGGTGCACCATATCCCTGTGTCATAAGAGGCGACCAGGGTTGTGTCAGGAAGGGCATCCAGCGTAAAACATGTGCCAAATCACTATGCGGATCATTCGGATGATCTGCTGTGGCGACCCCTAACGGGAGCAGCCGATAGAAGAAGAAGAGATAGAGATATATATATATATATATATATATATATATATATATATATATATATATATATATATATATATATATATATATATATATATATATATATATATATATATATATATATATACATGCGTGCGTGCTTGCGCGTGCGTGCACGTATATGTAACTAAGTGTGTGCTCATGAACGTTGCTGTTGCTGCCTGCTATCTCCACACATGGGTGGATTTCATGAGATGTAATGGAGGGAGAGCTACCAGGTATCAAATAATCCAGTGTGTGTGTGTGTGTGTGTGTGTGTGTGTGTGTGTGTGTGTGTGTGTGTGTGTGTGTGTGTGTGTGTGTGTGTGTGTCGTTGGTTTATATGTCCATTTGCAGGTTTCAGGAGGTGGAACAGAGTCCTTCCAGGACTCAAACCATCCACCTCCACTTCGGTGAGGGATCATGGTTCATTGACCAAGCTGCTGAATTTTTGTTGTTCAAAGGGCTCTTTTCACGATTGTCAACAAACCCTGAGCTACCTCCAACTTTCATTTGTTTGTGGTAATATTCTCAGGGATGGTTTTTAATATCTCAGAGAGGTTCTTCTTTATTATCCCTGTTGCTCCAATTCTGGTACAATTTTAATGCTGTGCTCTTTCGTTTCCAAGATCTCTTGACCTCATTCCTGAGGTCCTGGTATTTGGTCATTTTCTTGATTTCTGCATTATTTAAGTCAAAATCACTGGGTTCTGACATCTTAATCAGTAATGCTGTCTTTTCCTTCATTGCTATCATTTCTATTTTGAGTCTGTTTTCAGCACCCAAACACTCGAGGTCTTTGTCTTCGATTTTGTGTTTATTTTTTATTATCTAGATTCTCTGTTTTAGTTTTGGATTTGTGTTTCCTTTCCTGAACTGTTGTATTTGTCCTCTTTCCTTCCTCAGTTGCTCTCTTGTGTCCTAAATCCCTGTTTCCATAGTGTAATTTGGCATCTATTTGTAGGGCCTGTTTTTTCTTCTTGTGTTTGCCATTACATTTTCTTGAATGAATAGTGCCACTGCGAAACACATCTTATTGATTTCCTTCAAGGTGGATGATTTTGAAATCGTTTTTCAAATTGAATGGTTGGTTCAAGTCATTAAGATTTTTGTCTGTTTATTGTTTTCTATGCGATGGAGTTTTGTTCTCTCTGAATTTTATCAATTTTATCTCCTATTTTGTTGTCCAATTCTTCTTCCAGCCTACACTGCTCTTCATCATCTTCACTCTGCTCTTCTCCCTCATTGTGTTGCTCTCCCTTGTATTTCTGCCCATCAGCATCCACCTTTTCCACTCTTTTCCCCTTCATCTGTGCCTGAGTCACCAGTCCTTGTCTCTGAACTGGTATTGTCCCTCCTTCAGGGGGATGCCCTCATTCTCTCCATTCGCTGCTTCTGGACCTGCTCTATGTTGGGATGTGGGCCCCCATCTTGTTTCACAGCCAAAACTCCCTCTCATGCCATGTCGTCCTAGTGTGTATGGCATATATATATATATATATATATATATATATATATATATATATATATATATATATATATATATATATATATATATATATATATATATATATATATATATATATATATATATATATACAGATGTAGATGGATGTGTGTATGCCTGGTGTTGGATTAATGGTTAGGATGGTGGGCTTGATCCTCGGGTCCTTCGTTCAAATCACACTCAGCTATTGAATTAATACCGGATGGGGTTGACTCTGCCTGTCATCCTTTCAAGGTCGGCAAAATGAGTGCCAGCATGCTGTCGGAGTAGTGACCTGTCCAGGATTGTGCCCAATAGCCAAGGAGACTGCTTAGGTAGCACCAACGCTCTGCACAGAATATGGTCCAGATGGATGGATGTGTGGGGTGTTTGTGTTTGTGTGTTCAGTGTTTATATATGTGAAAGGATCAGACCGTGCATGATATTATGACATATTAGATCAGGTCATTGGAAGGATCGTGCATAACATTATAATATATTACAGTGGTTCAGGTCCATTGTCTCGTCTATTAGCTGTGTTACATTCATGAGATTTGTCATTCATTCGTCAGAAAGCCCAAGAAAGCCTGTGGTGAATACAATGTCGAGCACAGTCACGTGAAGTGACTCGTCCATCAGGTCCTGTCCATGTCAGTTCGATTGATCTCTGCTCGTTTGTTTGGTGCTTCACGATTGATTATAATCTAATCCAATCATTAGATGATCGTCTTTCCTTTGACTGAAACAGTGAATAAACATTCGAGATGAGTTCTTAACAGCTGCAAGACCACCTCGTCAATAAACGACGACCTTATTATTCTGGTGTATTTTGTGTCACTGATAACCTCTTGAAAAACATTTTTACCACTTTTGGTAAAATAAATAAATAAAATAAAAACCCGCTTTGGATTCCTACCAATCCTTTTTTTCATCACCTCCAACTTGCTACATAAGGATCATGCCAATATAATATGTTAATTATTCTCCTGTTACATCAATATAATATGTTATTTATTCTCTTATTAGATCAATATAATATGTTAATCATCCTCCTGTTAGATCAATATAATATGTTAATCATCTCCTGTTGGATCAATATAATATGTTAATCATTCTGTTAGATCAATATAATATGTTAATCATCCTCCTGTTAGACCAATATAATATGTTAATCATCCTCCTGTTAGATCAATATAATATGTTAATCATCCTCCTGTTAGATCAATATAATATGTTATTTATTCTCTTATTAGATACATATAATATGTTAATCATTCTCCTGTGAGATCAATATAATATGTTAATCATTCTCCTGTTAGATCAATATAATATGTTAATCATCCTCCTGTTAGATCAATATAATATGTTATTTATTCTCTTATTAGATCAATATAATATGTTAATCATTCTCCTGTGAGATCAATATAATATGTTAATTATTCTCCTGTTAGATCAATATAATATGTTATTTATTCTCTTATTAGATCAATATAACATGTTAATCATCCTCCTGTTAGACCAATATAATATGTTAATCATCCTCCTGTTAGACCAATATAATATGTTAATCATCCTCCTGTTAGATCAATATAATATGTTATTTATTCTCTTATTAGATACATATAATATGTTAATCATTCTCCTGCGAGATCAATATAATATGTTAATCATCCTCCTGTAAGATCAATATATTATGTTAATCATTCTCCTGTTAGATAGCCTGGTGTTGGCTTAGTGGTTAGGGTGGCGGCTTGGGATCCAAGGGTCCTGAGTTCAAGCCCCGTTGGCTGCTGAATTAACACCAGGGGGTTGACTCAGCCTGTCATCCTTCCGAGGTCGGCGAAATGAGTGCCAGTGTACTGGTCCGGTGTATGCCCCGGTTAGAATAGGTGTACCATATCCCTGTGTGTCGTAAGAGGCGACCAGGGTTGGCGTCAGGAAGGGCATCCGGCCATAAAACATTGCCTCAAGAAAAAGCCAAACCCCTGCACAGCAGGGAAAAATCGCTGTAAAAACGGTCATTTTTTTTTTTTATTCTCCTGTTAGATCAATATAATTTGTGAATCAACCATTCTCTTGATAATGGGGATTTAAAAACTGCAGGATTCTAAATCCGCCCCTCCCCCTCCAAATTTTTTCTTTGATGAGGATATTGGTGGGGCGTGGTGGTGCTGGGGGAAGGGGGGGTGGGGTGGGATATATCCCATGCCACAAAAACCCCTTGGGAAAGGGGGTACATTGTTTTGTAATAACATGAATTAAAGTTGAGGTCATTGTATCTAATCATAGACCTGAATAGTAACTGGACTGGAAACGGGCCCTCATTGGCTTAAACAAAGCGGGCGCCATCTTGCCACCATCAAAAGTGCGAGAACAATAGCTTAGTCAATGTACCCGTTTCTGCACACAACGTGGACACTTTGATCGTTGGGAGCCTAATATCCATGTATTTCATTGGAAAACAAGTCTGAAACTTTGTAAAGATAATGGCGAGAAAATTATTTGCAAGGACTGTGCATAATTCAGGTGAAGCCTCCGACACTTTTGACAGATGTCAGATCTATCAGATGAGCTTCAAAGCCAAAATTTTGAAATTTAATATCATCTTTTCAACATTAGTGGTAAACTATTTATCATTGATGAATATTTTACTCACTAAAATAATAAAATATTCAAGTAGCAATTTTTTTTGTGTTATACATTATTAGTATATTTAGCCTCTGGTTTAAATGAGAAGTGAATATCATGCATATATTGTTATGAATTCTGTATCACCCATCTTCTGACATAGTGTAATCTACAAGACCAATGAATTAATTAATTTTTTTTGCATACATCACACATGTTGAACAATATTTTAAACAAACATATTTACATGAAAACAAAAACAGAGCATTGCCAGACATGCAAGTTTCAAGTAAAACACAATGTTATTTATAATAAATGTACAGAAATTAATTTCATCCACCGCTTTTATATCCCATAAGTGAACCCGAACATATCAATTACCTAACATGTATTTAATGTGCTTATAAAACACAAAAAATTCACGCAACTGCTAATAAACATTGTGCATAGTGTGACACACTGCACACACCGAGCAAGCACTTTAAATATGCTGACAAACATACATTTTAATGGCATTATAATAAGTGATAACTGATATCAATGCAGTGGAGAATAATATGTGTAGAACAAATGCTTATTTCAATGAATATTGTCATACTATCACAAAGTAACGAATATGTACAAATGGCAAAATACCAACATTTACAATTACTGATGCACAAAAGAATTAACTTTGACATGGTTTTTCTCACTTTGTCACCAGTGATTGCTTCCGATTTCTGTTTACCCATGTGGTAAAGCTTAATTTTAGGATATGATGTGGATGCCAGCTTGACAAGGCTGTGTGTGATTATCCTCAATTGGTGTATCGAACTGATGTGAGTGAAGGTCAGGGAAGATATTCAAGTGAGCACAGTTCTGGAGGACACTTGCGGCTATCCCTTCGGAGATTACTGGTCCTTGGGGCAAATCTTCATTTGATGTCTTCACCAATTGTTGAAAGCACTTCTCTGTTTCAAGGCACACAGAGATGACACTAGAGGATGCCTTCTGCAGCCCGCCTCAGTTTTTAATGGTGACAAACTCGTGACAAGATCCATCACCTGATATCAATGCTTGTGTGCATGGCATGCAGGTTATCCTCTTTTTCATCATGCAGACAACGAATCCTGCAATGTAGCTGATGGTGGCCGCTTTGTAGTCGGAGATGTTCTCTATGTTTGGGATGTCTGCATAGTCATGCTTATCTTGAATGGGAGGTCTGTCAAGCAGATCATAGCGTCTTGCATGGCATAAAGATGGCAGAGATGTGTCGGCTACATGTAAGAGAGTGGTGCTGTCCAGAATAGAATAATTCCCACTTCCATTCTTCACTGCATGCCTCATCAAAAGACTCTTGTGTGCAGCATTGAACTGTCGTGATGTGGGGTTGTTAAATCCACCTCTGACACACACAGCTGAAAAAAAAAGTTCAAGGTGATCTTGGCTGAACTTGTACGTTAGAAGATAAGACAGTGGGGAATCGGAAGTTTTGTCTAGATCAGCAAATAAGTTCATGACGCTCACAATGCTCATCACAAACCCAATAAAACCTGTCTTTCATCCACTCGAGTGCATGGGCAAGCCCGATCCTTCAGTCAAACCCAGGAGGAATTATTTTGCTTCCATTAATACTCTCAGCCATCTTTCTTTGTTTGTTCATCTCATTTGGGCCTTATATCCTTTCCCAAGGGGGTTTCTACTGTTCAGCATATCAAAAGCTCCATCAATGACACGAATAAACTTCATAGTTCCTTCACAGCCTTTGAACTGGGGCAAGTTCAGTCCCTCATTGCAGAATCATAGGGCATCTGCAACACTCACACTGAACACCTGGGCCGCTAAATTCACCTTCCTCTTCTGTTTCCTCCATTGCATGTGGGAATTTCTCAGTTTGTTGCCAAGCCGGAGTACCTCTCCTTCCTGCAGTTTGTTGAGTTCATCAAGGTACTTGACATATCCGCCACCTGCTATCTTAAATAGTCCACCATTAGCTAACGTGTTTCGCAACAGCTTCAACATGGGGTAAACATCTAAGATGACATGAACTCTTTGCGTAGGTTGTGCTGGGTGTGGAAATGATGGGTTAATGTTGTTGATGGTCAAGTTGACACCCAAACAACGCATCATGGCAAAGTAGCAGGACGGACCATCACAAGTAAGAGAGACAGCATGCACGCCAACATCGTACAAGCGGTGTAAACAATCACTAACTAGGTTCGGTCATTCCACCCCACTCATGCCGTCAATTAGGAAATACCCTAATGGGATTTTCCATGATTCCATTAGAGACACCGCCATCAGAACGAAAGCGTCTTTCGCCACTGGAACTGAGTCATTACAGCTGTCGTTTCTGATGTCAATGTAGCCATGAAATCATCCATTAGCATACTCAACATGCCTACGTATGAGCATCTCGTCAAGCATGACAGCACATATATCTCTTTTCCACTCTTCTTTGTAAGCCTTAGCACATGGTTCAATGGCAGCAAAGGCCGGTTTTGTGAAGCCTGGATCCCCATCGTTGCCAATGTATCATGACTTAATTTGTCATGGGCTGAGTAAGGCCAGGTCAAATATTCCTCTCACATAGTCATAGGCCTTTCCAGAGTAGAAGTGCAGCATCATGGCAAAGGCTTTGATTTATTTTTGGTATGATCCAGCACTCTTCTTGCTTGTGCTGTTCAACATATGTTTCATGACTTCTTTCGGTGCACCACTGAATGTCACATCCAGCATTTTTGCACAGTTCTGTGTTATCATGTTTTTGTCCTACAGTGTAGACACAAGTGGCTTGAGGTCATAAATTTTGCGCAACAGACGACGTGTTCTTTGTTTTTCTGATTTGAACTTTTTCTGGCAGGTGTCCAGCTCTGCTTTGGCATCCTCCAGCTTTCGTTTCAGTTTTATTTGGCGACACGCTGATTGCATATCCATGGTCATGTTCCGTTAGCAGCTGCTCTCTCCCTTCCTTGGCTGGTGCCTCGGTGCTGGTGTTTGGTTCGATATCACATCGTAGAAGTGTTGTTCTTGCACGACTTGGTCTAGGCTTTGGTGCTTTCTACAACATAAAAGTTAAAACATGTCGTAAAATGTAAACTCTCCAATGTAAAAGTAAACTCAAAGTGTTCCTGATTATGTCATGTTTCTCTTTTTCCATAGAAATTAGTTTCCCTCCATACTTTCTGAATATATTTGAATATACATGTGATGATAACTTCCTTATAAAACACATTTAAGCATATTCACAAGCACTGCATAAATCTTGATACTATGCATACACATACAAGTAACAACAGGAATAAAATAATTATAAAGGAAGAAAAAATTAATGTATTGCTCAGTAATGTCAGTAAAAAAATTATCATGTGTGATAAGACCTAAATAATGATATAAATGATAAAATATGTGGTTTTAACCCTGTTTATTAAGTGTAAAGCGCATTAGTCTGTCTTAAATTTAAATATAATCTTTTCGTATCTCTCTGTTTGTCAAATTGTCAATTTTCACACATTGATAGGCCTAGAATCACCTTTTGTAGATGTTCAGGGAAATTAAACAAGGTGGGGACTGCAGTGGACCTCAAACGGACTGTCTGCCCAGTTCTGTCGAAGCTGTCAGGAGTAAAGTGTTTTGAGCAGAGACGGGACCTTGACGCAGGTGTCCAGCTCTTTCTCCTCATTGTCTCTACCCATATTTTAGTCTGTCTGGCTCACAGTGAGGAGACCTGAACAAAGCACAAACCTCAGTCAATGGCAATCACATTTCATACAAAGACAGGAAAATAAAGTGAGTCTGTGTGTTGAGAAAGTAACAACACACAGTACCGTAGTGTATTGCACAAAGTCAACTGCAGACAAAGTTTTGCATAAGATGAAAGGCCAAAATGATATATCATCATATTGACTCGTCATTCACGAAATATCGTTTACATCAACTGGCCTGTGAAATATGTTCGGACATAAGTTGTTCATGTGAAGACAGAAATTGTGATATATCATCGACCACTGTGTCAATTTTTGCGTCAGTAATTATTTGTTGAATGTGTACCATTTTGATCAGTATGAAAAACACTGACTCTGTTCAAAAGTCGAAAGTTGAAATTGAAAACTCACAGGTAGAGAGTTATACCTTGCTGTCTGTGGTTGTGATCGTTCCGAGTTGTACATCAAAAAGCCACACACGCCATCATTTTGCCACATCAAGGGGACGTTTTGAACTCAGAGAAATTAAGCACTAAAAACCTTTTAAAATTCTTCTAATCCGCATAGTCGACACAAAAACACGTCAATATCACAAGTGAAGGTGCCAAGATGGCGGCAGACGACTTTCGCTTGCTTCTAGGTAGATGGGCCAATTAGCGTTGAACTTCAAGTCCAGTTCATATGAGGTCAGTGTATCTGATCGTCTTGTATCTTTGGGCGGTATGTGCGATGCGCCAATTAAATAAGTCACTGGAATTTTCTACCCGTTTATACTCTTTTCCCATCAAAACACTTCAACCGTATCAATTTAGTCATTCAGAGAATACTACTCTCCTCACTCATTCTCCTGATGACAGAGAATTGGAAACCCTGTCTCACCATTGTAAATTCCCCAAAACTATAATTTACTTCCATGAGGGTGTTCGATGGGGGAAGGGGGGGGGCACACATCACAAAAACCCCCTTGGGGAGGTGAGATATTGTTTTGCAATAACATTCATATTATGCTACTATACTCATTGGTGTTGTGATTACTTTTGTGATGAGATGTGGCCTTTGAAGAACACCATCATTAGCTATCTTAACATGGATATACACCTTAACACAGACTTTTCCCCAAGACAGAATACCCCCTTGGGGAGGGGGACAAGTTAAATTTCCACAACCTCCAGAGTTCAACCTCCATCATTCATGTGTAAACATTCATGTAAGCATCTTTGTTACTAAAAATCGTTGCCGCTTACCCCGAGGCCGAGAAAGTCGAGATGGCTCTGATGCATTCATCTGAGGGAGACACAATAAGATTCCGATGCCTCAATCACGTCGAGTTTCCTCAAAACCTTTTTCAGTTTAATAGCGACTGTTTAAAAATATAATTAATTGTACGTTTGGTAGAATTGACTGAAACGTTTGTGGTTATAACAATATTTACGTCCGGTTGGTGTGCCCCATGAAAAGCATTATAACCTATTATACACCTCAACATGGAGTTCGTGCAAGGCGTCACCCCCCCCCTTTTTAGGGGAGTATCTACAGAGGGTATCCGTGCACCCCCCCCCACCCCCAGGACTCTACCAAACCAACTGTTTAGCTTTCTTTTATGGTCCTATTACACATTTGAGATGTTAACAAAAAAAAATTCCCACCACTCTGGTGATATTCAAGATGGCGTCCAAAATGGCGTCCAAAATGGATAAAATCATAGAATACGGTATATAACATCTCAAAAATATGGCAAATTGGAAAAATAATCATTGGGATTTTGTTCCTGATCATTAGTTACTTGTTTCTGAGTTACTAGTTACTTGCTGTATACTGCTTTCTGCATTTTGGGTTGTATTGGGCCTCTGCTGCAACCAAATCAAATCCTCGGATTCGCCTTAAGAGCCAATCATGATTGTTCTCTTCTGCTATTTGCAGCACTTTCTGCCACCCATCACGTTCAAATGAAGAGGTGCCTTCCTTTGTATCGATGCCTGCCTTTTTTGCATGGATTCGGCCTTCAGTATTGCAGAAAATACAATCAGGTTCAAAAATGATCTTTTCTGATGCTTTCTTGCACTTTACTCTTCCTTCTTGGCGAGCAGATGGTCCAGGAGCTTCAGGTTCGTTGGATGGTTTAACCTATGTAGGTTCAGGGTAACATCCTTGTGGATAGCCCTCATTCTCCTGGATCTCATCAGGAATGCCCTGACAGATATCTGTCATTCGATATGAAGAACCTGGTGGTTCAGCTAAGCGACGATCCCGTATATTTTTTGAGAAGTGCCAATCTTTCATTTGGATTCGTCAAGTATGAAAAATATGTCAACGATCCACGCTTTATTCCAGACATATGAATGACGTAATGTTCCCGTTTGCATTTTCTTGCCATTTCAACAACTTTTTTTTGACAATTACATTAAACTATTTCTTACTTGTCTGACATCTTGACTTGTGATCCTGATCTTGACTAGCTACGTTCTTGCTAAGCCAACTAATCTAACCTGGAAAGAGAAAAAAAATACACATAAAAAGATTAGTACACATAATACTTGAGTGTATGTAAATATTCAAAGTGCATCGCGGTGTGTTTGTGTGGGTGGGTGCGTGTGTGGGTGTGTGGGTGTGTGTGGGTGTGTGTGTGTGTGTGTGTGTGTGTGTGTGTGTGTGTGTGTGTGTGTGTGTGTGTGTGTGTGTGGTTGTGGTGGTTGGGGGGGGTGTGTTTTCTGGCTTTCAAATTGTCCGCCATCTTCAATTCCAAGTACGATAACAATAATAAACATCCTTGATAAGAATTACAAGACGAATATTTCATGGTTCTGTCCCTCTATTATTATTACATTAATGATTATTTGGAGCTGACATTTGATATTTACGATGATTTTACCATTTTTGAAACCTTTTTGAACTCCATCTTGGATTTTATCAATGGCAACAAAACATAAATCACCCCAGAGGCCTATTAGTTTCTAATAATCAGGAATATACATGACAATTAATCCAAATATTAATTCACTGTATATTATTCTCAGTTTCAGGCTGTTATATACAATTTTCTATGATTTTGCCTATTGTGGCGACCATTTTGGATGCCATCTTGGAATTTAAGCATTGTAAATTCAATCACAAGGTATTAGTTACTAATGTTGAGAAACACATTATTCCAATGAATCATTTACAATTTTGTCACAGTTTTGGGCTGTTATATATAATTTTCTATGATTTTGCATATTTTTGTGCCCATTTTCGACGCCATCTTGATTATCGCCAGAGTGCTGGGAATTTTTTTTTTGTTAACATCTAAATTGTGTAATAGAACCATAAAAGGAAGAACCATAAAATAGAGCCATAAAAAGTTGGTTTGGTAGAGTCCTGGGGGGGGGGGGGCGGTGGTGCACGGATACCCTCTGTCGATACTTGACTATTTGGAGAGGGAGGAAGTTAAATTCTGACACCGATGGATTCCGTACAGCGCCGACGCGTGCCAACGTTTTACGACATGCCCTCTTGTTTTTCATAATTTTCAACTTTTTATTCGTGCCAAACGTCATCGCTACTGTCAAGTATCGTAAACGACCAGCAGCAGCTATTAGACATCATAACAAGAGTTAATGAAGTGACTTTTTATCCCAATGTGGTTAAAAATAACTTTTTTTTACCTCAGAACAAAGGACTTGGCCGTTCACGCAAATGCGAGAAAAGAGGATTTGTTTAGGTAAGACTTCATCGCCATTCATCTGCACCACCACTCCGAAGTAGTCACCGTGCTAATCTGCAGTTCATCGACAACAAAGTTGATGAACCTTTTTGGCCGTATTCGATATCAACATGATATGACTGACTGCTGCGTTTTCTGCCTAACCGAGACGTGACTTGATGCCAACATCCCGGGTGTTGCGCTCCAACCAGATGGTTTCTTGCTGTATCAAATGGACAGATCAAAGCAGATTGCTGATAAGATGAAGGGAGGTGGGGTATGGTTATTTATAAACACCTCCTGGTGTACGAACATTGAGATTATTTCGCAGTTATGTTCACTGGAACTGGAATGCTTTGGTGATCAAGTTCTGTCTGCACTACCTGCCTCTGGAATTCTCATCGGTTATCCTGACTGCTGTCTACATGCAACCGCATGCCAATGCCACAACAGCAGCTCATCAACTTTTGGATATTATTTTTCGCAATGAAAACTCCGACTCTGATGCCATTTCAGTCATTGCTGGAGATTTCAACCATTTCAACCTCAAGAAGGTGCTTCCCAAGTATTTCCAACACTTCACGTGTCCAAGAGGCAATAAGACTTTAGACCACTCCTATACAACCATCAAGGGTGCTTATTATTCGGTACCTCACTCTCACTACGGTACATCCCATCATGCTTCAGTTTCCCTGATACGAGCACAAAAACAGGAATTCGAGTGCTCAAAGCGTGCCGTAAGGACCATGCAGCGCTGGTCAGAAGAATCAATTTTTCAGGGACAAGGGTGTTTCAAGACAACAGACTGAAATGTATTTAAGGACTACTATGCTGATCTGGATGAATACACGGACACGGTTACCCATTACGTGAAGTTTTGCATCGAAACTTGTGTTCCAACTAAATCTGTCTGGAGATACACCAACCAAAAGCCGTCGTTCAACAAGGATATTCGTGACTATCTATGGGTGATGGCTGACACATTCAAAGCAGGTGATGAATCTATGTCCAAAATATCATGCTATGACCAAGAGAGGCCGTTAAGGCTGCCAAGCAGCAGTACAGAGATGAGCTGGACGATTAATTCAATGAGGATTCACGCTGGCTATGGCAGGGGCTCCAGGCCATCACATCATATAAGGGGGAAATCCAAGGAAGTTGACGACTCTAATGCCAAGTTGCCAGACTCTTTAAACGACTTATCCGCCCTTTTGACAACTCGTGAAATTGATTGAGGTTGCTGCGATGGAAGTCTCTCAGTCTGGCAGGAGAAAGACTTTCACTCGGGTACATGCTCAAAAAGCCACTGGCCCTGTTGTAATTCCATCTCACGCCCTTAGATACTGTGTGGATCAGCTATCCACAATTTTCACTGACATTTTTAATGCGTCACTAAAGCTGTGTATCATTCCATTATGTTTAAAAAAAAATCTGTAATTATACCTACACCGAAAAGGTCTCAGGCTACGTGCTGAGATGATTACCGGCCAGTAGCACTAACATCAGTCAAAATGAAATGCTTTGTGAACGTTTGATATTGTCTCGCATCAAGTGTGTCATTCCTGAAACTCCAGACCCGTTTCATTTTGCCTATCGGTCAAACCGTTCTGTTGATGATGCTGTCTTACTCACCTTTCACATCGTTATACGACATCTGGATAAGCGTAATACCTATGTTAGGATGCTTTCTTTTGACTACAGTTCTGCCTTTAATACCATTATTGCCTCAAAATTATTTGTGAAACTTCGAAATATCAGGCTGTCATTTTATTTGGAACTGGATTTTAGACTTTTTAAATACCGGGCGTAGTGGCGTGCGCCTGTAATCCGGCTACTCGGAGGCTTGGGTTGGAGGATCGCTTGAGGACGGGCGCTCTGTGCTGGGCTGTGCTATGAGAGGGTGTTGGGCAGCCCGGAATCATGGCGAAACCCAATCGTTATCCCTGTGTCGTAAGAGGCGACCAGGGTTGCATCAGGAAGGGCATCCAGCATAAAACCTATGCCAAATCAGTATGCGGATCAAAACGGATGATCTGCTGTGGCGACCCCTAACGGGAGCAGCCGAAAGACGAACAACAATAATTTTAGACTTTTTAAATGACAGGTCACATTGCGGTGAAAATTGACAGCCACATGTCCTCGTCGCTTGTCTTGAATACAGGGACTTGAATCATGTTTTGTCCTGTGCTGTATTTACTTTGTACTTATGATTGTGCTGCTAGTCGAGAAAACAATTTCCTGGTAAAATTTGTGGATGACATGACCTTAATTGGCCTAATCACGAATTATAATGACATGGCATACAAAGATGAAGTTCAAAACCTGACAGAGTAGTGGTCATCCAATAATCTCGAAATGAATGTTAGTAAAACTAAGGAAGTTATTGTGGATTTAAGGAAGTCTTGTAGTACACATAACCCTATCAGCATTGATGGAATAGATGCTGAGACTGTGAGTTCTTTCAAATTCCTGGGCATCCACATTTCATCTGATATATTCTGGACTGAATACTGGAAGTATCCTTGTCACACACCGAACCTGTCCACAAAATTTAATCTGGATCCGTGCACAACTTTTTGAGATACCCTGTACACAAACAGAAAAACAGACAGAAAGGGATGAAAACATAACCTCCTTCACCTTCGGTGGCGGAGGTTAACATCCACCAACTGTTTCAGGAATAGTTTTTATCCGAGTATGGTTCGACTTTTAAACCATGAATCTTGACTTTTACATATGTGCTTTTCTCTTTTGTCAAATTATACTTTTATTTGAAAGCACTTGTATGCAAAAGAATTCCAATGTTGTTACTGTGATATTCTTGTGTGCTACATATGGTAATAAAATTATCTGTAAATCACTACAACCTCCATTGTGTGACCCTTTGTCCTCCTGTCACGTTAAGTTTGGTTGTGTTGGATTAGTAACCACCGAATGTATCGCAGTCAAAAAACAGACAGACACTAAATTGCATATTTTAGTAAGATATAGAAGATATATAGACAGGCTTTTCTCAAATGTGGTCAACGGTCCCAATGTTTATGGTATGACCATGCATTTTGGCCTTGTTTGTGAGGATGTATGTGGTTTATTATGATCATGAGCTTTGGCTTTCGGACTAGGGTGCCCGTACATTACTTTGACAAGCTTTGCTTGATCATGTGCTTTGGTCTTGGGAACGAAGTATATATATCCTGAGTTTTGTAATAATGTTTGGGTTTGGTTTTTTTTTAACCTTTTCTATTTCTTTGGCAAAGGCACCTATCAACAGAAAGGATTCACGGGGAGCCAGAAACCCTTTCATGGATTCATTCCAATGGTGATTTATCAATAAAAGGCTTCTAAAGGTTATGGAGGTTGACTGATGCGGTAGTTAGCACGGTCACAGCTGACACTGCATTATGTCGTGGTGGTTCTGTTTTTTCACAGACTGCAACTGAGCCCGGATGCATAGGATATTTTGATATACTGTACTATATGTATGCATGTATGTGTATCTATGTATATGTAAATGAATATGTATATGGATATATATATATATATATATATATATATATATATATATATATATATATATATATATATATATATATATATATATATATATATATATATATGTTTCAGGGTGTATGATAAGTCAATACACAGCTTTAAAATGTTGTAGCAGTTTCATTTCTGAACCGATTTTAATGAAACAAACTGAAAATGAAAGTGTCAAGTAAGGTCTTATGCACAACTCTTTAACCCTCTCAATATGCTCCAGAACCATCAACCTATTTCCTTAATTGGACTGGCACATTCGCAAACATGTTTTCAGGTATGTTGGTGAGAACATTGGTTGTGCACCCCTCCAGTTCATGAAGATTCATGCTATTGGACATGATCATTTACATTTTGTTTCATTAAAATCGATTCATAAATAAAGCTGCGACAACAATTTAAAATTGCATATTGACTTTTCATACACCCTGTCGAACTTTGCAAAAAGTTTGCGTTATGCCAATGACATTCATACTTTCAAATAAATTCATCAAATTATTCATCATAACAGTCATATGTGTTTATTTTTTTGTAAATCAACAGCTTTTATAAATGCACGTGAAACAACCTGCTTCAGTAAATAACAAGAACAGTGTCATTTTATAGTATCAGTCAATACTGTACTTTGTGTCCCCACACTTTCCCTCTTGAGGGCCATCACTCTTTTACCCATGCTTCCCGTATACGACTAAAGCACTATTACAGGAATATTGTGCCAAATATCCTGCAGTATATTACACAGTTTTGTAAGGTTAGTTGGGTTCCTCTTGTTCTTCTCTGTTTCCAGTTAATCCCATATGATGTCAATGTGACACATGCCACACTCTGGAGTGGCTTTTCTAACACTTGCAGCACACCAGCTGTAACCTTGTTCTCCAAATGCTGTTTTACTATGTTGGAAGTGTTAGTCTGGTCACCATATGGCATATTTAGATGGAACTTTGCACGTAGATATATACAAACCTTTTTTTTGTGGATTAGTACCTCCGCCACCAAAGGTGGAAGGAGGCTATGTTTTCATCGCTGTCTGTCTGTTTGTTTGTTTGCATGCAGGATATCTCAAAAAATTGTGAACGGATCTGCATGAAATTTGGTGTGCAGGTTGGATGTGTGATGAGGATGAACTGATTAGATTTTGGTGAAGATCCGGATCCGGATCCGACTACAATGATTTTTAACTGATTCTTCACCATTGACAGATAGGGCCAAAAACGATTTATAGCACCATCAATCCATCCATCCATTGGGACCATATTCTGTGCAGAGCATTGGTGCTGCCTAAGCAGTCTCCTTGGCTATTGGGCACAATCCTGGACAGGTCGCCACTCTGACACAGGATACCAGCAGGCTGGCACTCATTTTGCTGACCTCGGAAGGATGACAGGCTGAGTCAACCCCACCTGGTATTAATTAAATAGCCGAGCAGGATTGGAACTCAGGATCCTAGAATCCCAAGCCCACCATCCTAACCATTAAGCCAACACCAGGCACATATATATGTATAGTACGATATTTCAAAAAGTTGTGGACTGATTCAGATGAAACTTGATGGACATGTTGGGAGGGTGACAAAGAATTGATTCAATTTTGGTGAAGATCTGAATCCGGATACGAGAATTATATAAGTTTTATAATGATTCATCACCAATGAGAGAAAGGGCCAAAACGATATGTAGCATGATATTTCAAAAATGCATTGGGCCTGATATGTTCTTGTGTATCAGGCATTGCGGGGCAGGGGTATGAGCTCAATTTTTGCTCGGTATGACCGAGCAACAATTTTTGGCATATAAATGGCCACCATCTTAAATTCTTTGTGCTTATTTTTTTGTAAATATTGGCAGCATGAGATTCCTTCTGTCTGAATACGTATAAAAAGACATTTCATTCCTGTTTTTAGCTTGCTTGTTCGAAGAACAGAGAGCTATAGTGATATCCCCGGCGTGAGCGTGAGCATGAGTGTCAGCGTGAGCGTGAAAATGTTAAAGTTTTTGGTGCAAGTTATTTTTTCCTTTCTAATGTTTTTATCTACCACACTTTTATACGCCCGATATATATATATATATATATATATATATATATATATATATATATATATATATATATATATATATATATATATATATATATATATATATATATATATATATATATCGTCCGTCCGTCCGTCCGTCCATCCGTTCCTGTCCGCACTCTAACTCCCAAAGTTTTCAACTTTCACGTTTCATATTTGGTACTTAGTTACAGACTGTAGAGACGGTGTGTTGCGACATACGTTCGTCATCTAAAGTGGTTGCCATGGCAACCAGGATGCTGTTTTCCATCCATTCCTGTCCGCACTCTAACTCCCAAAGTTTTCAACTTTCACGTTTCATATTTGGTGCATAGGTACAGACTGTGGAGACGGTGTGTCGTGACATACGTTCTTCATCTAAAGTGGTTGCCATGGCAACCAGGATGCTGTTTTCCATCCATTCCTGTCCGCACTCTAACTCCCAAAGTTTTCAACTTTCACGTTTCATATTTGGTGCATAGGTACAGACTGTGGAGACGGTGTGTCGTGACATACGTTCTTCATCTAAAGTGGTTGCCATGGCAACCAGGATGCTGTTTTCCATGTAGTAGCACAATTCTGTATATACCTTCTTGTTCGGTCATATATTGTGCTCACTTGCGCTCTTGTTACTGATTACAATATAAAAATACATATATTGCTTTAAAATTATTTGGATCAGACTTCACTGAAATGCTTTATAAAAAATATTAATTATTAGACGAGTCTTTGAAAAACGGTAAATGTATAAACAGGCGAGCATTGGGTGGCTTTGACACCAACTCTGGTTATCATATCTACTTGCAAAGATATGAGAATAAGTAGATTTGTATAATTTGGTCGTGACCACCTTGAATTTTCAAAGATATTTTATAAATGCTCCATAGTGCCAGTCTGTCACCCACTCCAATGTCATTCTTGATATCCCATACACCAATAATCCCCCCCCAAAAGTTTGTGTATACCCAATTGCAAGTTTCCACCCTCAGTGACCTGACTATGTGTTTTGGATCATTGTCTTGTTGGAAAATGAATCCTCTTCCGATCTAATGATTTCCACAAGGAACTGCATGGTGCTGCAGTATCTATTTGTACTTCTTTTTTGTTGGCGTCGCATTGATTTTTTTTAACAAGTTTTCCTCCACCAAAAGCTGAGATACAACCTAAGATATCACTGAACAACAAAAATTTTTTTACTGGAGATGTGTAAAGTGATTTAGACTAATTTGGGTACGCTGATTTCAAAAATCATAACCGTTTTGCTGTATCACATCAGGATTTTCAGTAACAGAAATATTCCCATTGCCTAGAAGTCAGGATTTCAATGAAATTTACAAAAATTCATTTATTCATTTATTTCATCATGAATGCTTCAAAATTATAGAAATTACAGAAAAACTCCACTAGAATGTAATTAAAAATGCTTTAGGCATTTAGCTTTGCATTTGTGCTGCTCTGTGTCAGTTTCACGATGCAGGAACCAGCAGAAATCGCCCATCATGTTCGGTTTGTGCCGCCCTTGATAACGCGTCTCCATGAGTGAAATCTCTTGGTGGAATCGCTCGCCGTGCTCGTCCGAGACTGCTCCCAAGTTGTCAGGGAAGAAGTTCCGGTGCTGGTGTAGGAAATGGATTTTCAGGGACATCCTGGAGCCAATTTTCCTGAAGGACTCCAGCAGCTGCTGCACTATTTCTTCATAGTTGTCCGCACGCTCGTTCCCCAAGAAGTTGTCCGTCACAGCTTTGAAGCTCCTCCACGCTGCCAGCTCTTTGGGGTTTAGAGTTGTCGGAAAAGTTTCGTCCTTCATAATCTGTCGGATTTGCGGTCCAACAAAGACACCAGCCTTGATCTTGGCCTCCGACAAGGTGTTGCCAAACTTTTCCTTGAGGTATAAAAACCCACGCCCATTCAGATCCATTGCCCGTACAAAACTTTTCATCAAGCCGAGCTTTATGTGGAGTGGTGGAAGGAAAACCTTGGCTGGGTCGACAAGGGCGACATGCTTCACGTTGTGTCGACCAGGTACATGCTCTTTTCGCTCTTCCCAATCTTTCTTCGTCCAGTGATTCTTGTCGTCTCTGCTATCCCAGAGACAAAGGAAGCACATGTATTTCGTGTAGCCTGACTGCAGCCCTAACAACAGCGCCACCACTTTCAAGTCTCCGCAGATGTGCCAGTTGAAGTCATTGTACTTGATGGAATCAAGCAGCTGCCGCATAGTCTCATAGGTCTCTGTCATGCCGAACGCGTGAGCCAGTGGGACTGATGGTTTCTCGTTGCCATTGTGGAGCAAAACAGCCTTCAAGCTGTTCTTCCCCGAGTCGATGAAGAGGCGCCAGTCTGCAGGATCGTGATCACACCCAAGTTCCTTCAACAGACCGTTGATGTCACTGCAGAATGTCATCGTGTCTTCCATCTCAAAGAACTCAGCCATGTCTCTGTGACGTGCTCTGAACAAGGATATCTTGGTGTTAGGTTCAAGTAGATTCCACTGCTGCAGCCTTGATCCAAGCAGCTCTGCCTTCGCCTTTGACAGCGAGAGATCTCTTACAAGATCATTTAAGTCTCCCTGGTTCAGAAGGTGTGATTCTTGAGTGTCGGGTTCAAAAGGTTCATCATCACCATCCTCTTCACCACTGCTTACAGCTATGTTCTGATCAGCTGGAGGTGTTGGAACGGGGTTCTCGTCATCATGAGGCACAGGTTTACGAGCAGAGACGCAGTCAGCGTACTTGATGTGACCTTTATTCTTCTTGTTGAAGCCGGCGATGCTTGTGCAGCAGAAATAACAATCATCATGATGATTCTGCGGCTCACGCCATATCATGGGCACCGCAAATGGCATGCTCGCGCGCTTGCCCACCAACCACTGAGTCAAGGTTGTGTGACAGCTTGTGCAGCAGATGTATGGTGCCCAGCTCTGTTCTTGGTCCCCCACCTTACACCCGAAGTAGTGAAAGTAGGCGGCCTTCATTTTCACTGCTGTAGATATACTTCGCTGTTGATCTTTTTTGGTATACCGACCACAGACATAACAGAAGTTGTCAGGATGATTGGTACAGGAACGCCTACTCATCTTTATCTGAAAGAAAGAAATATAACACAAGTTAACAACAATTGTACGAAATAGACATGTTAAAGACATATGTAAATTTCATTGAAATCCTGACTTCTAGGCAATGGGAATATTTCTGTTCCTGAAAATCCTGACGTGATACAGCAAAACGGTTATGATTTTTGAAATCAGCGTACCCAAATTAGTCTTAATCACTTTATACATCTCCAGTAAAATTTTTTGTTTTGAAATTTGTTGTTCAGTGTAGTCACAGAGCCTCCCCCGTGTTTAACAGTTGGATCCAAACATTGTGTGTCGCAGCGTTCTCATGGTCTTCGGTGTATGAACTTCCATCGTATCCAAAAAGTTCAAACGTTGATTCATCAGACGAGAGTACCCACTTCCATTGTTCAGTCACCCAATCTTGCTGTTTCCTTTGTAAATTTCAGTGTTTTCGCTTTCTGCTGTGGTCTCAGCAGTGGTTTCTTTGCTGCAACTCTGTCATGGAGACGTGCTGCAATCAACCTTCTGCACACAGTGCTGGCCGAGATGTTAATGTTCAGGCCTGCTTTCATTTCATTTCTCAGCTTGATTTTTGTGCATCACATAAGATGGGCAACTCCAAGTGCTTGTCATGTCTTGAGGAGGTTTGGTCTTCTGCCCTTTTCTTGTCTTGCTTTGGTAGGCAGTTTCAGGTGTTGCCAAGCGTACCTCACACCATTGTAGGAGATATACAGCTTTACTGCTATTTTTACTCCACGCATGCGAAGTGAAAAGTGGGGTTAAGCAATCATGGTTCATGTCTGTCCGTCTGTCTGTCATCAGTTTATGATCATCAGTTTATGATCGCGGAACAACTGATTAAAGTGAATGTTGTACTGTATGTTGAACATGAAACAGAACATGAAAATCTATTTTCGAAAAGTGCACCCATTGGTCGGATAGCTGCCGGATCACAGCCACATCTGTCGCTTGACTCCATCCACCATGGCACCCAGATAAAATGATATAGCCACCGTCTTGGTTTTCTGATGGGCTTAACACAATATGCCTGTCGGCCTCTGCTGATTATGCACTCTCCGAATTTATTGCGTCAGTTTCCCATTGGCTTTGTTTGGGTTGTGTTGATCATGATGAAGGAGCCCGAAAAATCTAATCACATGCCAAATACAAATTATTAGCAAGATTTAATGAACCCCATACATTCCTCTATAAAAAAGACACAAACAAAATTATTTATAAGATTTCATGGTTTTTAATGCACATGTGCCAGAACACCAACATAGTTTTTTTTTTCTTGTGCAATGCCTTGTGGGATGGGGAAGGGGGTGGGGGTTGTACCAAAGCACATTTGAAAAATTTGGTGGAGATTATCTGAGCCGTTTTTAAAAATGATTTTCAGATGTACACACAATACATACATGCAGAGAATGAAGAGGGGGTGGGGCTCATTTTTTAGGGGGATTTTTTTTGGTGCTCCTGAGTTGAACCTAGGTACTCCCAGCACTTGTGTAAAAATCAGTTGGAGGTTGGCCCAGCCGTTTTTGTTTTGTTTTTCTACGATTTTCAGAAATACATAAATAGATAGAGGATTTCCAAATATAGTGGGGCAACTTAGCTAAATTTTGCATAAAAATTGTGCATTTTGTGAGGAAAGCACCAAATTTGGCACACTAGTAGCCAATCATATTATGAACAGATTTGGATATTGGGCCATCTCAAATTCAGCCGCTGATGGCTGTGGCAGCCATTTCCCACTGCCATAAAAAATTTTGAGATGGTCCAATATCCAAATCTGTTCATAATATGATGGGCTACTAGTGTGCCAAATTTGGTGCTTTCCTCACAAAATGCACAATTTTTATGCTAAGTTGCCCCACTAATACAGTATTTCAGAAATACACTTCCCCCCTTGGCGGAAGGGGGGGTGCAGAGCTTTAAACCCTCCCCACATTCTGAAGTTCCTACACTCAAAATCGGGACCTCCGAGGTGCTCCGGTTCGGCTGTGAAAGAATAACATACAAATGCACAAACAAGCACACAAATACTTGAAAATATTAATTTAGATACTGAAAGCTAACTGTGATATTTAATTGACTTTCACAGAAACTTGAATTATCCACCTACATTGCACACTTCTAACTTCCAACAAATGCTTCATGTGTAATCACACCACAAAAGTGAAAAGCAACCCAAACTTTTGTACAGTTCTGTATATATTGCCTTTTAAAATTCTGATTCTTCCATTGAGTAATTATGCTTATTTTCTGCCTTCAACCTTGAAGGACTCTTTCCTCGCATGGCATACATAATGAACTTGGGGGTAATTGTAATCAATGCACATGTTTTAATTCTAGATTTATTTTACATGATTGGAAATAATGTTTCTTATGTGTTCGAAAGTATATCCCTCAGAAAGTTTTTCTTTTGACAATGAAATTGATGGAAAGGAACAGAATTTACAACTTGAGAAGTTTACGCAGTGGAATATTTTTTGTAAAAGTAGGATGGTGCAAAATCTACTTTCTGATACAGCTTGGACCAAGTAGCTGCCTGATAAAACAGTGCAAGGGACTTCAGTATTTCATCATCCTTTGACTGTGGTATTTTCCGAGCAGTGATGCAAGACTGCCATTTGGCTAATCTCAGACATGTAGCTGTGGAATACAGCTCAGTTTTTTTTTTGGTGAAATGGCAAAATTGTGCTTCAGTATAATTTCCAGCCTTGTATTCTAATTGGGGGCTGGCTAGATGGCCTCGATGTATGCGCACTCACCTCGAAGCTGTCTAGCCTGTGTTTGAATCCCACCCCAGCGATATACTGTCATCCTGGTGCTTCACAGGCAGGGTGATTCATCAATGTGCATGCTGTCCTTCAGATGGACGTTAAACTGAGTGTCACGTCTACTGGCATTAGTTGGTGGAGATTAACGATCCCACGGTGTCCTTCGCGAAGAGTAGGCGAGCTATCATCATAATTCCCTGCCCAAATTCGAAATTCCTGTCCTAACTACTGCTGGGAAGGGAATGGAAAAGTACCCAGCATAACCCTTGGCACGAAACGGCTTTGGAAGTACCGTTGCTCAGTAACAGAGCATGGCATATCAGAATCAGAAATGTGATTGGTAAACAGGAAAAACTCACTTGGTTGTGATACGAAAACGCTATTTGGCTCATCCCAACGACATTGCTTTCACATCCCCACCCTTTCAAAAAAATGAACTTACGTGTTGTATTTTCTTGTTCATATAATGGCAATATATATGTGGTCATGACACTGGTCCACAGATCTACTCTTATGAAATTTCAATGGAGCTTTTAGGCTCTCATTATGGCAGAAAAAATCCACTGAATTTAATTTTCAGCAATATAATATTTTTTAATACACCTCGATTTGCTGGAGCTATTCCAGAGCAGCATTTATAATGTTGGATTTATTTTATTTCCAGGAATAGATACCAGGATCAGATTGTGTAGCATCGAGTACACTACTAACAGTGCGTCCTTTTGCCCTCATGCTAGTACTAAAGTTAAAAGTCCTCGAAATTAAATCACAGTCTGGACATATGACATTAACATGCTGTGCACAGCTGCTTAAAGTTAAATGTCACATCATTTAAGCAATTCATTTGCAATTCAAATGATCTGACTGATTTCAAAGCAGTGATGTAATGACTAATTACAGGCACAAGAATTTAAATACAATTCATTCATCCTTGTGAAAATCATTGGAATCAATTGTTGTCCCCGGGCACATCACTCAGAATTGATGTCTCACCTCAATGACCCAAAACAGCTCTTCGAATCAGCAAGCTGTTTACTAATCAGCAAGTGCAAGTAGTTTTATATTTTAGATTTAATCTCCTTACTCAGAAAAGTATCTCAGTAAGGACAGGATAGTCTGATGAGATCTCTTTGGTTGGTCCAATGACTGGTTTGGTCATTCGGTTGACATCTGCCCATTGATGTTGACCGTTTACAGGATGTAAAGACAAGTTGGCATAATGTCACCTCGAGTTTGTTGAGTATGGACGACCAACCGAAAATGGACATCGTCTCTGCAAAAATTTCCAGCAAAATTTGCAGACGGTGACATTTGAAGAAAGAACATGTTGGAAGAAGATGAACAAGACTATGAAGGAATCTTTCTCTCCAGTTTGGAGCTAATAATGAAAAAAATAATATGTGTGCAACATATGCTGTTCACCACTTTGGAACTTCAACAACTACAAGCAATTGCCTGTGTATGGAAGTGAGTTCTGACACCGATAGGATTCTGCATGCACCCATGTAGACAGGAAGAAAAAAAAATTGACACAGAAAATAAATTGTTTTGGGGGCAAAATCTGTTGTGCTAAAGCTGGCAAGGTAATATTTCTTGTTTAAAAGCCCAGACACAGCAGTCACTGCTGATTATAGATTTCAGACACAGATTAATATGAAGGAATGGATATTATTAGCTCCCACGGAACACACTCTGTGAAAGCTTGTGTCGGTCCTTGACGGTCTGTGACAGAGTCACTATTTGTCATGGGCACTCTGTTACTTTATAAAGAAGTTTGAGCAATATGACGCAATGGTCTTGCTAAAATGGAGCAAACGAGCTGCAAATGTTGAATCTCTATCTTCTTCCACCTCCTTTATGGTCTTGCACCCTCTGCTCTTTCCATGCTCTGTCCCTGAACACCCTCTCACATTTCTGTATGGTGCATGTGGTCTGCCATTTAACCCCCTTGTGGGGTGAAATTTGCAAAATCCAGAATTACTGCTCACCTCCAATCGTTTGTGAATCTTTTTACAACCAAAAAAGGAGTGAATACAAACCAGGAAGCACAACACGCACACACACACACACACACACACACACACACACACACACACACACACACACACACACACACACACACACACACACACACACACACACACACACACACACACACCTGTGGCCAGTTACATTTTGGCTGTGAGTGAACCAACACATGCAATTCAAATATCACCGCCACTTTTTCCTTTTCCCCTTTCCCTTGATATTAATCACACAATGAGGCAAGTAGATTGTATAACATACATTACAAATTGATCAGAGCAACAAATATTGACGCTTGTACATGTATGCAATAAGACAATCGATCAAACACTCACATCCTACTTTGTTGGAGTTATTACATTTAGAGGAAACAATATTTAGTTATTACAGTACTGTTTTGAGGTCAGAAAGATATTCTGTTAATCTCACTTCTGATGTGTGCTTGATGGATCAAAGCAGAAAGCAATTCATCCAGAAAAAGTATCAAATATGGCTTTTGGAGATGTATAGCACAGAATTAGACATTTAAATGCATTACTGTAGTAGACACTGGAAGTGGTCTCTTTTTAAAGTTTGCCATAACAAAGTCTGCCTGTGAATCTTCACTATTTTACACACTACATCTACATCAATTTGCTGTAAATGTGAACATGTAGCATGCCACAAACACATTTTACCTTATTGGAGATTTTAGAGGTAATCGTTATCAATACTAAGTCTTTCTTTATCCCTGTACTGAAGCCAAACAGACTTTTAATCTTCCTTCTGTTGCGTGGTCGACGCATCAGTGCAGAAAGAAGTTCTGAATACATTACTGTAGTACACACACAGTTCAGTCGGTGTATTTTGCACGATGAAGACATAATGAATGTTTACTATATCTACATTTTAAAAAGTATTTCTCTGCTGTTTAAGGCGTAGATCTGTGATTTATTTTAAATGTAGCAGTTTCCAGTGAAGAATCCATCCATCGGAACCATACTCTGCACAGAGCATCGGTGCTGCCAAAGCAGTGTCCTGTGCTATTTCGGCACAATCCTGGACAGGTCACCACTCCAAACACAGGATATGCAAATGGCTAAATCATCCCATCAAGCTGGTATTCATTCTGCTAACCACAGAAGGATCACAGGCTCAATCAACCCCACGTGGTATTAATTTAACAGCGGAGCAGGATTTGAACTTAGGACCCTAGGATCACAAGCTTGCCACCATAACAAATTAAGCCATCACCAGGCATAGTGAAGAATGGGTAAGGAATTAGTGGGCTATATCCTGTGGCAAATGGGACAGGAGTTCCATATCAGGTAAAATGTGACTTCAGGACCTCAACTCTGCCCCCTCCCCCTCAAACTCCCCCATGCTTATCCTCTCTCCTGCCACCCCCACTCTCCCCTCCTCTCTCCTCCTTCCCCTTTCTCTTCCCATGCACCCCACTCTCTCCTTTCCCCCTTCCACCCCCTTCCACCTTATCCTCTCTCCTCTCCCCTCTCCTTCCCCCACAGTCTGCCACTCTTCCTCCCGATCACTCTGTCCTTCTCCCTCCCGCTCACTTTGTCCCCTCTCCCTCCCCTAACTCTGACCCTTCTCCCTCCCCTCACTCTGTCCTCACTCCCTCCACTCACTCTGTCCCCTCTCACTCCCCTCACTCTGTCCTCACTCCCTCTCCTCACTCTGTCCTCACTCCCTCTCCTCACTCTGTCCCCTCTCACTCCCCTCACTCTGTCCTCACTCCCTCCCCTCACTCTGTCCTCACTCCCTCTCCTCACTCTGTCCTCACTCCCTCCCCTCACTCTGTCCCCTCTCACTCCTTGAACTCTGTCCCCTCTCACTCCCTGAACTCTGTCCCCTCTCACTCCCTGAACTCTGTCTCCTCTCACTCCCTGAACTCTGTACCCCTCACTTCCCTTCACTGTGTCTCTCCCTCTTCTCAGTCTGTGCCCCTTCCTCCTGCCCACTCTGTCCCCAAGCCTGGTATTAGCTTAATGGTTAAGGCAGCTGTCTTAAGATCTTAGGGTTTTGAGTTTGAACCCCTGGTGTGCTGTTGACATAACACCAGGTAGGTTAACTCTGCCTGTCATCCTTCTGAGATCTGCAAAATGAGGACCAGCTTACTGGTAACATGGGTATTGCATCTGCGGAACAGCTGTACTTCCAGAAAATTATGCAACTAGCAGCCAGGCTGCATACGAAACAACCTCTGTCCCCCCTCCCGCTCTCACTCTATTCCCCCTTCTTCTCTTCACTCTGTCCCCCCCTCCTTCCGTTCACTCTGCCCCCCCATCCCTCTCTTCACTCTGTTCCCCCCCTCACCTCCCTCCCTCCCTCCCCCAACCCCACCACTCCCTCTCACCCTCTTCCCCTCCCTGCATCGTGCCTGACCAGAAACATATTTAGATGCGTTTGCCTTTTGAAAATCCATGCGATTTTCTTCCCGCTTTTTTTTGCAACCGAGTGTTAACCCATCTTAGCTACGATGAAAATGAAATTAGATATTGAATTTGAGTTTATATAAAGCCATGAGAGAGTCAGAAAGTGTGAGCCTTACAAAAGAGGCCTATGAAACCTCAGGCCTACACGGAGTATCGAAATATAGCAGCGGTAGGATAGAAATTGTAAGTTCTGAGGGAGCCGGCATCATCCAAGAAATATGCGCTATATCAAATGGTCATGTAACATGTGGTAAACTTTCCCTTTTCTCTGTTAAACAGTTTTCGATGTGCGCTCTTAACACTGGAACTGCCACTTTATAACTGCTGGCAGTGATGACCGGGTACCAAGATGTCCCGCCTTGGATGCAACCCCACTTCGATCGGACACCTGACTCATTGTGTCCTTTTTATTCAGTTGAATTCAGAATGGGATTTGAAAAAATTAAATTAAAATCAAATGGAAGACCAAATAAAATAGTTACTGCATTGGAGTCATCAGAAGGAACACAAACAAGCAAAAAGCCAGGATGTAGTCATCAGGAGGAACCTTGTAGGACTTGGGTTTCAACTGCGACTCCTTGACCTTTACGAGGTCCTCCATCTATCTACACGACACTTGTGACTATCTTCGGTTGTATCTCAGCTATTTCAACGCTTTTACTTTTTCAGACAGAACTAACAAGTTCCGAAATTTTCTCTTGTGGGATTTCTGCCCAGGCTTCCTGCAAAATGTTTAGCAATTCTGCTCATGATGTTGGTTTTCTGAAATTTTTTCCACACAGCTCAATCCAATATGGCTCAGAGGCGCTCAATGGGATTCATGTCAGGAGACTGACTTGGCCATGGAAATCGCTTGATCCCATTTCTGTCCTGCAATTCTTTGGTATTTTTTGCACGATGGCATAGAGCTCCATCTTCAATGAACAGAATTGTTTTTGACCATCTGACCAGTGGAGAAGACAAAGAGAAGTCCATCCTCAAGGATAGAAATGTATATAGTCGAGTTGATGTTGCAAACACACTCCACAAGCTCTGACCAACCAGCGCTCCAGATTCCTCCCTACACCATCACTGAAAAACCGCCGTGTTTGACAGGTGGCTGCAATCAGTTCAAAGAAAACTTTTGACTGGGAAGTCTCCAGACCCAAACGCGTCCACTGTCAGAAAATTGAGTAAATTGGGACTCATCTGAAAAAATTACAGTTTGCCAAAACTCCAAGGATCTGTTGGCCATCTCATCAGCCCACTTCTTTCTCCTTTGAATGTCAGCTGGTCTAAGAAGAGGTTTTCTCCGAGCTGCTCTCCCATTGGAGCCCAGTTGATGAAGGTACCACACGGCAATTCTAGAGCTAACCTCGACCTCCTCTGCAACATCTGCTGCCTTGCAACGGGGAGTTTTCTCAATGGACTACTTGACTCCTCGAAGACATCTTTCTGAGGGCCCAGATCGACCAGAATGGGAAGCTGTGGATTCCTTGCCTTCGCTGGTGAATTGCACAATTACAAGATTGACCGTAGAAAGCGGAATGCCAAGGTTCTGAGCTCACTGATGCTGGCTGACTACACCCTCCGAATGGCCAACAATTCGTCCTCTTTGAAAATCAGAAAGTTTGTGTGCTCCCTGGGATCGAGTGATAGTTAATTGCCATACAAGACCCAGGAACTTGTTTCTGCAAATAAATAGTTGAATATTCGTATAAATCACTGAGTAAAACTGTGTCATACAGATGAAATGAACAAATTTAAGGTGTCTATTTACTTGTCATGTCTCTGTAGGTGCAGCCAAATGAGCCTTATTCAACAAAATAAAATTAAAAGAAACCCAGATTCAAAATATTAAATAATTTTGACTGCCAGATGATGTATTCGATCAGGTTGAAATTTAAAACATATATTCCCCATCACTATCAGATCATAATTATATAATTTAAATAATTTTATAATTTTTAAATCATAATTTTAAAATTTCACATCGATTGATGCAGTGGGCGGTTCAAGAGAGAATTTTTTTTTAATATTTTCCTTCAATCCAATATGGCTGCCAAACCATGTGACCTATCAATTATTTATGTATCCCCAAAGCTTTGGGAACATATTTATGAAGTTTTGCCTCGATCTGTCCAGCCGCTCTGGAGAAGAAGATTTTAAAAGGTTTTTTGGTAAATACAATATGGCTGCCAAACCATGTAGAATGTAGAATGCAGGACCTATGATGTCATAGGTGGGGAACTTTTTGTTCTTCATGGATAGGCTATGAGTGCCAGCATGGTTATATACTGTGTCGGAGTGGCGACCCATCCAGGATTGTGTCCAATAGCCAAGGAGACTGCTAAGGCAGCACCAACGCTCTGCACAGAGTATGGTCCCAAAAGATGGATGGATAGGTGGTCATATCTGTAAAGTTTCACCTCGATGTTCAGCTGTTTTGGAGGAGGCTTTTGAAGGTTTTTTGTCAGTGTTGTTTTTTTTTTTTTTAATATAGCTGTCGAACCACGTGACCGATGACATCATCAATTTTTTTTCTGCTGACTAAATTATCCCAAGATGACCCTCAACAATTTTCATACTGATCGGATGTAGCGTTCTTCGTGTGTGATTATGATGTCATAACGAAGGCAACTATGACATCATAAAAAATTACACTTATTCCTCATGGAACAGGAGCCAAGTTTCAATCTATGGCGGAAATTTTGTGTCAATCTGACCGGTTGCAGAGAAAAGGGAATAACAAAATGCAGACACGTACATTCCACGTACGAACACGACCGATTGCTTCACCCTGCTTTTCGTTTCACAAACATGGGCTAATAAATGAATTTCGAGAAGTTGTCACAAGACGATCGAGTAAAACTGAAAATGACGGCCCAAACACTATTTGGTCGAGCACCACGATCGCATTGTTTACTTGGAAATCGCCATGTTGTTAAGCAGTGATGAGCACTCCGTTCTGTTGAAATGCTTGCTTGAGCGCTTTGAAAGCCACTTGGCAAGTGATTGCAAGTTCCTTGCTGAGGGAACACACCCCTGCTGTCACTCAAGCAAACATTAAGCATGTTGACCAGATCCTTTTTGAAGAACGCCATATTACTCTTTGTGAAATAGCAGAATTGAATATCAGTGTTGGAAGTGTGTAAATGATCATTTATTCTCTGCAAGTTGGGTACAAACTCAAATCAACAGAGATAGGTTGGGAAGTTCCAAAAACCTCCCCCAAAGAGTTCACGGTTGTCACCTTAATTGTCATTTTCATATTTTTGGACCATTCGATGAGCAGTCTATGAATGATCAAGACAGCAAAGCACTTGTCCTGAAATGGCTGTGTAATGATCCCAAAGAGTTATACACAGATGGCATCAAGGCACTGCCACATTGGTGGGACAACTGTGCAGTGCATGTATCAGGGAAAGGCTGGTTTCCAACTTTCCTCTCAATTGATTTTCTGGAATACAAAATTCCACATCAATCTTTAACGACCCCCTGCTTGCTTTGTTTGATTGCCAGTGTAATGTGGAGCTCAAACAGCGGATTCTCAGAGATTTAGATAATTCTTAAGTCCTTCTCCGCATTAAAAGTCCTTTTCTGTTCGGCCACGATGCCTGGGACAAATGCACTGGGACATGGGTAAACGAGTAAATAATAAATGTGAAGTAGCGAGTACGCAGTCAAGAATTGGATATTGTATCCTGGAGGGCACTTTTTTTATCCCCACACTTAACAAAAAAAAATGGAGGGATATTGCAATCGGTTCTGTCTCTCTGTGTATGAGTCTGTCCTTCACACTGTCACCTCCTTAGCGGTTGTACAGAAATTCACCAAACTTGATAGTTATGATCACCTCATGGCAATAATTTTTGTCTCCATCCCTGGGGTCCTGGGGCAGGGTCAGAAGGAAAATACCAAAAAATTCAATTTCGAGCACATTTTAAAATATTTTTTTGAAATGAAACTTTGTATATGCAATCAACAATAGGGGACGCATGAAATATTTGACAATTTTTGGGATTTGACCCCCTGTTCATGTCCCAGGGGGTGCGGACTTTGGATCACAGGGGTTAAAACTGAAGATTTTATTATGAACTCAAAATTTGATTTTGGGTCATTACGGTGGAGCTTCTTGCCATCTTTCTCTCCCTCTATCGAGTGCAGCCTGTGGCTGCTGGTTGCATCATTGGTTGGGACGCAGCTATGCCGCTGATGCAGTGCCCCCCTTACCAGTACACTGGTGCTCATTTTGCCGACCTCGGAAGGATGACAGGCTGAGTCAACCTCCTGGTGTATTTTAATTCAGCGGCTAACGGGGCGTGAACTCAGGATCCTAGGATCCCAAGCCACCACCCTGACCACAAAGCCAACACCAGGCTTTGCTATCTTTCAACCTTGCTTTTTGTGGGAAGCATTGGTATTTGCGATGGCACGCCTTCGACTTCACACGAGTTTTTCTGTTTGCACATACAGAAATCGAGGCTCATGGAGGAGCAAAAAGATTGAGGGCAGCAGGTTGATGAAGATCGCAAAGTTTTTTTTTCACTTTGAGCCAATGCTTGTTCTGTATTATGAATACTTATGTTGAAAGGTTAGAGATATTGATGCCAATGGAAAGGAAATATTCCTCCACAAAAAGCCAGCTGTAAAGCAGATTCATGAGGAAATGGGACAATTCCTCCCACCCCCACCCACACCCCCATTTTTTCATCCAGCAAATGGCAAACAAAAAAAAATCCTATGAAAGGCATAAATCGAACTTGGCTGAGGCATACTATTTTCTAGCACACAGGAACACACACAATGCAAGTACACTTGATGTGCTGACAGCAGGTATATGGAAGAATGATCAATAGGTTAGACAAAGAACCATGGATGTGGCAATTCTGATGGCGTCAAAGCGCCAGCTTGAGTTAAGATTCTCTACGTTGTGACAGGCACGGTAATTGTACGTGCAGCAGGCGGTTATTATTCTGGTTGAAGCCGAGTGTTGATAAATGGCTTCTGTGCATGTCGTGCTGCCTTTGAGCTTCAAAGAAGTGAGCCAGTTCCCCCATGCACTTGGGCACGAGAGTGAAGTGTGGAATGGAACAGCCCCCATTTTCATGTCAGAATTGCACATCTGTGATGTGTGAGGCATTGTTTGGGTGGTACGACGTGAAGCAAAACGTTCGGACGCTTTGAATACGGTTTTCCGATGTTGTGACCAAGTGTAGTGCGCCTTTACAATTGACGTAAACCTCGGGAAATTGACGTTAAATATGCTGTGCAATTATTTTGTTAGTTGAGTGCATGCTTTGCATACGATCAAACCTTCCACCCAAGCTGTCTGTTTAACCCCGTTTATGAATATTGAGCACGTGAGGTGAAAGCCTTATTAACATTTTGATTCTACACCATAAAGGTTTTCTACGTAAACAGAGGAGGATTATGAAAATATCACGTATTGTATCAGCTGCACTGGTGGGATAACTCAGAGGTAAAGAGTGCTCTCCTTTTTAGCTCGCCTGTTCGAAGAACAGAGAGCTATAGCAATACCCCCGGCATAAGCGTGAGCGTGAAAATGTTAAAGTTTTTGGTGCAAGTTATTTCCTTTCTAATGTTTTTATCCACCACACTATTTTTTATTGATTACAATATACAAATACATATATTACTTTAAAATTATTTGGATCAGACTTCACTGCAATGCTTTATAAAAAATATATTATTAGACTAGTCTAGCGTCAGCGTGAGTGTGAATATGTTAAAGTTTTTGTTGCAAGTTATTTCCTTTCTCATGTTTTTATCTACCACACTATTTTTACTGATTACAATTAAATATACAAATACATATATTGCTTAAAATTATTTGGATCAGATTCACTGCAATGCTTTATTAAAAAAATATTATTAGACTAGTCTAGCGTCAGCGTGAGCGTGAAAATGTTAAAGTTTTTGGTGCAAGTTATTTCCTTTCTCATGTTTTTATCCACCACACTATTTTTTACTGATTACAATATGCAAATACATATATTGCTTTAAAATTATTTGGATCAGACTTCACTGCAATGCTTTATAAAAAATACTATTACACTAGTCTTTTAACCAGAGAGTTGGTGTCAAAGCCACCCAATGCTCGCCTGTTTATTCATTTATCGTTTTTGAAAGACTAGTCTAATAATATTTTTTATAAAGCATTGCAGTGAAGTCTGATCCAAATAATTTTAAAGCAATATATGTATTTGTATATTGTAATCAGTAAAAAAAATAGTGTGGTCGATTAAAACATTAGAAAGGAAATAACTTGCACCAAAAACTTTAAGATTTTCACGCTCACGCTGACACTCATGCTCACGCTCACGCCGGGGATATCGCGATAGCTCTCTGTTCTTCGAACAGGTGAGCTAAAAACGATAAATGCACAGATGCCAACCCTCCCGATTTCATCGGGAGGCTTCCGAAAATTCACCCAAACTCCCGCCCTTACGATCACTATCCTTATCCTCCCGAAATTTTGATATTTTTGCACTGTTCACTAATCAGAATGTACTAGTATGAGAATTGAATGAAAAGCATCGTCTGCTACGTATAGCATGTGGTAACTCCATAACGTTCGCTGCTACCAAATTGGACGTAAAAAATTGCAAATTCAAATGAGGAGCAGCGAAACATTGGGTCTGGATCTCGCTTATGCGATCATGCACTGAGATTTAGTGCATGCGGTATGTGTGCAATACAGTGCATGCGGTATGTATGCACAGTGTATATGCATGCGATACGCTCACTGCATGCAGCTGGGCCCCGTACCAGCCCGGCGGTCGCGACCACCGTGCGGTGTTTAACAGCCGCTAGAGTTCTACGAGTCGCGCTGCAGCTGTGGAACATCGACTTCGAAGTTACCGATGCTTCAAGCCCTGGATGTTGATTACGAAATGGCAGAAAAGAAGCTTACGAAGACCAAGAAATGGTCTCAGAAGTACAAGACCGAATACAGTCTCCAATACCCGTGTATTCGAAAGTCTGAAAGAGGAATTCATCATGCGTATTGTACAGTATGCAGCGTTGATATTTCAGTTGAGCACGGAGGTCGCGATGATATTCGGAAGCACGTTGGAAGCAAACGGCACACAGACATTGCAAAGGAGAGATCTTCGAGCACGAGTACCGGTACACTTCTGAATTATTTCACCAAACAAGGGACAAGCGAGGAAGAGGATGTTACCCGAGCGGAACTTCTCTTTAGTGGATTTATTGTGGAACATAACTTGCCCATATCAGTCTCAGATCATGCTGGACCTCTATTTCAAAAGATGTTTCCAGATTCAAAAGTTGCTTCAAAGTATGGATGTGCAAGAACAAAAACTTCAGCAATAATTGGTGAGTTGTCAAATGTTACTGCTTCATCTATTGCCGATATTGCTAGACTAGCTCCATTTAGCCTAGCTACAGACGGTAGCAATGACAGTGGTGAGGCCCAGCTATATCCTGTCCTGATTTCGTACTATGACAACAGTGCTGGGATTGTGAAGCAAGGTTTGCTAAGTTTGCCTGCGTGCAAACAAGATTCCACTGGAGAAAACATTTTCAAACTGCTTGATCATGAGTTCAGTGACAGGAAAATTCCGTGGGGAAATTGTGTTTCCTTTTGTGCTGATAATGCCTCTGTCATGGTGGGCAAGCACAAAGGAGTCGCTGCTTATATCCACAAACAAAATCCAGAATGCTACATCATGGGATGCCCTTGCCATATGATGCACAATACGGCCAAGAAGGCGGCTCAGGCCTTACCCATTGAATTAGATGACTTTCTCATCGATATTTACTACTACTTGGACAAAAGTAGTAAACGCGTCAAAGGAGTGAAAGCACTGCAAGAACTCTGTGATGCCCCGACACACAAGATTCTGAAGCATGTCGCAACAAGGTGGCTGTCCCTTGGTCAGTGCCTAGACAGGCTGATTGAACAGTGGGAGCCACTTCGCCTCTTCTTCAAAGAAGTACGAAGAAAAATGCAACCAACTGTAGCCAAGACTCTAACAACGAGCAAGAAGGACGGCACTGTATCTACTGCCAGTACTGGCACTGCAGGATCAAGCACTAGTGGAGCAGCATTCACCACTACCACTGCAGTATCTGCTGCGAAGAAGACAGCAGGGACAGCACCAAAACCAATGCTGAGAGCAGGTAGCATCACCGGCCCTTCATCACGTTCATCTACAAAGCAGATCCCTTCAGAGTCGAGAAAGACTGTGATAGTCCCATCTACAGGCAAAGAAGGACCCAAGTTAAGTTCTGCTTTTGCCAAATCACTTGATAGAAGCTCAGCAAAACCTTCGAATCAGAGGTCTTCTTCCTTGGCTGCACCTACCTCAAGCTCTCTCCTCAAACGTAAAATTGGATCTGGTACTACGAGTCTGACCTCTTCTGCTGGCAGTAAACGCAAGTGTGATCGCCCTGCGGCTAAGTGTACTACGAGTTCTACAACTAAAAGCGCATCTTCCTCAAACACTGTGCAGGAATCTAGAGAAAAACGTGTCAACAGGATGTTCTTGTCTCCACAAACAAAACTCTATTGTTTCTTCCTTCGATATGCTAACAAGCTTTTTGAGAAGGGGAATCTTCTGCTCCAAAGAGACGAACCCTGTATTCATCTCCTGCACGGAGAATTGAATGGTCTTCTGAAAGATATCTTCGTACGGTTTTTGAAACCATCGGTGTCATCGGTTGCTCTGGTAAATGTACCCTTCTCTGACAGAAATCATCAGAAGAATGATGAGGACCTCATGATTGGGAACGATGCCAAACTGTATATAAGGGAACAAAGGAGTCTCAAGAAATCCACCTTCACTCTGAGTGAGTCAGACATCCAAGGTTTCTTCAGTGCAGTTCGCTCATATTATGTGAAAGCCTGCAATTACATCTTCAAAACCTGGCCGCTAGATGATGAATTAGCCAAGCATGCTCAGGTGCTGGATGTTAAGCTACACCAAGAAGTGGGGTTTGACTGTGTGGAGTTTTTCATCAAGAAATTCCCCTGTCTGTTCAGTGGCGGTGATAGTGACATAGACAGTCTTGAGAGTGAATTCGCTCACTGCCAGGCAGACGCCTCCATAGCTACAATTGCTACTGAGACAGTGAGAGTGGATGAGCAGTGGCATCGGATTTCACAGCTCACAGATCCCTGCACTGGTGCCAAGAAGTATCCTAATTTGAGCAAAGTGATGAAGGGAATCTTGGTCATTCCTCATTCGAACGCATCATGTGAGCGGGCACTCAGTCTTGTACGGAAGAATCATACTGAATTTCGTCCCAATTTGAGTGTCAAAACCCTGGAAGCTCTCTTAATTGAAACACTAGCTCATAGCACCCCTTGCTACCAGAGAGAATACAGCAAAGACATAATCAGAAGGGCTAAAAGAGCCACACAGCTGTCACTCAGCAAAGCTGCCATGGAAAAAGCAAGCAGCAGTAGTACCAGCCAGTAAGGTAAGAAAAATATTGCTTCTTTTGTGCTTTTTGTTAATCTTTGATTGTCCCCTAACTTACTAATATTAACATACATGTAACATTAAAAAGTGCACAATTTTCCCCTTTTTTGTTCAAAAAGTGGGAATTCTTAACATGTTAAATGCTCCAAAATAGGGCTCAGAGGGCACTAGAGAGCGTCTAGAACCCCAGAGCTTCCAGGGCCCTAAGGCGGGCCCTGGATCCCGCCGCAAGGGTCGAGCGCTCCGCGCTCGAGATGTGCGCTGCGCGCACATTATTTGGTGTCGGTTGCAAATCCTCCCTAATTTTGATTTCCATAAGTTGGCATCTCTGTAGAAACAGAAGCTCCTGCAGCTGGTCTTCTGCTGCAGAATAGGTTCAGTGTGTTCGCTGAAAAGGGAGGAGACGTTTCCGTTCATTCCTCTCACGAACAAGGACCGAGCGCAACGCCCCAAGATGTGGTGGTCACCACCCCGGTCACTGACATTAAAATCAAGAACCACGAACATGCTCTCGTCACGCGCCCTGCTGAGGACGAAGTGTCTGAGGTGATGGAGGAGGAAGAAGTAACAGCCCCAGAGGGAGAGTGCGAAGCCTCCGATACAAAAACGGTAATCCCTGTTACGGTCTTTAAAACTCCCGCTGTGGAAACAGTTTCACCTTTAGCAGAAGACGATTTTCCCGTTGTGAGAGCATCGACTTCAGTGTGTGAAGAGAAAAATAAAAACCATTCGGATTACGACTCAGATGGGGCCTTGTTTGCCTCTTATGCTGGTAGCGAGGTCTGGAACGACCCAGCAATAGCCAAGGAACTGGAGGGTGATGATGATTTATCACCCATGGAAATTCTCCAGTTTCTTCAGGACACTTTTCGAAAGAAAAACGTTAAGATTATAACCTTCCCGAACCTGTCTGGCTTTATAACCTCTTCAAGACGTCTCCTTCTCAAGGCTGAACAACTTGGTGTGACTGAGTCACAAGTATTTTGCCTTAAGGCCCGGTCACACCTTGACGTTTCAGCCAATGTATGCCGATTTTTGAATTTTTTTTCTAAACGCTGGCACACGTTGAATACGTTATGGGTAAGTTTTGATAACATTGAGAGCACGCTGAAAAACACTGCCATACGTCGTTGTATGCTGGCTTTAAACGTTGTACTTTTCGGTTGTCCTCAAATTTTTTCATGCTTGAAATTTCACGACGTATGCCGGCGTATGACTCACACGTTCCGCTACGCTGGCCACAAGTTGTATGCACGGTCTGCGATCGTTGACAGACGTCAACACATGCTACTTGTAAGTTAATCATAAGTTGAGACATGCCGAGGTAATGTTTAGCGTACCCGAAACTTATTTCTAACCTATGATTAACGTGTTGTTGGCACGTTACGCGATCGTTGCCACACGTCGACAGACGTTACTTTTAAGTTACTCATAGGCTGAAAGACATCGGTATAATGGATCGTCCTTGCGTCAGCGTCCACGGCCAGGGCCAGGACACTTATTTGCAGCATTCTTCAAACTTTTCTTCGGCATGACGAGGATGTTCACACTTCGATGTCTAGCTTGGCTATGATTCCAATTGTCCATCGGCAGCGTCTATTTAAAATAGTCGAGTTTGAGCGTTTTAACACGTTCAGAAGAAACGCTTCAAATTTCCAAACCCCAGCGTCAAAAAACAAAGGCGAGTGACAGCAATTTAAATCGTTCATTGTAAACAATGAAAATTGTTGAGTGGTACCGTTTAAAAGTCGTTGAGTGTAAAAAAAATCCAATTGTTGAGCGCAAGCGTCTACTTTCAATAGTGGAGATGCAGCCATTTAAATCGTTGAGTGGCAGCCTATGAACCTACCCGTGGACACGCGGACGCAAGGACGATCCATCATAACCCACACCCTCCCCCTCACACTCACCTACTACTGCCAACATGAACAAACTACTACTGATACTGATACTGATACTGTTACTGCTGACATGGACATCGACTCAAAAAGGACTCGAAAACACTGTTGGGTTCCCCTTTTATGAACAGCATTTTTATATACCAATTCCCAAAACCGCTGGGAACACGTCTTTATATGGCAGTTGTAACCGAGAAACACGTTAATTTTTTTTTTTTTGTCGACCGGAAGACGTCATTGGAATACGTCTACATACGTCGATGTGTGTTGGGACTACGTAAAGAATTGGTTCAAAGCACGTCAGACATAAGTTAGAAATAAGTTTCGCGTAAAAAAGACATTACCACGACGTGTTTCGACTTATGAGTAGCTTATAAGTAGCCTTTGTGGACGTGTGTAAGCGTCCACATATCGTGTGTACAACCTATCCCCATCGCATGCGGAACGTGTGTCATACGCCGAGTATGTCGTAAAATTTTGAACATGTTTAAAATTTATTGACGTACTCTACTTACTACGACGTATGATAGCGTACTTTAGCGTTCTACTCACGTATACCAAACTTACTCATACCGTATTTGACGTGCCCCAACGTTTTAGACACATTTTTCTTAGGTCGGCATACGCTGGCAAGATCGCCAAGGTGTGACCGCGATGTTGACACTTCCATTTCTACGGCAGTTATGATTCGAATCGTTGTGCGTCAGCCTTTTAATAGGCTACGTCACGACATCGTCGGCGATGCGTGCAACGCGCTATGCCGAAGTTAGACTATCGTTGGGCATCGGTTGTGTAGGCCGACAACAGGTTCAGCATTCGTTGGTATAAGTTATCTATAACACAACGAAACGTTCTGTGTCCATTACTAATATGTTATGCATACGACCAACTCGTTATGAATACGTCCGAATCTTAAAAAAAAACATCAAAAGTTCAACGTAAACCAGCGTTTTACATACATTTTAATACGTTGCCATCGCTGGCTAAAACGTCAAGGTGTGACCGGGCCTTTAGGAAGTGTGTATTGAAAGCTCGGAAAGAGCTACAAGCACAACCCAACTTCCTTTTACCTGACAAACCCTCCCTACCTACACCATGACCTTCTCTATTGTAACCTTAAATATAAATGGGGGACATTCACCCCTGTGCAAAGCTCAGGTAAAGTTGCTTGTCGAGCAAAAACATTTTGATGTTCTTTTGCAAGAGACAAGATGTAGCTCTTCGTGCTCGAGCGAATGGACTCGCATCATGAAAGGACAGTGGTCTTTAGTCGCTTGACCTGTCCTCGTGCTGGAGTGGCTATTTATTTAAATCCCTCTTTCTGTCCTGAAAATGTCACTTTTAAGGAGATTATTAAAGGGCATTTAGTTTCAGTTAATTTCCTTTATAATGGTTGCGTCAGGAAGGGAATCCGGCGTAAAACATGTGCCAAATCACTATGCGGATCATATGGATGATCCGCTGTGGCGACCCCGAACAGGAGCAGCCAAAAGAAGAAGAAGAAGAAGAAGAAGAATTTCCTTTATAATGGTTATCAACACACTTTAATAAATGTATATTCACCCAGTACGAGCACTGAAAGACTAGTTTTCTTTACACAGTTAGAAATGTCCCTCACACACCTTGTTTTTGATGGTCTTGTTTGTCTGTGTGGGGACTTTGATTGCACATTGTATCCCACCCTTGATCGTAATGGAGAAGAGCCCCACCCACCAAGTACGGCACCTTAAAGAGGGCTTTGTCCAAATTCTCCCTTATGGATGTATGGAGACTCCAGAACCCATCTGCACGACAATACACGTGGTGCCGATGTGCAAATGGCCGGCTATCTCTTGCAAGGATAGACAGATTTTACATCAATAATGACTTTAAATGTTATCGACCATGTTGACATCACCCCAAGTGGCTTTTCGGACCATCACATGGTTGTTCTTCATATACTTTCCCCAGTTCGAAATCGTGGCACTGCCCATTGGACCTTCAATGCGAGTCTTCTGCAAGATGACGCTTTTCCTGTCGCCTTCCGAGCCTTTTGGGAAGTTTTACGACTACGGAAACCTTCCTACTCCTGCCTCGCACAATGGTGGGACAATGCGAAAACCCATATCAAGACCTTTTGCCAGCAATATAGCTCCTTTTGTACCAAGAATGAATCTGCGCTGCAATCTCTAATTGTTAAAGAAATATTGTCTCTCCAGTCAAGCCTTCAAACTCCCGGTGCTGAAAGGACTAGTTCTCTACTAACAACGAAGAAAGCCCTCCTCGCTCAACTCTGTACAAAACAAGCCAGAGGGGCTCTAATAAGGCTGCGAATGGAGAACTACAGCTTTATCGATACTCCTTCCAAGTTTTTTTTTGCGTTAGAAGCGCAAAAAAAGAGAAACCAGCAAATAACCTCGCTGCGGGCACCAGGAGGCCGAGCAATACACGATCCAAAAGGCATTAGGAGCTTGACCAAACAATACTTTTCTGACTTGTATTGTGCCAGAAACACTAAGGAAGACATGATTCGTTCCTTAACCACCTCTTTGCCCACCTTGTCTGAATCTGCATGTCAAAAACTTGACAAGGAAGTGCCTCTTGATGAACTTTCTATTGCTTTGCAAACTTTGCCCACAGGTAAAGCTTCTGGACTTGATGGAATCCCTGCAGAGTTTTACAAAGCCTTCCGGCATTTGTTGGGACCTGAGCTGCTTGACCTCCTGGCCTACGGTCAGGCTTGTTACCACTTAGCTGTCGCAGGGCCACACTCGCTCTCATACCTAAGAAAGGAGACCTCCGGCAACTTAAAAATTGGCGTCCCATTTCGCTCCTCTGCACGCACTACAAGATTTTCTCGAAAGTTCTTGCCAACCGCCTCAAACCTTTGATTGAGGAGATTGTACACCCCGATCAATCTTATTGCATTCCTAAAAGGGCAATACACGATAGTATTTTTATTGTCCGTGACATGATCGATATTTGTATTGCTGAACAGAGAAATGTTGGTCTGGTGTTTTTAGACCAAGAAAAAGCTTTTGACACAATTGATCATTCTTATCTCTTTGCTGTTTTATGGGGGTTTTATTGGTTTTAAGGAAAATTTTACTTGCTATATCAAACTATTGTATAATAATATTTTTAGTGTGCTCAAAGTAAATAACATCTTAAGCCAGCCCTCCCCTGTAACCAGAGATATCTGTCAAGGATGCCCCCTGTCTGGCCTTCTATACTCCCTATCAATTGAACCTTTACTACATCGTTTACGCACATGGCTACAAGGGTTTTATCCTCTACCGTTAGAAAATCCCGTAAAAGCCATTGCTTATGCGAATGATCTCTGTGCAATTGTGCACTCAGATGACAATGTTCGTGCTTTGGTTGAGTCTGTCAAGGAATTTAGCCTGGCGAGCTCGACTAAAGTTAATATTTAGAAGAGCAAAGGTTTTTATTTAGGTCCACAGAATGAGACTCCCCCTCCAACCCTGCCAGGGCAGCTTGAATGGACCAATGAAGGAATACACTACCTCGGTGTCTTTCTTGGAATTCCAGTTTTTATTTCAAAAAACTGGGAATCGCTGATTACCAAAACTTAGCAGTGGTTAACAAAATGGAGGGGACTATTGAAGCAGCTTTCCTACCGGGGTCGTACTCTAGTCATTAATAATGTTGCGGCATCAATGCTATGGCATGTTTTTAAGGCACTGCAGGCCCCAGCTTTTATCCGAAGAAAACTTCAAAGTCTTTTTGTGGACTTTTTCTGGGGGGGAAAGCACTGGCTCCGGCCAGGAATACTTAGCCTACCGACTCCAGAGGGTGGACAGGGGCTAATAGAGGTAACGAGCAAAGTGATGGCTTTCCGCCTCCTCTCAGCACGAAGGCTTCTATACTCCGACGTCCCATGAAAAGCCTTTGCCCATTGCTTGCTTAAGCAAGCTGGGAAACTTGGCTATGGTGACGAGCTCTTTCTTCTCAACACGAAGCACGTGCATATGACATCGGTCCCCCTTTTTACCGAAGCACGTGCATATGACATCGGTCCCCCTTTTTTACCGAAGCATGCTGGAAGCATGGCAGGCGTTTTCTTTTCGCCGTGATACCAGTGCTTACTCCCTTCAGATGTTTTTAAAGGAACCAATATTTTTAAATCCTTTTTTTAATGGGGTCTGTAGTGACAGATCTTTTATGCAAAAGTTTATTGATGTTGGCGTTACCAGAGTTGAACACCTCAGGAACCCCCTTGTACATATATGGAAGCCAGCTGCTGACATTGCCGTGGCCACCAGTGTGAGGTCCATCAGAGTTATTGGCAGAATTTTCTCTGTGATCCTACGGACCTTTAAGCAAACCTGGTTAAAATGGGACCCAGACATTGAAGATGCCCTCCATCTTTCCCAATGTCCTTTCCCAAATCTGTTAATTTTATTTCAAAGTTTTATGCCCTTTAACCAGATGGAGAAATCCTCAGTGTACAATCTATGTGTTCTCACCCTTTTTCCTGACAAACCTGCAGAGCCACAAGCTCATTGGCGAGCGCTGCTTCAAGCTAACCATTCCACTGCAATAAAATGGCAGGTGATGTACAGATAACCTATTGTCAAGCGCTCGGGCGATCTGCAGTGGCGGCTGGCGCACAGCATCCTGCCTTGCAACGTCCTGTCCCACCATATATGTCTTGAAAACTCGGAATTGTGCCCCTTTTGCGACACCCCGGAGACCATTTTTCACATTTTCATTGAATATTCAAGGATGGCCTCGCTTTTTGGAATCATGTCACGTGTGACCCGGGGGCTCGGTTTGTCTTTTACACATTGTGTTTTTAGGTCATCTCTACCGATATGACCCAATAAAGCCGGACCAAATGTCCGTACGTCCGTCAACAATTTTTCTTTCCGATCTTGATGAAACTTAGTATGTGGGTCGAGGTCGATGAGTGTTGCACAACAATTTAACTTTTGTTCGGGTTCAAGGTCAGGGTCAAGGTCACGAGGTCACGTAAGTTATAAAAATCGCCATTTTCAAAACCTATCTCGTCTGACATTCTACAAGATATTTGGCAACTGTTTATTGATTATGATAGTAAAAAATATTATCTTGTATCTAACCAGACAGATTTTTGAATTTCCTTCCCGTTTGATCGTCACGTGATCTGGAAGATGGCCAAAAACGCCGATGCGATTTGCAAAGAAGGAAGGAAGGAGAAATGAAATATAAATAATATGGAATAGGCAAAGCTGAGAAGCGAACGTAGAATTCTTCTTATATTCGCTTCTGACTTTACATAAAACTTGTTCACCACTGTATACTTGCCAACTATACCGTGGTACATGTAAGCGCCGCACAGCTGATGTTTTTGACGCAATTTCCGGTTACTTCGGCCTGGATTCGGGATCAGCGAACAAATAATCTAAATCACGATTAAAAAATATTTTTTGATGATGCGGGAGATATCCTTATTAAAATTAACTTTGGGGGAAAAACAATTGAATAAATAAATATACGATCACTTCTGGTCAAGAATAAAATAAATTTAAAGTTCCGGAAAGAGTTTCAAAATCACTCCCGGTAATGTTAAATACTAAATAAACACTTCCTGTCATGAAAAAATCACCTTCGGAAGTATCTATATATAATTCCAGCAGTGTGTGTGTGTGTGTGTGTGTGTGTGTGTGTGTGTGTGTGTGTGTGTGTGTGTGTGTGTGTGTGTGTGTGTGTGTGTGTGTGTGTGTGTGTGTGTGACCGCTGTTTCTCGACAACCTCTGGTCCGATCTAATTGAAACTTGCCAGATATATTGCTGGGACCTGAGGATGTGCCTTTTCAAGGTTTGATATTAATCGGACAAGTGCTTCCCAAGTTATGGCCATTTATTTCCCAAACCAATGGGAAGACGCGTTGCTGCGTGGGCGTGGCCAATAGGGAAGGTAAGCTCAGCCACGCTCCCCATTACAGGTTACAACGTACAGGCTTCCGGAGAGTGATGACTTCGTGTATTCTAATAATTTCTCGATTTCATATGCGCATTTATAGATAAACACAATGGCCCAAGTTATGATCGTTTTCAGATTAGACGGTGTATAAATTTTGGGAACATCAGAGTGCTGGTATGCTCCGAACCAGGAAGTATATTTTTTCTCTCTCTTCTCTTCTCTTTTTGTTTTTCCTTGCCACGACATTGCGAAAAGGTAAAATACGTTGGCGCTAATTGAATAATTGGATATTCAAAATAAATTGCGAATAATCGTAACTGCGAATAATATCGAACTTAAGGGTCACGCACGTACGGGCACGTGAGAGCGAAGAAACGGCCTGTGTGGTTTATTTATTTATTATTATTATTATTATTATTATTATTATTATATATATTTTTTTACGGACACGTACTAGTAAAATTAACTTTGGGAAAAAATAATTGAATAAATAAATAAACACTTCCGGTCATGATCTCCCAGCATGCATCATTCCCCATGAAAAAAAACCGGAAACAAAAAAAACCAGCAACAAAACAAAAAACGGAAACAAAATGGTCATTGCCAATGACATGGATTCAGAATTGCCAAGGTATTGTGTTGTTTTTGTTGTTTCCTATTCTCTCATGTGGACGCGTGAAGTAATATTCACAAGATAGAAATAAAACCCAATCGTGTTTATACACCGCACAGCGTTTAACAATAACCGGAAGCAAAAAGTCATAGCTCATGACATGGATTCAAAATAGCCAGGGCTATTGTGTTGTTGTTGTTGTTGTTGTTGTTGTTGTTGTTGTTGTTATTTCCTATTCTCTCACGTGCACGCGTTAAGTATTAAGTTCACTTTGTTCGCTATAAAACACATTTTTAGCCTTTTATATTTATACATTTTCCACCGAAGGTGCAAAAGTTTCAAAACCCGAAATGTAAACGTCGGCATTTATTTTCAAAATATAATTTTGTGCGCGTGTACCAAAATGCCGAGTCATCTTTAACCAAACTGCTCAGTTCGAGCTTCACAGTAGAACTGCGCAGTAGTCTTCGGTCATAACTGAACATTGAGAACTTGTGGTATTATAGAGATGACCGTCACCCCCACACGGGGGTAATTTTTATATTTGGTTTTATATTAATGTCTTGTATCAATGTAAAAATGAAAGTCTTTCAGCAAACTTTTTGTATTCTGAAGCAAAACTTGCCATTTATTTATCGAGGAAGCGAAAATTGCAGAACACTGATGTTTTAGCTGATGACGTCTTAACTATTTTAAAAGCATTGGTTACGTCGCGTGTTCTTATTGAGTTTGAAACTCAAGATCCTGCTTTATTTAAAAACCGGTGGTGTGTGAAACAATCCTTATGTAGCATGGTTGGTGGTGCTCCAAGAATCAATTTATAAATTTAATATTACCTCTTTGTTACCCCATCCTTTCCTGGTTATTTATTTTGATGCTTGTACTAACAACTTGAATTTTCTCGTAACAAAGGGGAGAAGTTGCTCTCTCTCTTGCTCTCGCTCTCTCTCGCTTGGCACGCACGTGCAAACGCAAGGGGCTGTTGCTCAGTCTCCGGCGGTACGTGTGGAGCCTGTGTTGCTTTCTCTCTTCTTATCATCTTCTTCTCCACTCTCTAATGTATTTTTGGGGGTGTTCCTTGTGTATAAACTGTTTCAATGCTTTATTGATTACTTGAAAATTGAATTGGTTTCTTCTCTTCTTTTTTTCCACTCTTGTATATAATCGTTTGCATTGTTTTATTGAATTTTTATCCTTTATACCTTTTTTAAAAAAAGGACATGAAAATGAAAGTCAAAGTCAGTCTCTCTCTCTCTCTCTCTCTCTCTCTCTCTCTCTCTCTCTCTCTCTCTCTCTCTCTCTCTCTCTCTCTCTCTCTCTCTCTCTCTCTCTCTCTTTTTCTCTATATCTCTCTCTTTTTTTCTCTTTTTTTCTCTCTCTCTTTTTCTCTTTTTCTCTTTCTCTTTTTCTCTTTTTCTCTTTCTCTTTTTCTCTTTCTCTTTTTCTCTTTCTCTTTTTCTCTTTCTCTTTCTCTTTCTCTTTCTCTTTCTCTCTTTTTCTCTTTCTCTCTTTTTCTCTTTTTCTCTTTCTCTTTTTCTCTTTCTCTTTTTCTCTTTTTCTCTTTCTCTTTCTCTTTCTCTTTCTCTTTCTCTCTCCTCATCAGGTGACAAAACCAATTTGATCTCTTCTTGGCTAGTTTCTTTGATGCTTCCACAACTTTCACTGACCCCTGATATACTGGTCCTTCATCTTGTCATTTATTGTCACTCCACATATCCTCTTCTCTGTGTCTCCACATATCATAGCATCCCCATCTCATTTGTATCCAGTTTCTATTCCTCTTTCTTTGCTGTTGCTCAAGTTTCCATACGATACTCTATAACAAAGCCAGTCTCACAGTGGTCTTGTAAATTCTTCTGTTCAGTTTCAGCAGTATTGTTTGTCAGGTCAAGTCATATTAGATCTTTGACTTGCTTTCGGTATCATGTAAACCTGTACTAACCTGTTTCATGGTTGGGTTGTCAACGACTAAACCATCTCCCCCAACAGGTTTTCTGGTGAGGAGGGTGTATAGATCTTGACACCTTGCAGGATGAAAAATAAACCTGTCAAAGGGTGGAGGAGCTCCTTGTGAGCCAATAGCCTTCCATTTCTCGTGCCCACCTGTCTGCGGACATCCTCCTGCAGTTGGGTTACCTTTTTTTTCGGAGGTTGGTGGCAGGATTTGCACTCTGGCCACCGAAAAACACTTCATTCTGCAAAACCCACAAATTAAAAGAAAACTGAAACCCCACTCTGTGGGAGTACCTTCTGTACTGCTGCCCTCTGCACCTTGATTTCATCCTCTTTCAAGAGAGCTACAGCATTTACATCTTTAATTGTATGGACACTGCCCACATCTTTTGTTCATTGATCCCTAGTAGCTGCTATTCTGAAGATGTCTTTTTGTCTCTCTTTAGGATGAAGACTTGTAGATATTTCTTCAAAGACACTCTCTCCTGACAAATCTCACACTCTTATACTCTCGATGTCTCTCTGAAAGGACCGTCTGGAACCCCCCCTCCCTCATCTACTTTCCCAACAATCCTCTTGAAGAAGTCCTTTCATTCATGCTTCTGGGTCTCACTATCTGCCATGATCATTCCTGGGAAAACCCCATTTCCAAGCTGGCCTCCAAGGCCAGTTGCCGACTGGGCATCCTCGGTCATGCAAAGTCCTTCCTTGGCACACCTGAGCTCCTGACCACATACAAAGCTTTCGTCTGCAGCCTGAGGAAGTACTACTCTCCCCTCTGGGCTGGTGCTCCCGCTTCTCACCTTTCTCAGCTTCATGTTATAGAAACCAAGGCATTTAGGATCATGAGTATCTCGTGTGATGAGGCTGTCTTTGGGTCTGTCCGCAGGGTCTTTGGGTCTTTCTCTCACTCTCCCTCTGCAGGCAGGTCAGTGCTCTTTCTGTCTTCTACCGTCTCCTCTCTGGCCTCACTCCCCTGCTCTGTCTGCATTATGTCCCCCTGATATTTCTGCAGGGTTCTCAAGGTCTACCAGCAACCCCCTTTTGGTAAAACTTCCAAAATCAAGAATCACTGCTTACCTTCACTCTTTCATTCCTCTTTTTTTCTGTCTTTGGAGCAAGCTCCCACACTCTCTTCAATCCCACTCTTACCTTAAGGTCTTCAAAACAGCCGTTCACCACCATCTTTTATCTTCCCCCATCCAAAACCATGATTTTTTTTAACCCCTGTTAATCCACCCCAAACCCACCTCCTTCAAATTCCCTGCTTTCCTTCCTGAAAGTCCTTGTGCTGTCCCATCTTATTTACCCTGTGCACAGATCTCATGTCTCTGTTCCCCACTGTTTTTTCCTTCCATCTGCTGCTCCTCTTGTCTCCTCCCCTTGTTGGACATTCTGTGTGTTAGCTGTCACACGAACCTCGACATTGAATTAAAAAATATGAAAAGGCCAGGGATCTTTCTCCAACAATCACTTTCTTCACATTCCTTTTTCCTTTTTGTTCTGTTCTTTATCATCTTCAAGCCCTGAAACTGAGGAATAGCATCATGTTAACTGGTACGAATGAACTTTGAGTATGAAAGGAACTTTATATGTTTGTGCTTTGTTATTTAACTCGATTATAGAGAACCATACTGATTCTTTATGTTGACCGTTGCAAAACAAACTTTCTTCAGCAATCATAAAATACATTTTGCACAAGATAAAACTTTATTGACAATCCAATTAATGTGTAAAATGTATTGTTTGTGAAATATTAAAGTAAGAAATAACTTGTTTTAATTGAACTCAGCAGTTTATTGTGGAGTCAAGGAGAGGTGTGCCTTTCTGGGATGAATCACCAACTGCATGAAGATGTTTGAAACTTTATATGGTGCAACAAGCTTCTTGTCGAGACAGACAAAAGGTAATGTTGTGGTTGTCGACGAGTTATCTCGTCTGGATTTTGTTCGCAAACTGACTCTTTGTAGATAATGTAATCCTCATGTTTCACAGCGAAGTGTTCGATGAATCTGCTCATGGATGTTCCCTGTCTGGAGTAGACCTGTCTATAAAATTGAGAATTTAATTCTCTTCCTGGCATTGGCTGCAGTACAATCCCATGGAGATGTATGGAGATAGAGCTCTGTTTGCTCATGTCCAATAAGTGGAGACTATGCAACTGGTTAAGGCCTCAGTCACATTTGCTCTACGGTGAGGATAAGGTGGCCGTACGCCCTCTGAACTGACAGAAACGTGCGGCAGCCGCAGAGAAACTGAGGTGGCCTCAGGGTGGCCCTACGCCATTTGGCTATATTTTACAGGCCGTAGGGTCGCCGTGGAATGAAATCGCGGAGTTATAACTTTTTTTCATTTCGACGCTCGCCATAGCAATTCGACAAGCCAAGCTACGACGTAGATGTGTTCCACGTCGACCGTACGTGGGGCGTACGGTGGGCTTGCGTTTTCCGTGCGGCTGCCGTAAGCTCTTCTCAATGAAAAATGAATTTTCCCAACCCCCAAAAAATTACGGCGGCCGCACTATTTCCACGGTCGCCGTATGGTGGCCTTGCGGTCTGTGTGACTACCTGTGGGCAACGCAAGGTCGACGCACGGTTCCCCTACGCCCGCCGTGCACCTACGTGCGGCCTCCGTGGCAGTCTGCGTCGACCGTGCGTCCACCGTGCGCTACCGCTAGAGATCGGAGTATAGGTGTTTGCCTATACAGCGGTGCCCCCAGAATCCCAATTTAATTCGTTCCAGGAGGCTGTTCGGATTGCAAAAACTTCGGATTCAAAAAATATTTTCCCAATAAGAAATAATGGAAAGTGAATTAATCCATTCGTGGACCCAAAGAAAACCCACTTTCAAGACACTTTAAACTGAAATTCCCCATGTTTAAGGTAAAATAGGATGAGTAAATGACCTTCGGTGGTGGTGGATTGTATGTTAACTGGTACAATCGCCACATCCAAAGGCCCACACAGGCTCGAGCTCCGGCCTGGGTTTCGATCGCTCGTGCACTCTGTGAGAACGCTGCCCCCAGGGCAGCTCATCAAACATGATGCCCCCAGAACCACAATCACTTTCATCAAACACATCGGGCTGACGTAATCATGGATATTAAAAATTACAACCGGTTTTGCTGTGAAATTCAATCCCTGCCCAACAGTCCGTCACACCACGTGATCGGATTGCTTTTTTTGTTAATTAAAACACACGATGATTAAAAGAAAAAATGAAGGTGAAAACATGAGGTAAGGCCTAAGTCACATTTGCTCGGCGCCCGGAGGGTCTACAAAATGTACGGACACTCACAATTATAAAGCGGCCGCAGTATTTCCACGGTCACACAATGTAGCAGTCACACATGTTTTTATTTTTCGGGTAGCCGCATGGCGTGTTTATAAATTGTGGAGACCGAAAACGTGGGGGTGCCGTTATTTTTTGGGGGTTGGGAAAATTCATTTTTCATTTAGAAGAGCTTACGGCAGCCGCACGGAAAACGCAAGCCCACCGTACGCCCTACATACGGTCAACGTGGAACACATCTACGTCATAGCTTGGCTTTGTCGAATTGCTACGGGGAGCGCATAAATGAAAAAAGTTATAACTCCGCAGTTATGATTCCACAGCGCCCCTCCGGCCTGTAAAATATAGCCAAACGGCGTAGGGCCACCCTAAGGCCACCTCATTTTCTCTGCGGCCACTGCACGTTTCTGTCAATTCAGAGGCCGTACGGCCGCCTTATCCTCGCCGTAGAGCAAATGTGACTGAGTACTTCCACCGACGAACTGAATGAACAAAGCGCGAAGATGTGGGTCGAACAGGTGGGGGAGACACGTGAACAAACATGAACGCCACGTTGTGTTCGGTTGTAAAAAATGTATTGGGTTTTTAGGGCCAAACTTTCTCGAAAAAATTGTTCGGATTCCAATTTGTTCAAACAGCTTGGCCGTTCGGATTCTGGGGGACCACGGTATATTATAGTTATAGTATATTCAGTTATATATATATATATATATATATATATATATATATAAATATATATATATATATATATATATATATATATATATATATATATATATATATATATATATATATATATACATATATATATATATATATATATATATATATATATATATATATATACATATATACATATATATATATATATATATATATATATATATATATATATATATATATATATATATATATATATATATATATATATATATACTGGTAGATTTTTATTTCAATAAAAAAGGACTAGTATATATACCCACTCGTTACCGTCCGTCTGGCCGCACGTTCGCATTTGGGTCGCCTTGCGGGCACCTTGAGGTCTCCTTGCATCTGCCTTGAAAATTATATTGCCGCCGTAGGGATGCCCTAAGGTCACCGTGCGACATCAAATCAAAGACCGTACGGCACCCCACGTTTTCGGTCTCCACAATTTATAAACATGCCTTGCGGCTACCCGAAAAATAAAAACATATGTGACTGCTACATTGTGTGACCGCGGAAATACTGCGGCCGCCGTAGAATTGCTAGTGGCTGCAGATTTTGGAGACCCCACGGCAAATGTGACCTAGGCCTAACCAGCAGAGCCTTGTATTTGGTGATGCTGATAAGCCATCCAGTCAGCACCACTGAAACTTTGAGAAAGGAAACTGGTTTGAGAGTTCAGTGTGTGTGTGTGTGTGTGTGTGTGTGTGTGTGTGTGTGTGTGTGTGTGTGTGTGTGTGTGTGTGTGTGTGTGTGTGTGTGTGTGTGTGTGTGTGTGTGTGTGTGTGTGTGTGTGTACACATATGTATTACAGTGTAAATCTCGAAAGTCTACACCCCCTTTCAACATTTTCACCTTTTGTTGCCTTATCGCCTGGAATTAAATTACATTAAATCAGACTTTTTTCCACCTTTATTTACACATTGTAACCCACAACTTCCAAGTGAAAAACAAATTCGACAAATTTCAGAAAATTAATTAAAAACACAAAACGAGAATATCTTTCGTTTTGGTTGGATAAGTGTCCACCCTCCCCCCCCGCCCCCAAGGGTAATACTTGGTGGAAGCACCTTTGACTGCAATTTGAGCTGTGATTCTGGTGAGATTGGTCTCTACTATCTTTTCACACCTTACCTGGGCAATATTTGCCCATTCTTCTTGACAAAACTGTTCAAGCTCAGTCAAGTTGTGTTGGGAGTGTTGATGGACAGCAATCTTCAAGTCAAGCCACAGATTTTTGATTAGATTTTTGTCGGGGCTCTGGTTTGGCCACTCAAGGACATTTATCTTTTTGTTCCTTAGCCACTCCAGTGTAACTTTGGCTGTGTGCTTCGGGTCATTGTCATGCTGAAAGGTGAACTTCGGTCCAAATTTCAACTTTCTTGCAAAGGGCAGCAGGTTTTCCTCTTGGATATTTCTGTAATTCGCTCCATTTTCCCCTCTATCCTGATGAAGAGAAACATCCCTGTAATGTGATGCAGCCACCACCATGCTTCACAGTAGGGATGGTGTTCTTTAGGTAATGTACTGTGTTGTATTTGTGCCAAACGTAACGTTTTGCATTTCAGGATTTTTTGAGTAATGGCTTCCTTCTTGCCAACCTACCATGTAGGCCAGCCTTGTGGAGTACTTAGGATATTGTTGTCCCATGCACACAGTGACCAGTCTTTGCCATAAAGGCTTGAAGCTCTTTCAAAGTTGCTATTGGCCTCTTGGTGGTCTCTCTGATCAGTCTCCTCCTTGCTTGGTCATCCAGTTTGGAGGGACGGCCTGATCTAGGCAGGGTCTTAGTGGTATCATATGCCTTCCACTTATTAATGATTGCCTTGACTATGCTCCAAGGGATATTCAATGCCTTTGAAATATTTTATACCCATCCACTGATCTGTGCCTTTCCACAACTTTATCCCCGAGCTCTTTTGAAAGCTCGTTGGGGCTCAGTGTTGAGTCTTTTCTGTGAAATGCTCTACCCAGCAGAGGAAACCTATAGGCGCAGCTGATTTTATTCTGAAAGAATCAGAATCGCTTCATTTTAACACAGGTGGAGGCCAATTAACTTGGTGTGTGATTTTCAAGGTGATTGATTCCACCTGCGCTAATTTATTAGAAGGGTGGAGACTTATCCAACCAAGATGTTCGAGTTTTGTATTATTCGTTAATTTTCTGAAATTTGTATAATTTGTTTTTCACTTGGTAGTTGTGGGTTACGATGTGTAAATACAGGTGGAAAAAGTGTGATTTAATTCCGGCTATAAGGTAAGAAAAGGTGAGAAATTTTTAAAGGGGGTGTGGACTGTATATATCTACACTGTACAGTATATGTCTGTATAAAGGGTGCAAAATTTAGGCTTATTGAAACTCGTGAAGACTCAGGGTAAAATGCCAACATACTGATTGATAGGCAAAGAAAATGAACGGAAAAAGACGATGGAAAGAAGCACAGCAACCTATATTTAACGGGGTTGTGTTCGGTGTGGTCATAGGGGTAGAAAAGATATTGGGTGGGAATGGGGGATGACATGAAGAGGTAGTGCACCACTTACTTGAAGTATTGGAGGTAAAAGTGAAATTGAACCATCTCTTAAATACAATGCCATATACAGATGAAACGAGGAAAAAAAGGCCTATATTTAGGTGTAAAGGCTAGATTTTTGGGAGGTTACCAGAAGAACGTGTCCATCCTGCTGGAGGAGCTTGGGAGGGTTGAAGGGATGAGAGAGCATAAGGAGCTGGACCAGTGGAGAGGCAGTAAAAAACAGAGAGGCTATTTCTGACAGCAAGAGGCCTTAGGCTTTGGCTCCGTCATGAGAAATTCCAGTGATATCAATTGAGAGCCGAGTTGAGTGCTTCTGCTCTGACTCAGGCAGAGTTGGAGGTAAGGCTGTTTGAAGTGAATGAGGGGATGGAGGGGGAGTAAACACCTGACGAGGCACTCCCAAGACTTTGAGAAAGGAGACTGGTTGGATCGTTCACACTTGAGATTAGCAAGCTAATGTTTTCTGGCTTTGTAATCACGTGACCTGTCTCTCTCACAGCAGTGTGCTGCAAGATGTGGTGGGTTTGATAGCTCCGGTAATCTGATTGCTGTGTTGAAGGGTGAGGCCCTGATTGATTGCTTTGCAGGTATGCTTTTTTTATTCTCAACAAAGCATAAATGAGGTGTTATCCAAAACCCCTCATGTATTCTATTGCATCTATCACTGCTGTACTTGGCTCTAAAATTTGCAGGAGTGTTTGACACAACGAGTTGTTGGATCACAGTTTAAAACTTGAGGTCACAATTTGAGATAACCTACAATGGAGTGGAGTGGACCGTACAGGCCACTGCAGTAAATTAAGAGGCCGACTGTAAACGAGTAACGAATATGTCTCGTGTGACAATAGGAATGAAAAACAGAAGAGGTCAGTGTTGTTTCAGCAGTGTTGATCACCATGCTGTTGAATAACAAGCAAAGAGCATGTTAAGTGTGGTGGTATAACCAGATCAGAGTGGTGCAATGTGCCACTCTCGTGTATTTTGATTTTGACATTTTTTCCAGGTGTGACATATCCCTCAGCCTGACCGCTGATTAAATATCACCAACCACCACTTGGTAATCTGCTTGTATATGAGAGGCATTAGAACAAGTGGCTTGGCCCATAAAAATGTATTCCGCCTGTGAGCGAAGAGATAAACAAGCGGGTTTAAAAGGGCTGTCTGGAATTGTTTTATAACTTTTTTTTCTCTCAACACCGGCACTTCTTGCCTCCTCAAGGTGTTGATTCAGACCTCAAACGATGTCTCGATGAGGCTTAAGTCTCTTGAGTCTTAGTTGGAGGAACATTCTCTTCATGAGTAAATTCTTTGTGCAAGCAGCTTTAAGTCCCAAAGCCATCAGTTAGCAAGTCTCAGGACGTCCTCAGCCATTTATTGTCATAAAACACATTCCAAGCACCATCCTTACAAAAGCAATGCAGTGGTTTGCTCGACGCGACAAGGGAGCCGAGGTTCTTTAATATATCAGTTTCGCAAAGCGTAACCATGCATATGGCTGTTGGAAGCATTATGTAGAACGCCGTGGCGTGAAACACTGGTGAAATAAATTTGATTCCATTGTGCAACCTTTGGACAGAAATAGCTTTTCAAGCAGTCCCTTTGTGTCGCAAACAGACTTTGGAATCAATCACACCTTCCACATCATTTGTGCTCAAGTGTTTTTCTTTTCTTTTCTAACTTTTATTGTTGTCAGACAAAGCAGGAAATGAAACCTTTTTGGTGTGACGTTCTAAAGGATGTCCACTTGTCCTTCAAATGCTGTTCGTCCTGCATGTTCTCCACAAATGAAAGGTTATTCGGCAGACTGGTGTGACTTTCAAACTGGTAATGGCACTACCTGAAGTTAGTGACTCATGCGCACTGTCTTACGTTAAGCCAATCATGTTGCTCATATTTGTGAATTTTTTTTTTTTTCTTGCTGGACTTCGGAAGAGTATTTGGTTTTCAGAATGGCAGCTTAAGGTTAAGGAAGATCATGCTTAGATCACTTAAAACCTTGGCCACTTGGCTTTCATTATTGGCAAATTCAGACTTGTAATGTATTATCTCTGCCACCAAAGGTGAAGGAAGTTATGTTTTCACCTGTTTGTGTCTGTCTTGTTGGCTTAATGGTTTGGGTGGTGGGCTTGGAATCTGAGGATCCTGAGCTCAAATCCCACTTGGCTGTTGAATAATACCAGGTGGGGTTGATTTTGCCTGTAATCCTGCTGAGGTCAGCAAAATGAGTGCCAGCTTGGTGGAATCCAGTGTTGGAGGGCTTTCCTTTTAGTTTGTCTGTTACTTGCAAAATCGAAGATTTTTCAAGTGTATTGGTCAGTCGATTTTGTTATTCTGTCTGTTTGTCGCCTCCAGGTCACAATTTTAAACCGATCTTCACGGAACTTCACCACATCGTAGAGTTTTTCATAAGGAAGAAACCTGTTGTTTTTGAGGTCAAAAGGTCAACATAGGCCAGAGGTCAACAACTTAGATGAGATTTCAAAAATCCTCAATTTTCATCTGATTGACTTGAAATTTGAAGATTATATATAGTTCACGTCACTGAATTCAACCAACCAATTATTTTTGAGGTCAACATTGACAAAAAGGTCAACATATGCCCAAGGTCAACAACTAAGGTGGTATTTCTAATATCCTCAATTTTCATTTGATTGACTTGGACGGATCTGGATGAAATTTCGTGGGCAGGTTGTGTGTGTGACAAGGCCGAACTGATTAGATTTTCGTGACGATCCGGATCCGAATTGGGCTACGAGAATTTTTAAAGTGATTCTTAACCATGAAGAGATCGGGCCAAAAATTATATATATCACGATATCTCAAAAAGTTGTGTACTGATTCAGACGAAACTTCGTGGACATGTTGGGTCTGTGACAAGGAAGACTTGATTGAACTTGTGTGAAGTTCCAAATCCGGATCCGGATCCGATAATTTTTTAAGCGATTCTTCACCGTTGAGAGATCGGGATAAACTGATATATAACACGATATCTCAAAAAGTTGTGTACGGATTCGGATTAAACTTGGTGGACAGGCTGTGTGTGTGACCATGACAAATTGATTCGATTTTGGTGAAGATCCGAATCCAGATCTGGATACGAGAATTATTTAATTTTTAACTTAATTATTCACCATTGAGAGATATCTTATCATATCGCCAAAAACGATGTCATACTGTATGATATTTCAAAAATGTGTTGGGCCTGATATGTTCTTGTGGATCAGGCATTACGTGGTGGAGGTATGCGCACCTCCGAGTGCCCTTCTCGTTTGTTAGAATTTATTTTCCTTTCTCAGAATTGCTCTCTCTCCCTTTTTTTTCTGTACACAGTGGCCTTGATGCATTTCATTTGTCAGTAGATTTGCAAGTTGTAGAAAAGAAAAAATCTGAATAATACAATTTCATTCCCAGAGGTTATTTTAATGGCTACTTATGTTTTATATGCCATGCTGTTTGATACCTGAAAGTTTCCACTTGATTGAATTCCTTATTTTACCTTTTAAGTTTCCTTATTTAAGAGCCTCACCCATTCCAAAAGGGACCAGGGAGGCAATTGTGATCGGTCTGCATCAGTGTGTATCTGCACATAGATCTACCTTCATACGGATCGTTCGTTCTCACATCTAATGTGATATACTGTATACACACAACAGAGGCACACTGCAGTTAAAAGCTCGTTCTACTTTTTTTTTCAATAATGAAAATGGAACAAAGCTGTCCAATTTAACCATTACAAGTGAATAAGGCACAGATTTCGTGCAGCATCTGCTGCCCCAGCAAATTGTATTTGCAAGACAACATTCTCAGCCTTCTCTCAGGTCTTACAGTGCACTTCAGGCCATGCACTTGATTAGCATGTCCAGGGGGTTTTTGCATTCAAGGTCAAGGCTCATGGAATAGCTACAACACAAAATGAACAAAGTTGAAAGCGGGGGAACACTTCGGCAGCAGGGTAGAGGATTCGAGACACTCGGAGGAAGAATGTGTGAGGAGAGGGATGGGGGCACAGGATGGTGACCAGTTTGGATACAAGCTCAAATACAGCAAGAAGGAGGCTGGAAGAAGAGGAATGGAAAACAAGAGGTGAAACGGTATTGGAATAAAAACAGAAAGGAAGGTAGAGGGAGAGGGTAGAAAACGCACCGAAAAGTATACATAAATGGAGGCTCGTGGAAGAGCTAGAACAGAATGGAAGGGAGCAAAATGGAAAAGAGCAAACACCGACAGCAGGGTCGAAGTGAAAGAGATCAAGGGGAGGATAGCAGTGGTATAATGGTGAAATATTATGTGGGTAAACGATACAAATGTCAGTTGAGGCTAGAAAGCAGCCAAACTTTAAGGCTGTCATTTTGAAGCATCTGTGGGTCGCAAGACCCAAGATGCGCAGTGCATGGGGAGGGGGTAGAGAAGGGTATCCATCTCTCTTTCTCGACATCTTTGCTTCTGTCTAAAGCTGTGTGGTCTTGGCTCGACACGGGTGGAAGTGTGGCGCCTCCATTGTGGGGGATCTTTGGAACTCTCCTGCAGGATCAATTGGCTGTCTCCATGCTGTGGGCAAGTTTGCGCAGAACTGACCGTGGTTATGATTCAACAACCACAACAACAACAACAACAACAACATTATGGAAGACTGTGTGGGCGTGTAGGCAAAAGCACAACATCGAAGATATGAGGGATCTCTGGGTCGCTCCTGCGAGATTGATCGGCTATCTCCGTGACACTTGTCTTTTCGAACAGAACTGATCAGGGGCAAAACAACAACAGTAACTCAATTAGGATACCAACAGTTATAATATTTTCCAAAGCGCTTCCTTGCCTTTCTGTTTGGAAACTACATGGCATGAATGTGTGCATGTGTGCATGTGTCTGTGGCTCCTCTGTGCTTATCAGCCAAGATTGGACATACTCATTGGGATCCCATTTCTGCAAAGGAGGACCATTAAGATTGACAAACATCAGGGATGATACGTTCGCTTGTGTTCGACTGCTCCTCAAGGGATTTATGATGCAGTTCGTCAGGTTTAATCCCCATTCACATTCAGCAAAACTCACAGGAATAATGTTCAGCATGTGAACAAGAGGCAGTCAGCCATGTGGTTCAACTCTATTATTTTCTTTATCACCCCTGAACCCCCCAGTTGCACTCCTAGAATGGAGGTAAAACTGTTGAGTAAGCGGATTGATTTAGCTTTTGCCATAGCACTCACCCATTCTTTCAGGCCAGTTAGCTGGATCAAGAATTGAAAACTTTTGAAGCAAGTCAGAATAATGGGCTGTGTTCTTAACTGCTGCTCCTTGGTTTCTGGTGGTAGTGGTGGTGGTGGTGGTGGTGGTGGTGGTGGATGTTGTTGTAAACGGTCTGCGCTCCATGTTTGCAAGAATGCTTGCAGGAAACTGTTCAACCTTGATGTGTTGAATTTTTGGGTTTGATTGCAATGGAATGAAATTGAAATCCAGTTCCTCTGCAGCATTCAGGGCTTCTTCCAACTTGTCTCCTGGCTGTCCTTCATGTCAGAGAGCTGTCAGATGGTACAGTTGGAATAAAAGTATAAAATAAAATGGGTAGGCCAAAAACTATCCAAGCCTGAGATGCACAATCAAAATATATAGGATGAGCTCAAAAATACACAGGAGTGAGCACTCAATACGAATAACAATCGACACACATTGAGGACATAAAATCGACAGCAGCACAGATGAATCCCAAATGATTACTTAGTTTTTTGGAAGCTGATCATTTGGAGGACTAAGAGAAACAACCATGACCCCAGGAAAACCCAATAATCTGGAAAGGAATGCATGGGCTTGAGAGGGTTATTGAGGGTAGAAAATATCAGAAGTATGGATTGAGCGGGTGTGGGAGGGGTGACCTGAGGTGGAGGTGAACCGTCATCTTTAAGCTTTGGAGGGAAGAATGAGATTGAACAGATGAAAAGGATGGTTGTTCCACAGAGAAACAAATGAGTGAAGGTAAGCAGTGGGCCTGTTTTTTGGGAGTTTCACTGGAAGTGGATTTACTTGCAGACTCTAGAAAAATGTGGTGGGGGGGGGGAGGGAGGGTGTAGAAGACACAGCACAAAAACGGCAGAGGGTGCAAGATCAGAATGGATGTTGTAGAAGACAGAGAGGCCATCAACCCCTCTGTAATTCTGGAGTAATTGGCCCAGAGATTCAGCTTAACCTTGGGAGATTTAAATTATTTTAAGGGCCTTTGTCAATGACATCAAAATGTGAAAGATGTGAGGCAGTGGCACTCGTCCAAAGAGGATAGCAGCACTCCATTGAGCTCTGAGTGAAGACCTTGCAAGTTGAAAAAAGTTTAAATTTGCAAAGGGAAGATTTTGCATCATAGGGATGAGAGGATGCCTAGTTGGTGGCTGGCTTTAGAGGCCAACCTGGACACATAGTTTACCCAAGAGGGATCGTGGCTGATGGTGTGTCCCAAACGTTTGAATGACAGCATCTTCAAAAAGTATGTGAAGTCGTAGCAGCATGTCTCATGTAAATGACCGGGTCTGAAGCTGAACTGTTGGTCTGAAATCAGGCCATTGGAGAAAGGGAATGATTTCATGTCAATTGCGATGATGGATTCTATGACTGCTGATAATTGTAAGTGAGTTAAAAGGCTTGGCATGAAGAGGATCTGTTTTTCTAACCTTTTAATGTAATGCACTGACCTCTGACTTCCGAGCAGACGGGCAGCAGCAAAAGGATGGCAGGCTTAGGCTGAAGTCACATTTGCTCTACGGTGAGGATACGGCGGCCGTACGCCCTCTGAATTGACAAACGTGCGGCGGCTGCAGAGTTTCTGCGGTGGCCTCAGGGTGGCCCAACGCCGTTTGGCTATATTTTACAGGTCGTAAGGTCGCCGTGGAATTATAACGCGGAGTTATAACTTTTTTCATTTCTACGTTCACCGTAGCAATTCGACAAGCCGAAACAAACAAACTGGTAAAAAAATAAAATAAAATTAACCCACTCGTTACCGTCCGTCTGGCTGCACGTTCGCCTTAGGGCCCCCCTGCGGTCCCCTTGCAGGCACCTTGAGGCTACCTTGCATCTGTCTTGAAAATTCTATGGCCGCCGCAGGGCCCCCTTCAGGTCACCGTGCGACATCAAATCAAAGACCGTACGGCAACCCCACGTTTTCGGTCTCTACAATCTCTAAGACCTAAGGCCCATGTCACATTTGCTCTTCGGCGAGGATACGGCGGCCGTATGCCCTCTGAATTGACAGAAAGGTGCGGCGGCCGCAGGGTTTCTGCGGTGGCCTCAGGGTGGCCCTACGCCGTTTCACTATATTTTACAGGTCGTCAGGTCGCCGTGGAATTATAACTCGGAGTTATAACTTTTTTCATTTCTACGCTTGCCGTAGCAATTCGACAAGCCGAAAAAAAAAAAAAAAACTGGTAAAATTTTTTTTTTAAAACCCACTCGTTACCGTCCGTCTGGCCGCACATTCGCCTTAGGGCCCCCCTGCGGTCGCCTTGGGGGCACCTTGTGGCTGCCTTGAAAATTCGATGGCCGCCGCAGGGACGCCCTAAGGTCACCGTGCGACATCAAATCAAAGACCGTACGGCACCCCCACTTTTTCGGTCTCCACAATTTATAAATATGCCGTGCGGCTCCCCGAAAAATAAAAACATATGTGACTGCTACATTGTGTGACCACGGAAATACTGCGGCGCCATATAATTGCTAGTGGCCGTAGATTTTGAAGACCCCATGGCCTCCGTGACAAATGTGACTTCGGCCTTAACACGGCAGACAGTGGAAAAGCAAGAGCAGAGCAGGATTTGAGAATATGGGCACTGAGGCTATCTGGCCCTATTACCAAAGATGGGTTAAGGCTGAAAGTTTTTTTTTTTAACCTTTTTAAGTGAAAATGATGCAGGATCCAGTGTGTCTTGAAGGAGACTGGTTGAAGAGGTCAGTATTGAAATGTCAAAGGTGACTTTTTCTGGCTTGTCCCATGATGGACATACACTTGTTATGAGCAAGACCTACAGTTGAGTTTGATCTCCATTTATAAAATGCAAGTTGCTTGACCGTAACTGCCTCCCCACAAAATTCAGTGCACTCGGACCGAGAGTATATATACTATAGCCGCAGGCGTCAGGGGATAAGCCGGTGCACGAGAGAAAGTATCCTTTTGTGAAAGTACTCCCTGGATAATTTTTTTATTTTTATTTTAGATCCTATAGAGATGGTAGCCCAATAATTTTGTGAGAGGGCAGATTGCAGTACTTTCCAGTTGCTTTGTGCAAACAGTCCTATTCCTGCTTTGTTGAGGTAAATGTCTCATTATAGCCAGAGAGATATGGTCTTTGGCAACGACATCTTCAGAGAAGGCAAGAGGGAAGAGCAGAGCAGGAACGGAAGAAATTGGATGGAATGTTAGTTATTACCAAGTCCACGAGAGAGGATGTACCAGTTGCATAAATCTGGGTTGGGTAGTTTACAGTTTTGGTCAGACCCACAGAGTTGCAAAAGGCCTTCGTTCAAATGCCATGGCTGGCTTGTTGCGGAAGTGACACCCAGTCAGCTGGCATGGCAGCATCACCACAGCAGAGTAATTGAGAGGTGGCATGGATTTTTATGAGTTGGTCCACTATCGAGGAACGATATACCACACAGACAAAAAATAGGTGGGTGTGGAGAGATATGCAGTCAGAGATATTGCAGAGGGGCTTGAAGGGGTTAGTGAGGACAATTGACAATGAGGAATGGAAGTCATTCATATTCCTTAGCCGTTTGCTTTACTTTTTCTTCAACACATGTAACAAATTGATTGTTAGTTTTCTGTAGAATTACATCCCTTTCCATCCTTACAATGTTTCCTTACAATGCTGCCTCCCCTCCCATTTTATTTCCTCGATCTCTCGTTCCACTTACATAATCTGTGCTTTTGTAATTCGCCTCAGGAAGAGCTTCAAAATAAACCATTGAATGAAAGTTTCAGTGTTATACATGAAAAAAAAAAACTAGAAAGAGCAATCAGAGATTGCAGAATCTCACCAAGATTTGTTTTGTGTGGTTATTTTGTGGCAAATAAATGAAAGGTTACGCCGATACAAAATGAAAGGTCGTTGATTACAAATGAACGGCCTAAATAGTCCAGTTGTAAATGTATAACTTAAAAACAAAGGTCTGAAAAGTTGTGAAGGCCAAATGGTCTGAAGGTCAAAGGGTCAAAATGGTCTCGTGTCTAAAGGGTCTCAAGGCTCCAAATAGTCTTAAAAGGTCAAATGAGTCTAAAGCGTGTAATTTAAGGTCGAAAGGGTCCGAATTGTCTGAAGGGGTCGAAAGGGTCTTAAAACATCCAGAAAGGGTCTCAAAACATCTAGAAAGGGTCTCAAGGTCAAAGGGGTCGACTGGCTATTAAAAGGTCTGAAAGGTGTAAAGGTCTCAATGTCGAAAATGGTCTAAAGGGTCGTAAGGATTCTAAGGGTCTTTGGAGCTCCACAAGGTCGAAGAGGATCTAAAGGGTCTTAGAGTTCTAAAGGATCTTTGGGGTATTAAAGGGTCTTCAGGTTCTAAAGGGTACTAAAGGGTCTAAAATATATTTGTGGTATTAAAGGGTCTAAGGGGTCTTAAGGGTCTTAAAAGGTGTAAGGGGTATTATAGTGTCATAATGGTATTAAAGGGTCTAAAAGGGTGTTGTTGGTCTTAAGTGTCTTTGGTTATGGGGGGTATTAGGGGTCTCAAAGGCTCTTTGGGTTAAAGGGTATAAAGGTGATTAGGGGTATTATGTAATTGATACACATACTCATGTTCTGTGTGGACAGACAGACATACAAACAGGTCAGGTCAGGTATGGGAGCATGTGCCAGAACAGCGCGTCGCTGCGTCCACTTTCCTCCGGTACTCGAGGGGCCTCCGTCTGGCCATCCCCCAGGCAGATGCCAGGCCCATCCCCATCTCCTTGAGATGATGGTCAACCTGCTGCAACCATGAGGCACGTGGTCGGCCCACTGGCCTCCTCCACTCATGAGACTCCCTCGCTGAGAGAATCTGGTGAGCAGGATCAGCGTCAGGAAAACGAGCCACATGTCCATACAGCCGCAGCTGACGCTCACGGACTATGCAGGTAACAAATCTCATCCGAGTCTCTCTCAGCAACCGCTCGTTGGACACAAAATCCGACCAGCGATAGCCAAGGATTCTCCGAAGAGACCTGGTACCAAAGGAATTAAGTCTCCGTCTCAGATCCTTGGTCAAAGTCCAAGTCTCGCACCCATAGAGCAAGACTGGAAGTACCAAGGACCTGAAGACTCGGACTTTCATCCTCCTGCACAGGTACCGGCAGCGCCACACCCCATGATCCAGTGAATCCATGACTCCCCAGGCCCGACCCAGACGTCTATTGACCTCCGGCTCACAACCTGCAGAGACATGAATATCACTGCCAAGGTAAGTGAATCTATCCATGACCTCAACATCCTCACCACAAACAGACACAGACAGGACAGCTGCATCCAAGATGTCACCGAAAGCCTGGATCTTAGTTTTGACCCAAGAAATCCGTAATCCCAACGGCTCCGACTCCTCATTCAGCACCTCGAGGGCCCCCAAGAGGATGTCTAAAGTCTCCGCAAAGATGACTGTATCATCTGCAAAATCAAGGTCCGAGATCTTGACATTGCCAAACGATGCACCGCAACTTGATCTCTCCGACATCCTCCCAAAAATCCAGTCCATACAAGTGCTGAAAAGTGTGGGGGCAAGTACACATCCCTGACGAACTCCAGTAACAACTGGAAATAAGTCAGAGATGGTACCACCACACTTCACAGCACTCTCAGTACCAGAGTAGAGTTCAGACATCAGATCGATCAGTTTCGGTGGCACCCCACGAAGACCAAGAATCCTCCAGAGGACATCCCGATTCACTGAATCGAACGCTTTACAGAGATCAACATAGGCTGCAAGCAGCCCCTGCCGAAACTCTCGACTGCGTTCGGTGAGGACACGAAGTGCAAGGATACGGTCAATCGTTGACCTCTTTGGTGTAAAGCCTGACTGCTCTGGACGCTGGTGCTCAAGCAGATGGTGGCGAACCCTATCGAGAATTATCCGAGCAAAGACCTTGCCCGGCACTGAGAGCAGCGTCACCCCTCGGTAGTTGTTGCAGTCTTGGCGATCACCCTTCCCTTTCCAGAGAGGAACAAGGCCCCTCTTCCAGTCAGTTGGGATGATGCCTGTGTTCCAGGCAGAGCACAAAACTGCATGCAACGACACGAGTGCAGCATTTCCACCAGCCTTGAGAAGTTCAGCATGGATGCCACAGATCCCTGGAGCTTTGCCCCGTTTCAACTGGTTCACCGCAGCCCGTGTTTCCACAAGCGATGGTGGACCACAGTTGATTCGAGGGTCAGCAACAGGGATTGTAACACCCTTGACGTCCAACTCGACAGTTGGGGGATCAGCCTGGTACAACCGCTCAAAGTAACCGGCCCAGCGGGCCTTCACTTCAGACTCCTCTGTCAAGAGCCTACCACTCTCTGCTCGAACTGCAGTGCTCCGAGGGATGGGCTTGGATGAACGTAATGCGCGAATTCCCCTGTAAGCGGGACGAGAATCACCTGTCCACAGGTGATGCTCTACCCCCTCACAGATTCCTCGCACATAGGCCTCCTTGTCCACCCTCAGTGCACGTACAGTTTTACGCCTCAGCTCCCTGAACAGCTCAGCTCTGCCATTCAGCCTGGCCCTGCGACTCTGGTCAATGGTATCCAGTGTCCCTTGAGAGACAAAATTCTTCTTTGCCCTGCGGTGAGCTCCAAGGCATCCACCGGCAACATCAAGGACGGTGGTCTTGAAGGTGCTCCACAACTCTTCAGGACCCCCAAAGCACCCAGCCCCCCAAGTGTCCACTCAGCCTGTTCGCAAACTCCTCAGCTACTCTCTCATCCCTGAGCTTGGCAACATCCAGCCTAGGCTGGGATGGTACCATTCTCCAGGATTTAAGGTGCAGCTTTAGAGTTGCTACAACAAGCCTGTGGTCAGTATTGAGGAACTGAGCACTCCGGTAGACCCTGCAGTTCTGGATCATCCTCCAACGACCGTCAATGAGGACATGGTCAATCTCCTTTGCCACACCGCCAGCGTTGGAATACCAAGTTCAGCGATGAGCTTGTGGGCGCTGAAACCATGAACCAGCCACCCTAAGTCCATGACTTCTTGCAAAGTCAAGGAACTTAGTGCTATTCTGGTTCATAGTTCCTGACCCATGGGGACCAACACACACCTCATAACCATCCCTATCAGTTCCAGTCGATGCATTGAAATCCCCCAAGACTAGAAGTGTATCTCGTCTGGGGCACTGATCAACCACAGACTCGAGTGTGGCGTAGAATGCATCCTTCACGGTGAGATCACTCGCCTCAGTCGGAGCATAAATAGAGATCAGGGAAATGACACCTAAGGAGTGACGAATCCTTAATCTCATAATACGCTCGTTGACCGGTGTTACCTCAATTATCATTGGGGTCAGCTTATTGGACACAGCTACAGCAACTCCTTGGGTATGGTAACCATCAGAACGACCAGACCAATAGTAGGTGTAACCACCCACCATTATCTCGCCGCAATCCGGTCTCCGAACCTCAGAGAGAGCTGCAATCCCGATGTCCAAACGCTTGAGCTCAGATGATAACAGAGACAGGTGATCATCCTCTCTTAGGGAGAGGACATTCCAGGCACCCACCCGAAGGGACCGCCTCAGGTTAACCCAAGGAGACCGCCGTCTGGTGGACGACACCTCAGCACCACTCCGACACACTCTCCCGCAATCTGACCCAGGGATGTTACCCCGTGGTTTCCCTCCTATCAAAGATTGGGGGTCCCGAAGGCTTTGCCCCAATCCTGTCATCCGGTGAGCTGCCCTGCGAAGGGAAGCTGCACAGGAGGTACTCCCACGGAGTGGGTTTTCAGATTTTTTTGCGTTTTTGCGTTTTGCGGAATGAAGCGTTTTACGGTGGCCGGAGTGCAAATCCTGCCACCAACCTCCTAATAAGAAGTAGCCCAACTGCAGGAGGACGTCCGCAGACACAGTTGGGCACTAGATATGGATGGCCGTTGGCTCACAAGGAGCTCCTCCGCCCTTTGACAGGTTTTGTTTTTAATCCTGCTGGGTGTCTATATCCAAACACCCTCCTCACCAGAAAACCTGGTGGGGGAGATGGTTTAGTCGCCGACAACCCGACATGTGTGGACAGACAGACATACAAACAAACAGATCCAAATGCAATACACTCTCCTCTGGCGAGGGTAATCATCAAATTTTTATGAAGACCTGTCAACTTTAGCTTGAGAAGCATGACCGTAAAAGGCAGGTTTATTATTTTCAGTTTTTTGTTTACATAGTCGAGGCTCGTAGAACAGCTAGTACACCTTTTATATGTTCTATTTTTAAAAATACAATGTCAAGGCTCGTATGAGAGCCAATACAGAACATATAACAACGGGAGCAGGAGGCAAGAGGGGTGGGAGAGGGAAGCACAAAACAGTGCAGAACAGAGACTTTAGGAGATGTGTGGAAGGGAGAGGGTTGGGGCAGGGTACACGGGGTAAACAAGATGGACAGTCCAGGGACTTTCAGGAAGGAAAGCAGGGAATTTGAAGGAGGTGCGTTTGGGGTGGATTAACGGGGGTAGAAAAGATCATGGTTTTGGATGGGGAAGGTAAGAGATGGTGGTGAACAGCTGTTTTGAAGACCTAGGGGGAGAGTGGGATTGTAGAGAGTGTGGGAGTTACCTCCAGAGGTGGGGAAAAAGAGGAATGAAAGAGTGAAGGTGAGCAGTGATTCTTGATTTTGGTAGTTTTACCAGAAGGGGGTTGCTGGTGGACCTTAAGCTCCCTGTAGAAATAATGGTTGGGACAGATAGCAGACAGAGAAGGGGAGGGGGGGTAGTGGCCAGTGAGGAGACGGTAGAAAACAAAGACAACCAACTTGCCTGCGGTGAGAGAGTGAGAAACCCATAGACTCAGCTTCATCATGGGAGATGCCAATGATCCCAAATGCCTTGGTTTCCACAGCGTGAAGCCAAGAAAGGTGAGAGGCGGGAGCACCAATCCAGAGGGAAGAGCAGTACTCCATCAGGCTGTGGATGAAAGCTTTGTACATGGTCAGGGGCTCAGGTGTGTCAAGGAAGGACTTTGCACGATGGAGGATACCCAGTCAGCAATTGGCTTTGGAGGCCAACCTGTAAATGTGGCTTTCCAAGGAAAGAGAGTGTGAGATTTGTCAGCATTGAAAGACATGCTCCAAATGTTGGACCATCTTGTGATTTTATCTGGATCTGCAGAAAGTGAAGAGGCTGCTGCTTGCCAATCTGAGGGATGACAGATAGTATGGCAGAGGGTAGAGTCATCAGCAAAGAGATAAAGAGGATTTTCCAGAGAGTCAGAGTGATCATTGCTAAAAATGAGAAATAGCACAGGGCCCAGAATGCTGCCTTGAGGAACTCCAGCCTGGACAGGAAGAAGGGATGAGACAATTCCATTGAGGGCCACACATTGACTGCGACAGGAGAGGAAGTCTGCAAGCCATGAGTGGAGATTGCCTTGGATACCATAATAAGATAGTTTGGTGAGCAGGGCAGGGTGCCAGACTGTATTGAAAGCACGCGATATGTCGAGAGGGATAGCTCTGATCTCATGTCTGGTATTGAGAACCTCCATCCATTGTTGGGAAAGCAGGAGCAGCAAGTCCAGGGTAGAGTGACCTGGTCTGAATCTCAATTGATGATCGGAAATCAGGTTATTGGAGAAGAGGAAGGATTTAATGTCAGAAGCAATTGTGGATTCCATAACCCTGCTGATGATTGGGAGAAGGCCGATTGGTCTGAAGTTGCAAGGATCTGTTTTTGCACCTTTTTTAATACAGAGTGGCGATGTTTGCTGATTTCCAAGCAGATGGCAGATGACCTTGAGCAAATGAGAGGGTAAATAGTTCTGTGACAGGATGAGCAAGGCTGCAGATCAGTTTTTTAGGACACGTGGGCTGATGCCGTTGCAGAATCAGAGTCGAGGTTTGACAACAAAATATCCACCTTGTCAGTAGAAAAGGACACATAGTCGAGGAACAGCTGGGTGCAACTGGGTAAGGTGGGTACAGAAAGCGATGGGTTTAGGACTCAAGATTTCGAAGCAAACATGGAGTTTAGGTATTCAGCCTTTTCACGTGCAGTGTCAGCTTTGTGACATTTAGGGAAGGGAGAGGATGGAGGGGGAACATACACGAGAAAGACGTAACTCGACGTCACCAGTATTTGGAGGAGGGAGACAGGTTTCAGAGTTCATACTTGAGTTTATAAAGATGTTTTTTTCCAAGCTCCTCAAGGAAAACACACACTTGTTCCAAGGTTTGTGGAAGGAACTGAGATTTCCTTCAGGAAGGATTTGCCCTCCATGAGGTGAAGGTAAGTTGTTTCAGGACAACTGCTTCACCACAAGCTTCAGTGTTCCATGGGTGGGAGGAAGGGCAGGACAACTGAAGACGAGATGGGATAAATCTGTGTATGAGGGAGAGCAAGTTTCTTTTCAAGAATTCCCAGGATGAGTTGATGTTGGATAACATGTAGATGGGAGACCAGTCTGGAAATTTGATGGCTGCTTGAAGTCCTTGCCAGTCAGCCTGAGTGAAATGCCAGACTCAACGAAGCTGAGGTGCTTCTCTAATAACAGCTAGAGAGATGTTTACTTTGATAAGCATGTGGTCAGATGAACCGACTGGAGCAGAGGAAGAACAGCAGATATTGTTAGGGGAATTTATCAAATTCGGATTCAGAAGAGATGGAGTAACATTGGTTGAGATCCGGGTCGGGAAGTTGACTGATTGTTTCAGTCCCAATGAGTCGCAGAAATATTTTGCAGACGAGCCATGTCAGGTGAGGGATGTACCCACACCCAGCCAACTGGCATGATGACAATGGAAGTCACCACATAGGAGGAAGAGAGAGTTCAGATGAGAGTATAGAAGTTGGTCCATGTTTTTGGCGAGCGAGGTGAAAATGGAGTCATCACTGTATGGTGGACGGTACAGTACACATGTAAACATGAGGTGGGAGTGGAGGGGAAGCCAGAGCCAGAGGTATTCCTGGGGGTGTGGGGGTGTGGGGGAGTGAGGGCAGTGCATGGAGAGTGAGGAACAGAGTCTTTGATGAAGAGAGCAACACCTCCACCAGGACGAGGCTCAGGTCCGTCATACCGGAGGAGGGAGTAACCAGGGAGAGATACTTTGGAGACAGAGATGTCTTGAGGGAGGAAAGTTTCTGTTCGGCAGATTATGTCTGGTTTGTCAGTGGCAATTTGTTTGGTAAGATAATATGTCAGATTTCAACAAAGGTCTCAGATGTTTGAGGTCCACACTTTTAAGGATGCGGGAGGGGAGGAGGTTTTGGGGGGAGGGGAGGGTATGATGAGGGAGGAAGTTGTTGACACTGTGTGGAGGATGGAAGAAGAGTTTGGGGAGAGGGCTGGATGAGAAGGAGAAAAGGTTAGTGGTGATGGGATGAGGCACAGTGGGAACTAATAAGAGAGGGGGAAGATGGAAGCTGAAGATTGGAGGAGGTGGAGGGATGAGATGAAAAAGAGAGGGCAGGGGAAGGAGGCAGATTTGTGGATGTGAGGGGGAGGGGCAACTTTTGTGAGGGGGAAGAATGGAAGGAGAAGGGTGAGAGGGGAGAGTTGAGGGAGAAGGGTGAGGGGGGAGTTTTGTGAGAGGTGAAAGGAAAGCTTGGAATAGGAAGAGTGTGAAGGTTGTTTTTAGAGGGAGGGTAGATGATGAGAGCAGGCGTGGCCAAGGGACAGGAGGGTGATGCGAGAGGAGGTTGAGAGGGGAAGCATGAGACTTGGTATTGGTATGGTGAAAAAGGGAGCGGGCAGGGGGAGGTACAATATTTGAGGGTTTGGGGGGGGGGAGGTGAGAGGAAAGAAACAGCATGTTTGAGATGTTGAGGAGTCTACTGATTGAGAGAGTGAGATATCTGTTCAGTTAGAAAGGAGCCCACAGATGTTGGAACACCGCACAGTTTGGGACACCAGAGGAGGAGCTGCTACTAAAACAGAAGACAGTGAAGAGGTGCTAAGAGTGGAGGTAGGATGATGAGGATTATGGGAGGTGTAAGGAGGTGTATAACAGGTGAGTGGTTTTTGAGGATGTAGATGTAACGAGGTGGGGTGAATTTGCACTGAAGTTGCACCAAAAGGACGATTGATGGAACACGAGCATGCATTGCAAACTGGGATTTAAATATATATTTTTTAACTCAGAGATGTGATTAAAGACACTGCATGAGGGATGCAATAAGTAGAATTCAGAGAATGGAGTAAAGAAATGTAACAGTTGGAATTTTTAGACACGGGATGAAGGAAAGGTTGAATTGAAAGAGTCGTGAATTGTGATGCAATGCAGAGAGTGTCACATGTAAAAGAGGAAGTTTAAACATTTTGAGAGACTTGTGGAAGGTGAGAAATGAAAAGAAGAAAGATAATTTTTTTATGTTTGTTTTTTTAAGATGAGGTAAAGTTGAAGAAGGAATCGTGAAGGTGTATGGTGAATGTGGGTCAGCAAATATAGAAGGGAGGTGGTAGGTCTGCAGAAGGTGAAGGAGGAAGAAGAGTCGGTACAGGAAGTCATGTGGTTGTTTGGTGTAGGAGGAAAAAGGTGGTTTTTTTTGGTTATGTTTTTGTATTTTAAGTCGTGAAACAGACTGGGTAGTTGGGAGGGATAGCAGGGAGGTGGAGGGAAAGGTGGAGAAAATAAAAACTGATGGTAATAATGAGAAAATACAAATCAACATGATCACAGACATAGAAGGGAAGACGGGTAGGCCTCAGGGAAACCCAATGTGACAAACAGATGAATACACACTAAATTAGCGCAAGTTTTGAAACGAAACCGAACGAAGAACACACAGTAAATATGGGGGCAACAAAATGTCGAGTAAACACGCGACAAACAATGACCGGAAACTTATCTTTGAGAAAGTCGGCAGAGGTCCCTGGAAAGAACCAACCGTCGCTCAAAAGCTGGAACCGGAAGCCGACTATCACTCAAAAACCGGAGCACAGCAGATCAACACGAAATAGTACAAAATGAACATCAGAGAGAGAGATAGAGAGAGACTGAGATTGAGACACAGACACAGACACAGAGACACTAACAGCAGGGTTGAAGGCCAAGATGGTGGGACACTTAGACAAACAATGGGGATGTGGGGAGGAATGGTGGGGGGGGGCAGGAAAAGACAAGATGGATGCAGAAGCAACTCTGAGGAGGGAAAAACTGGAAAATTGGAAGGAGAATGACAGAGGAACGAAGGAGTAGAGTGATCCTAGATTTAGGTAGTTTCACCAGAAGTTGGTTGATGCTGGACCGTGTGCATGTGCACCCAGCATAAACCTGGGGGTGGGGGAGGGGGGGTAATAATCACAGAAAGAGCAGAGGGTTTCAAACCAAACCAGTACAATGTTTAACTCAATGTCATGAAATATTTTTCATTCATGGAAGAGTGAAGTTATAGAGGGTGGAAGGGTCACGTCCTGACAGATATGCAGTTAACCAGAGGGACAATGGCTTGAGAATGGGACTGCGATAATGTTGACCACACAAACCATGAACAAAATAGTTATCCACTGCAAATTGCGAAAATCCAGCGGAAAGAGAGGGGGAATGGTGGGGGGGGGGTATTTTAGCTCTTTTCTCACACAGCTGCAACTGCTACCATTATTTAGTTGTTGAACCAGGACTGTTTGATGTCAACTATTTGGCCAGCTCTTCTACAGTTCAGCTATGTTGGCAGGCCAGGGCCTGGCAGCTTGGCCGAGAGATATGCACACTCACCTCGAAGCTGTCTAGTCTGGGTTTGACTCCCTACCCAGCTATAAACTGTCATCCTGGGGTTTCGCAGGCAGGTTGAATCATCAATGTGTGTGTGCCATCCTTCGGATGTACATTAAACTGGGTGTCCCATCTACCAGCATTAGTTGGTGGATGTTAAAGATCTCATGGTGTCCTTCCCAAAGGGTCAGTGAGTTATCGTCAGCACCATGAACAAATTCCAACTCCAACCTACAGAGGGCATCGCGTCAACAGCACAGCCACGCCATCAGCAAATGATCCAACCCCGCAGCATCATGCTGCATATGAAAGAAGAAGTTTTTCCAGGAAAGGTCATGAGTAATGGTCGTGAGGCGTACAATTAACTCTTCTGGTGTTTGATAATGGAAATCTAGGTAGGTTTGTTTGATGATCTTTCAAGAGAGATAGTGTGAGAATGTGACATGTACCAGTGTTGAAGCAAGTGTAAGACTACCATCTGATAATTTTGAGGTTAACACAGAGGGAAGGATGGACTGGCAGGGTGAATCACCAGTGTTTAACTGGTCTGTCTGTGTGATGTGGTATATCGTGTCATGCGACTTGGTGTGATAAGTTAATTGCTGCAGCTTGGTGCAAAAGTACTGGCAATTATTTCTCAAGCCAGTGACGCCGAGGGTTATTAAAGGACCTTTTCACACCGTGCTGACAAAATCAAATTTGCAGTGTTCTCTGGGGTTTTTGGTGAAAAGATGAGAAAATCTTGCACGCAGTTCTGCTTCAAAAATGTCTATCTATCCATTGAGATGCGATATGCAAAAACATACAAAACAGGTTCAGAAAACACTTAATTTTGGAAGAAAACAATGCTGAAGTTGTTGAAAATTTGACTGGGACTTTTGTTTGTACTCGGCCGGCCACCGTCGCTTGCTGACGGATTAAATCAAAGGACAGCATTTTGTACTTCACAAACATGTTTCAATGACTGTATCTGTGAATCCCAAGGAGTGTGTGAAATTAAGTGAAACGCACGAAAATGGATCTTTCATAACGCGTAGTAGTTTTTGCCGCGACAGTGCTTCTCAGGTGTACTGATAAAGGGATGCTGCTCTGTCGATGTTACCGTTGGAACCACCACATTAAAGCTGAAGGCCCCGCTCCTTCTTCGTCATTACCAGAACAGGCTTTTAAAACAGGCATCCTGATGGTTGAACGGACACAAATTTTTGTTCCAAGTCAATTGATTATTATCAACGTTCCAATGGTACTTGTTTAATAGGAACTCTTAGGAATGAAGCATCACACACATTGATACTTTGAGACCTGGTAGGTCTCTGTTACAAATCCTGAAACCCACCCAAGTGTGGAGATAGCAGCCAACAAGAGCGACTTTCACACATATGTCCGTCTGTCCGTCCGTCCATCGCGTTGTTGCTGCCGAAGCAGACTCCTTGGTTAATGGGCACAATCCTGGACGGGTCTCCACTCCGACACCGTGTACCAGCATGCTGGTACTCATTTTGCCGACCAGCGACCACGGAAGGATGACAGGCAGAGTCAACCCCACCTGGTATGAATTCAACAGTGAGTGGGGTTTTAACTCAGGATTACAAGATCCCAAGCGCACCACGTTAACCATTGAGCCAACCCCAGGCATACGTGTATAACACACACACACACACACACACACACACACACACACACACACACACACACACACACACACACACACACACACACACACACACACACACACACACTGGATTATTTGATTACAACCAGTGGTTGGCGAGAAACAGCGGTCACACACACACACACACACACACACACACACACACACACACACACACACACACACACACACACACACACACACACACACACACACACACACACACACACACACACACACCTTACAGCTTATGTCTAAATCAACCATTTTTTTTGGGGGGGGGGGAATTGGAAGGTTGGAGTCAGTGTGATAACCGGCGACAGTACGTACTGCACACAAACCAAAAACCTTGTGCAGCTTTCACCGAAAACCAACAGTAAATTTATGTCGACGTTTCAGTGAGCTGTTCACAAACATTAATCTTTATAAACAGCTGCATGTGACAGGTGGAAAAACAAAAAAATGGACTCAGTAATTTAGAAAACATGTAAATATGGCAAATGGCTTGGAAATTGGGTGTTATTTCACAGCAACTCACTCAGAATGACAGAGCACGAACCACTCGTTAAGGATGACAGGGCATGAACCACTCACTCAGGACAATGGGGCACAAACCACTCGCTCAGGAGCACGGGGCACAAACCACTCACTCATGATGATGGAGCACGAACCACTCGCTCAGTGCCAAAATGATATATACCACGATATCTCAAAAAGTTATGGACGGATTCGGACAAAACTTTGCGGACACGTTGCGTCTGTGGCAAGGACTAATTTAATCGATTTTGGTGAAGATCTGAATCTGGATATGAGAATTACTTTATTTTTAAAGTGATTTTTCACCATCAAGAGATTGGGCCAAAAACGATATATAGCATGGTATTTCAAAAATGTGTTTGGCCTGATATGCTCTCATAGATCAGGTATCGCGTGGCGAAGGTATGCGCTCCACTGAGTGCCCCTCTCGTCCGCACCATGCAGTAAAGTCGGAAACTAGTGATTCGGGTTATTTCTTACCAACAATAAAAATACAAATACCATCGAATTCTCCTTTAATCACCAAAAGTAAAAGTCACTTTTGGACCACCCTCGGATAACCTTTACATGTTATAACTTAAAAGAGCAATCAGATTGCAGACCCTGATCAGAACTTGTTTTGTGTGGAAAATAAATGGAAGGATGTACTAAATGAAAGGTCATTGCAAATTAAAGTTTGAAATGGTCAAGTTGTAAAGATAAAAGTTCTGAAAAGTTGTGAAGGTCAAATGGTCTCAAGGTACAAAGTTCTAAATGGGTGTTGTGGGTTGAAATGGTCCAACCTCTGAAGTGTCCTAAATGGTTGAAGGGGCTAAAAAGTGTAATTTAAAGTCTAAAGGGTTGTCTAAAATGAAGGTCTAAAGGGTAGAAAGGACTATTGGGGGTGTTGAGGGGGTTTGGGGTTTAAATGGTCTGAAGGAGTCTCATGGTTCTAAAGGGTTTTAATGGTCTTAAGGGGTCTAAAGGTGTATAGGGGTCTCATGTAATTAATATACATACTTGCGCTTTTTGTGGACAAACAACAAACAAACAAACAGACAGACAAATGGACTCAAATGCAATACCCTCTCCTCTGGTGAGGGGAATGAATGCTTCAGGTACAAATCATGCCGAGAGCTCTCTGATAATTCACTGTTTGGCATTGCTGGGCTGCGGGTGCAGAGTGCCCCCTGTAGGTTAGGACAGGTATTTGTAATTTGTTTGGGATGCTGGCAATAACTCCGACTCTTCACAACAAACACCGTGGTAGACCACCAACTAATACTAGCAGACCGTCCCCAGTTTTACTTTATATTTCACGGACAAAATATAACTGTTTTTTTTTAATCTCATCGATCTCACCATTCATCGAGTCCCACATGGCCAATTCTACTACAGTTATTAACCAGGAATGATGTGAATGGGGCATTGGGGCTTAATTGCATGCTTGATCCATATATAGTTTAAAAAGTTGGCCAAAGTACTGGTCCAAAAGTTCAGTTTTTTGAAATATACAATGAGATATCATTGTTTGTGTATGTCATACGACCTGCTTGTAATCACCCAATATAACAGGCTTCCATGATGTAGTTAGTGTCAGAAGAAGGACAAAGCAGGTGCATTCAAAGAAGTCACATTTTCTGTCCACATTAATTTGTTGTGGTCTTCATTATCAAAAGTACAAAGTTCCTGGTGATTTTTTGGCTGAGGCCTGAACTTCTCTATTGATGGAGACATCAGCAAAAATCCATTACATCAATCAATTATATGCAGTTCAGAATCCACTCCTGTTTTTTCCCCTGGTGGGCTGAACCACAAGATGAATTTGCCATTGTGGGAAGCAGCAGGAACCCAATCAGACTGTCAATCGAAGCTGCCAAAGCCTAATTTGAAAAAGACAAGGTCAACCAATGGTGTTCACAAAGGGATAACCCTGTGTGCTAACAAATTCAGATACAATTCACAAGGCAGATTTAGATCGAATACATAGCTGAACATAAATATGCTTAACAGAAAGATGCTGAATGTACAAAATGCCAATGCTGTCTTTCACATCGCGAAAGCAAGGGCAAAGTCTTTGGCTTGCTTTAACTCTCAATATATGCATGGCATGAAGCCTCAGCATAACTGCAGGCAACACCCAACATAATGATTCGAGCACATTCGGAATGTTTCTGTGGTGTCTTGCAAGAGCTTCAGTGAAGCTCCTTAAATAAAACCTTTTGTACCTAGAGCGTCACTCCGTAGAGCGCAAACCTCCACCAGGCTGAACAGTTTACATTTTGTATCCCACTGATAGGCCAGATCCCAATCCAGATCTTCACCTAAATTGAATCAATTTGTCCTTGTCACACAGCCAGTGTCCACCAGGTTTTGTCTGAATCAGTCCACAACGTTTTGAAGTATCATGCTATATCTCGTTTTTAGCCCTATCTCTCAATGGTGAATAATCACTTCTCCTTCTCCTTCTCCTTCTCCTTCTCTTTATAAGGGATGATGTCCAATGGTACCAAGCTTCTGTCCTTCCTCGACTACAACACTCCTCCACTTCCCCCTGTCCTCAACCAACTCTTTCCACCCTCCAACCACACCACCTTATTAATATCCCTCCTCACACAATCTTCCCTTCTCAAACTCGGCCTACCTCTTTTCCTCCTCCCTTTCACCCTCAACCTATCCGCTCTCTTTGCCATTTTCTCTTCCTCCATCCGCACAAGTGTCCAGCCTACTTCAGCCGGCTTTTTACCTATCTCCCCGTCAAACTCATCTGCACACCAATCTTCTTCCTAAGTTCATCCATCCTCTTTCTATCCACTCTCTTCACTCCTGCAATCCTCCTGACCCAGTTGTTCTCACAGGCCTGCAATCTCTGTTGTTGTCTCTCCACCGATTTGAGTGCTACTGTTTTGAGACCGTAAAGGTAGGCCGGCGTCACACAAGTCGTGGTAACTTTCCCTTTCAATTATCTTGATATCTTACTGTCTGCTAATTTTATTCTATTACAACAGATTGAAAATCAGTGCAACAGTCCCCCAACAAGCATCACCCCCACAATACCCACCACCGTCCCACCACCCCACCTCCACCATTTTCGATCCCCCACAAACCCCATCAACCATCAGCCCTACAATACCCACCACAATCGCACACCCTCCACCATCCACCATCCCCCCACAACCATCACCCTCACAATACTCACACTCCTCTCCAACATCACCCCAACAATACCCACCACCATCCCACTTCCCCCTTCACTGGGGTGGGACATTGGCACCTCATGGACATGATGGTGAGACACGACACAGACACAAATGGCACCCAGGGAAAGTATGAAATGGGACGATCCCATAACATACAAGACACCTGGTCAGCCTGCGATGATGAGACAAATAATTCATCACCCATTTTGTCTCCGGTGTCTGAGTGTGCATGGCAGTGACGGCTGTCAGGCGATGATGGCTGCTCAAGTAATATGACTAATTTATCAATTAATACAAAATCCTTCCCTTATATATTGTTAATTGAACGGAAAAACAAAACCTACCAATCTGTCGTGAACATGCGAACGGCGTTTTCGTCTTCATTAACACTTTCGCCATCTTCGTCCGAATTGCTCGCACAAGGCTCGAAACGATACGGCTCCACAATTCCCCCGAAAGCATTTCCATCACTAATTGTGTCTCCAATAGTTTCTTCGAAATCCCATTGATAAGTTTCAGCATACTGAGAACCTTCAGAGCTGCTAATGACGCGGAGGAATCGGTATCGGAATCCGAGCTCGAAATACACTGTTTCTCTATGTAACACTACTATTTGGATCAAGGTGGGTTCATAATGTGACGTCACTGGCAAAATCAAAACTCGACAAACTCTTGGCCTTCTTTTGACACTTTGTGATTGGTAAAAAAAAAAATCAATAAAATTTTTTCCCTTCAAATTAAACCCTGATTATTGATTTTCAATGGTTTTCAGAAAATAAAAAAAATGTTTGGGTTCCCTTTTAAAAATGGCGTGTGCTACTTCCTTGCATGATGCTCAGCTTTTAAAAGGATAGAGCATGGACAAACACCACTAAGAAGGTGATAGCAAATCACCCAGTATAATCCTTGCCAAGATACTGTTTTGTCTGCTGATGCTTTCATTGAGGGTCACAGGAGGTCAACCAGGTTATTAAAAAGAGCATTCTAAAGTCACATTTCCATATACCATATGCGTACTATTCAAGCAAGTCATGTGGTACCTTCTCTTTATGTAAATAGATGTGGTCACGCGACCCCTTTGTAAGGCATCTATTTATTATGCTTACACAGTGTAGGGAGGGGTAGGGAGGGAAGAAATTGTAAGTGCCAACATTGAGTAAAGGAACAGAAGGGAAGAGGCGAGGAATGGAGGTATCTCGTTATTGCCCAGGGAAAATAGCATTCCTTTCCTGTAGTAATTCTCTGCAGACGACTGTAGTTAGGACCTGTTACTAACTGTAGTATATGAAAGCACTACTCTCATATACTATAGCTCTAACTGTAGCATTTTTGCCTGTGTGTGTATGTATAGGTAGGGAGTACATTGAGGAAAGGAAGAGAATATATGATGGTAGGAGAAGGAAAGGAGCTGAATGGAGTTTGGGAAAGAAGAGGAAGAAGGTTGGGAGGATATATGAGTATGGGGGTATAATAGAAGGGAAGGAGCAGAGAAAGGAGAGAGGGTAAAGAAACAAATCTGCCATTTTGACATACAAAAAATACCCCAGATGACTCCAAAAGTTAATGGGGTAGCAGGGTATCTGAGTGGAGAAAGAATGGACAGGAATATTGGACGGATCTTAAGGGAAATAGGGAAGAGACGAGGATGAGTTATATCGCTGAGTAGGTGTGGGTCGAGGTGTTCCCCATGTAGACGATGAGGTGTTCCCCGTGTTGACAGCCCTCAAAATAATTTACTGGATGATGACATGGTTGGCATCCAGATTGGGAAAAAAAATATAGAGTTAAAGAAGTTGGAAAAAAACATTTTATAAAAATTAAAAAGCATGTTGGGATGGAATCCCACAAAAAAACCCAAACAAGGAATGAAGGAATGACGATGGAGGAATGACACCACAATGATCACCACAATCCTTTTATGGGTTGCCATCACGACATATTGTGAGATTTTTCTGTCTCAATGCCACAACAAATAAAATACACAATTACCCCAACCCACATGACAAATCCACAACTACCTCTAACATTGCCGAGTGTTGGCTTAGCGGTTAGGGTGGTGGTTTGGGATCCTAGGGTCCTGAGTTTGAGCCCTGTTTCCACTGAATTAACACCAGGGGGGTTGACTCAGCCTGTCATCCTTCCGAGGTCGGCGAAATAAGTACCGGTGCACTGGTAAGGGGGGCACTGCATCAGCGGCATAGCCACACCCCCTGACCAATAATGCAACCAGCAGCCAAAAAAAAAAAGGCAGTACATAATGGGAACCTATAACATCGACATCTTCATACAATTGTGACTATTGCCACCTATAACTAAAAATGTGTTTAGCAATGATTGTTGTAAAAGTGAAACAAATTACAGTTTTGTCATTCTCAATTAAATCATAGTTTTGCCAGAACTCTGGCTTGCTTTATCATAACCAACACATTTTGACAGGAAGTTGAGGAAAGGGCCTATTCAAAGGGGTTTCACCAACCAGGCTGGTTGGAGAAACCCCTTTGCCTTCAACTGGATCTCATTTAGTTTTGCAGAGACTGTTCCGTTCTTAAATTGCCAATCTCTAACCGCATAAGGTCACGTGCATTCATCAACCGCTCACCCCTTAGTTGCCCATCTGTGCTGTCTGCTGTCCCCGAAAGTCTTCCATTTGCCAATGCACAATCTGTAGAAAAATCATCTATTACATGATCTATTACCATGAGCCTTTTTTGTATGTTATGATATGCCTGATATGTAATATTACATATTACATATCAGCATTCTCATTTGTATTTCTGATGCATATGTTACTGGGATCCCAGGTTCAAATCCCTTGTGCCGTATAAATTTGGCTAATACATACAAATGTCATTGTAATTCATTTATATGTGTACTAGTTAGTGTCTTTGTTCCACGTTATTTCCATGGCTTAGAGGTAGGCACACTCACCTCTAAGCTGTCTTACCTGAGTTTGAATCCCAACCCAACTATAATTATAGCTGTCATCCAGGTGTTTATAATCTGTCATCCAGGTGTTTCACAGGCAGGGTGATCAATCGATGTGCGTGCCGTCCCTCGGATGGATGTTAAACAGGTGTCCTGTCTCCCAGCATTCGTTTCTGGATGTTAAGTAACCCACATAACAGTGTCCTTCGCAAAGAGTTGGCGAGCTATTGCTGGCACATGGGTCAAATTCCAAATTCCTACCCTAACCAGCAGAGGGCATTGCATTAGTGGCTCAGCCATGCTCAGCTTCGCCAATGATGCTACCCCACAGCTTGGTGCTGCTTATAAATGATGACGGTGACATGATTTCTGTGCAAATTCATTTGTTCGCCTTAGATGATTGAAGAAATATATTTACTGGCATTTCCTGCCTTTAGGACGAAAGGTTACCATTAGCGTGGACCCCACAGCTATCCCAATTGTTTTACCTTTTCCAGGTATGTTTATTAATCAGTCTCATATCTGTCTATTACATATCAGATAAATTTTTTTGTTTTATTTGAGTAGTGGTCACAGTTTAACCCTTGCAGCAGTCGTAGCATTGTGGTGCTTCCGCGGTGATGCTTCCACTAACTTCTGCGGTGATACTAACCATAACAGTCAGGAGATGTGTCTGATGTTTTTACGATGAATGTGGTCATCATTGGTTATGTATTTATCGGTATACTATCCTGATGAAGGCAAATAAACCTGAAATCTGGATCACTGGTTCTGTTTGATGTTGCACTGATGATGACTATATATATATATATATATATATATATATATATATATATATATATATATATATATATATATATATATATAGTGTTACGAATCTACCGCCCGCCCAGCGTGCGATCAGCCGCTTTAGCCAATGGCGGCCGTCTCGCCCACCGGACGGATAATTCAGTCACGACTTTTCGGAACAACGCCAAAAACCAGTCACGGGTGTGCTCCAAGCGCACACCACGGCCTAGTCAATATTCTACCCACGCGAGACAGGGTCAATCGCCGAATTAATTGATATACCTAAGTATTCGCGTGGGCAGCCTACCGAGAGACCGTACCTCAGCGAGGCCTGCTCAGACACGAACCGCTTAAGCGGTTCTTTCCGTTCTGCGATAACCGAGCGGTGTATTATCGCAAGACCTCGCTGGACCCAATTATTTTATCGGCTATTAAAAAAAGCCCGCTATTATTCCGAGAGCAATACGGCGGTTCGATGGGGAAAGAGGACACAACGAACGGGTTAACATTCACACAAGGACATATATTTATAATGCACACGTAAACAAACAATCATGCAATGGATGCAAAACACGCATGCAGTGATTCAATGGATGCGGGTAGGGACGAGACATGAACAAGGCAAAGCACTACAACCGTCTATTATTATTATTATTATTATTATTATTTACAAGCACTTAAAAGTTCTACTTGCAGGACATGGCGCTACAACATTCACACAAATAAATCAAGAAAAGATCCCCTCAGAGACAAGGGGGTCAGACTGGACCCGTAGGCCTTTATTACGTTGGACTTGTCAGACCGAAGGAGTCCCACGAGACCGTTGCAGGCTACCTCCACCCTCGTGGTGCCTCGATGGGGCGACCCGCGACGCTCTTTCCCCACGGCAGCTAGCGTAGCCGCGGTTGCGCCCAGGCCTTTCCAGGCGGCCGGTTGTCGGGCCTCAGCCGGCGACACGCTGAGAAGAACGAACGGGTTTGGATGCTCTTTCAAAGTTGATGCTCTTTGTAAGAACCCGTCCGTTCCTCAGCGACGCTCGGACTGTCCCAAAGCCCGATCACCTCCAACCGTTTGGCGCTGGCTGGCGAGCTCTCTCCGGCTCTCCCCACATGATCGCGCATGTTTTCCCGGCATTGCAGGCCCAGCCACGCTCTCTGCCTCGTGCGTCCTCCGCTCCCCTGGACTTCACCCCGCCTGTGCTCCTTCGGCTCCAGACTTCTCCGACCGCCTCCAGACTCCACCGATGACTACGACCTCGAACTGGCGCTCCGTTTGGCCTTTTATAGGGTTGGCGAGACGAGATCTGACCTCCGCTCTCTGACCTCTGACCTCCACAGGCCCTTCCCCTTTTTCTCCTGTGATCCGATTTCCGAGGCGAAGCTTTTACAGAGCGGACGTACGTGAAATCACCAAACCTGCACTAACAACGAAACCCCCTGCGTCGGTTTGCAGCGATGCTGTTCGCTGGGGACTCTCCACGGCTGGTGCAAAGATGGCGTCGCTTCGGGGATGAAGGTGAGGCGATGTTATTTGGGTGGGGGAGATGCGGTTTAGGAGATGGTGGGGAGATGTCGTCATTATGAAGGTGGTGTGGAGAGGGTGGTTGGTGGTTGACGTGGTGGTTGGTGGGTGGTGTGGAGAAGGTGGGTGGTTGGTGGGTGGTGTGGAGAAGGTGGTTGGTGGGTGGTGTGGAGAAGGTGGTTGGTGGGTGGCGTGGTGAAGGTGGTTGGTGGGTGGCGTGGAGAAGGTGGTTGGTGGATGGCGTGGTGGAGAAGGTGGTGGTCGTTGGCATTGTGGTTGGTCCAACATAACGATAGCGAAAGAAAAACGGCTAACTCAAAGATCACAGCCCGGGTGACACGAATAATTTCCATTAAACAACGGTGGGGAAATCTAACTGAACACGGACTTATCGGCATAACTGAACTAAGGACCTCTATGGTGTTCTGCGAATTTCCACAGCCGTAACAACATATATATATATATATATATATATATATATATATATATATATATATTTATATATATATATATATATATATATATATATATACATACACACATCTATATATATATGTGTATGTGCATGTATTTCTTAAAATCATAGAAAATATACAAGGCTAGCTCAATGTCCACCCAATTTTGCATACGTATTGTTATTACGCAAGGTTAGGTCGTTGGCACAAAATCACCCCCCTGCCCCCTTTTTGGGGGGGGGGAGTGAAACGACTTGCCAATGCTTCCGAAGGGAGCGTGTGTTTCTCGTGGATGGAATACAGCATTCTTTAACATGTCAATGGCAGTTAAACGAGATCTTAACTCCTCCCTTTCCACGTCTTTCAGCTTCTAACTACTTCATTATAGGGGGATAACAGGATTGCTCTGAGGTAGCGCACTCGCTTTCAAGTTGTCTAATCTCAATACAATTCCCGACCCGGCTATGATCCTTGTGGTGCTTCACAGACAAGAGGATGCTTCATTTCTCCCATAGAAATGATGCAACCAGCAGCTGCACCTTCAGGGTATATATATATAAAGGGTAAAGTTATATATATAAAGGGTAAAGTTCGTTGTTAAATGGATATATATATATATATATATATATATATATATATATATATATATATATATATATATATATATATATATATATATATATATATATATATATATATATATATATATATATATATATATATATATATATATATATATATATATATATATATATATATATATATATATATATATATATATATATATATATATATATATATATATATATATATATATATATATATATATATATATATATATATATATATATATATATATATATATATATATATATATATATATATATATATATATATATATATATATATATATATATATATATATATATATATATATATATATATATATATATATATCCATATATATATATATATATATATATATATATATATATATATATATATATATATATATATATATATATATATATATATATATATATATATATATATATATATATATATATATATATATATATATATATATATATATATATATATATATATATATATATATATATATATATATATATATATATATATATATATATATATATATATATATATATATATATATATATATATATATATATATATATATATATATATATATATATATATATATATATATATATATATATATATATATATATATATATATATATATATATATATATATATATATATATATATATATATATATATATATATATATATATATATATATATATATATATATATATATATATATATATATATATATATATATATATATATATATATATATATATATATATATATATATATATATATATATATATATATATATATATATATATATATATATATATATATATATATATATATATATATATATATATATATATATATATATATATATATATATATATATATATATATATATATATATATATATATATATATATATATATATATATATATATATATATATATATATATATATATATATATATATATATATATATATATATATATATATATATATATATATATATATATATATATATATATATATATATATATATATATATATATATATATATATATATATATATCCATATATATATATATATATATATATATATATATATATATATATATATATATATATATATATATATATATATATATATATATATATATATATATATATATATATATATATATATATATATATATATATATATATATATATATATATATATATATATATATATATATATATATATATATATATATATATATATATATATATATATATATATATATATCCATATATATATATATATATCCATATATATATATATATATCCATATATATATATATATATATATATCCATATATATATATATATCCATATATATATATATCCATATATATATATATATCTATCCATATATATATATATATATATCCATATATATATATATATATATATATCTTAATTGAATTATATTCTTGTTCGGATTGATAGAATGCAATTGAAATACAAATTTGGATATTTCCATCAGCTCTTAATATGACGCATTAATGAAGCATTTTGCTTGCATTGTTAACCCCAAAGGCAGTTATGCTTTATCTGGCTCCTCTCATCAAGCTGCACATTGTACATTTTCGTGCTACCTATTGAACTGCTTTCAAAATGACTTTTTTTTTCTTGGACAGCCCATTAATGTTCAATCGAGACCCCTGCCCACAGATGGAACACCCTATTTCCCATAATGTTTCTCTCTCCGGCTCGAGCCAATGGTACATTACCGCTAATTGTACTGTCACACAGACTGAGAAGATAAATGTTTTTTGAGCAGTAGGAGTACCTGATATGCTGAAGGGACCTCCCTCTGAATGGTGTGTAATCAGATGAAATGCGTCAATGTTACAGTTGTGCTTTGGGGGTGCGCATGGTTGCACATCTCGAGCGCTCTAACTTTTACGGTGACGAGTAAGTTTTCACCTTGGGTAAATGGCTTGATGTACAAGAATCGCAATTTTATGGATTGTTTTCTCTTTGTAGATAACTGGCCATGCCCATACCATCATGATGTTGGGGTGAGAATTTGGAAATTGAATGGTGGGGTTAGTGATGGTAGGGTGTGGTTAGCGGGTATGATATTTTGGTTTTGGAATCGGAGAGGAGGGGATATCTCAGGAAAATGATGATGGGAGAAGAGAGAAGATGTAATTAGAATGTATAAGCTGTGCCGACCCGTTGCTTCACTGACGGCTTTAATCAAAAGACAGCATGCTGTACTTAACAAACATAGGATGTAAGATGGAGTGAAACACATGAAAAACGGATTAATTATTTATTTATTTTTACAACATGCAGTTGTTGTGGCTTCTCAATAGCCTGGTGTTGGCGCAGTGGTTAGGGCAGTGGCTTGGGATCCAAAAGGTCCTGAGTTCAAGCCCCGTTGGGCCACTGAATTAATACACCAGGGGGTTGACTCAGCCTGTCATCCTTCTGAGGTCGGCGAAATGAGTGCCAGTGTACTGGGCTGGTGTATACCCCGGTTAAAATAGGTGTACCAGATCCCTGTGTCGCAAGAGGCGACCAGGGTTGCGTCAGGAAGGGCATCCGGTGTAAAACGTGCCAAATCACTATGCGGATCATATGGATGATCCGCTGTGGCGACCCCTAATGGGAGCAGCTGAAAGAAGAAGAGTTGTTGTGGCTTCTGTTGTTGTTTGTGTTCTCCTTCCATGTACTTTTAAATATTTTTCGATTGCTTCGATGAGTACAGTATTACTATATTTAATCTTGTGTGCTTCTTCTGTGTCCTTCTAAAGTGTTCCTGCTGTCGTAGAATAATAAATGTTATTGTTGAAACCACTGCATTTGGCTCCTATTCCCGCATCTTCTTCAAGTCCTGAAAAAAGTGCTTTTATAACAGGGGTGTACTCTGTTGGCAAGCGGCTTGCGATAGCTTACCAAGCCAGAAATTCCGTGTCAACCGCTTGGCAAGCGGAGTAAGCGATTAATTGAGGTGCTTGGCGAACAGTAAGTGAATTGCTTCTGAACGGATCAACTCCACATGTTAGCCAAAATGGCCGCCATGGTCCAATTCAAAACGATTGGTGGCTGTGTCTTTAATTGTGCTGTCATAGAGGATAATATTGAAACAGCATTTCATATTTTTATTGTTGCTTTTACTTTTCATCCTATTTCTTGAAAAATATACAAAAATGAAAAAACCCCTCCCCCCAAAATGCACAGTGTAAAATCCAGAGATAAGCTTAACTGGGGGGCTCCTTTTTCAAACTCCCCATTTATTTATGTTTATTTTCCTCATCCGAATACACTCTGTAGTTGCTACTAACACATTAAATTGATTTGAGGAGGTTGGTCTCACAAAAGGATCGAGTAATACTGAAAACTATGCCGAGACAGCATTTGTTGAAGTACCACGCGATAGCATTGTTTATATTGGATACCACCATGTTGTTAAGCGGTGCCGAGCACTCCATTCTGTTGGAGTGCTTGCTTGAGCACTTTTAATCAAGCAAGCCGCTTGGCAAGCAGGAAGCAAGAGACTTGCGAACGGAACATACCCCAGGCATCCTTAAAATTAAACGGAAAAAACAATTTTTTTTTTCAGGTGCATTGATTCTTAGCTTTCCAACCAAGTAAATCGATTACTAACTAGAGAGTTTCTAGAACACATTACCCTACACTGTATTGAGAAAACAATGACATGGGTGGGGTCTATAAGTGCAAAATTTGATTGCTTGTAATGATGTAAAATGCTGGAATATTTTGTCCAATTACTGCTGAACCGAGGGTTTTGAAAGTGCTAAAAGGCAATTTGTTTTCTCCAGTGTTCAAGTATATTATTCAATTGAAATAAAATTAATATTTTGAAGGTCATAGAAAAAGAAATTCCATGAGTTTACCACTATTGTTGCAGCATTATTTACACCATCTTATTTAACTACGACATTAGTTTTTACAATAATTATTACATTAGTTATTCGTGCCTGTTTTTTGTGTCATTTTTGCCATCAATAAAACAGTAAGTTTCCTGTTTGGAATGATTTTAAATTTTGTTTAACTGCCAGACAGAGTAAAAAAAAAGAAAAAAATCACTCCTCTGCGCATCTGCAATCAGGACAAATTCAGAGCCAAAGTACTGCTAAACTTCACGTTCGTTTTCCAATTCATATTCCTATTTGTGTTCAAAATATAATATTCAATTGAAATTAAGTTGTTTCTTGATCATAAACTGACGTTTGTAGACTGAAAGACAGACAGACAAGGTGAACCAATTGCTTAACCCTGTTTTTCTCTTTGTGTGCGTTGGGAAACCAACTTTCCAATGGGCTCATTTTTTTTATTCTACGACAGCAGGAACCGCTAAAGCTCGAGATCATGCTGCTTATTCTTCTTCTTTGCATAACACACACACACACACACACACACACACACACACACACACACACACACACACACACACACACACACACACACACACACACACACACACACACACACACACACCATAGCTTTCCATTTTGGTATTTCTCACAGCATTTCATTCTAGTTTCCCATTTCATATCTGAAGATCAGTCATTTCAGTTTCACTTTCCAGCATCAGTTTTTCTTTGTGATATCACTTTTGATTGAATGTAACTTGTGATACGAATGGTGCACACAAAAAAGTCATCAAACAAGATTTTCTGGGGGACTTTTTTCGATTTTCTAATGGTTCTAAATATCTTAATGCTCTTAAAAGGTCTTAACACAAATTCTACCAACAGGTGTCTTTTTGGACACCAGGCCTACATTTTAATGTTATTTCTCTTTTATGTTAACAATGTATTTCATGTTTTATTTGTTTGTTTACTTATATGTGCTCGTAATAAATATATATATATGATGTTTTAAGATCAAACATTGCTGCAGAAAGTTGCAAGCAAATCCTTTCGGGGGTCCAAAAAGACCCCAGTTATTTTTGTTGAATTTTTTTTTTCATACATGATTACTTCACATGGTATTTGTATCGAACAAGTCCTCCAATTTTTTTATGCTTATATTTGTTTACTCTATCGCAAAAACATCATCCAATCAAATTTCCTCATCATCCAATCAAGTTTCCTCATCGATGTGAATCTTTGGCAGATTGAATGAAATTTAGTATTTCTCAGCTGGGGTCTGAAAAGACCCCAGCTGGTAAGATTAGGTCGGAAAATATGTTGGTGGGATTTGGGTTAAAAGGGTCTAAAAAGGGTCTGAGGGTGCATTGAGTCTAAAGGGTGTAAAGGTCTAATGGATCAAAAATGTCTTCAGGGTTTTTCCTCAACGGTGTCTAAAGGGTCTAAACTCTAAAGGGTTCTCAGGGTGAAAGAGCAAATGGGGTCTAAAATGTCCAAAGGGTCTTAAATTTTAGGGTCCAAAGGGTCCAATGTCTGAAAGATTAAATAATATGTCAAGATCTGAAAGATCAGATCAAAATCAAAAATTAAATAAATAAAATATGGGTCGATAAAGGATCTCAATGGGTATTAAGAGGTCGAAAGGTTTAAGAAGGCTAAATGGTATAAATGGTTATGAAGCAGTCTAAAGGGTGCAAAGATCTAAGGGGTATAAAGGGTCTAAGTGGTGTCAGGGGTCTGAGGGGCCAGGTCAGGTCAGGTATGGGAGCATGCGCTGGAACAGCGCGTCGATGTGCCCACTTTCTGCCGGTACTCCAGGGGGCTGTGTCTGGCCACCCCCCCCCAGACAGATGCCTGGCCCATCCCATATCCTTGAGATGCTGATCAACCTGCTTCAACGATAAGGCAAGTGGCCGGCCCGTTCGCCTCCTCCACTCACGAAGCTTCCTCTATGAGAGAATCTGGTGAGTAGGGTCAGCGTCAGGAAATGAGCCACATGTCCATTCAGCCGCAACTGATGTTCACGGACTATACAGGTAACAAATCTCATCTGAGTCTCTCTCCACAACCACTCGTTGGAATTAAAGTCTGACCAGCGATAGCCAAGGATTCTCCAAAGAGACGGAACCGAAGTAGTTAAGTTTCCATCTCAGGTCCCTGGTCAGCATCCAAGTCTCACATCTGTACAGCAAGAATGGAAGCACGAAAGACTTAAGGACTCTGACTTTCATCCTCCTGTATACTAAAAACCATGCAATTAGTTGTTGTATGTCCTGACAACGCCACCCCATGATCCAGTGAATCCATGACTCCCCAGGCCTGACAGACATCTATCGACCTCTAGCTCACAACATGCAGAGACATAAATATCACTGTCAAGGAAAGTGAATCTCTTCATGACCTCAACATCCTCGCCACAGACACGTACAGACACAAGATGTCATTCAAATTCTGGATCTTAGTTTTGACTCAGGAAATTTGTAATCCAAGCAACTATGACTCATGATTCAGCACCTCGAGGGCCACCAAAAGGATATTTCTCTGCAAAGATAACTGCATCATCTGTGAAATTAAGGTCAGATATCTTGGCACTCCCAAACGATGCACTGCAGCTTGATTTCTCCGACATCCTCCCAATAATCCAATCCATAAAAAAACTGAAAAGTGTGGGAACCAATACACACCCTGACAAACCCCAGCAACAACTGGAAATAAATAAGGGATGGAACAACTACACCTCACAGCACTCTCAGTACCAGAGTATGGTTCAGAATTTAGATTGATCGGTTTTGGTGGCACCCCACGAAGACCGATAATCCTCCAGAGGGCATTCCGATTCACTGAAGTGAATGCTTTGCAGAGAACAACGTGGGCTATGAGTAGTGAAGACCCCAAGAGAAAGGGTACGGTCAATCATTGACCTCTTTGGTGTAAATCCCGACTGCTCTGGGCACTAGTGCTGAAGCAGTTGGTGGTGAACCCTATTAATAATTATCAGAGCAAATACCTTGCCTGGCACTGAGAGCAACGTCGCCTCTCACTACTCTTTTGTAGTTCTGGCAATTACACTTTCATTTTTGAAGGGTCTGTGGTGTCTCGAGGTCTGATAGTTGCATTCAAACAGTATATAACGGAGCTCATAGACATATGCAGGGTATAGTAATCCATAATTAATAGATGTGGTCACGGTTCAAGTCACGCTCAAACAGTACATAATTAGTAGACATACCCACATGGGTCCATCGAGGCTTCATCGCTTTCCCTTCTCCCCCTCCCCCGTCGAGGTTGGTTGGATTTTTATGCACTTAAGATTGGTCTAAACTCTAAAAGGTCTTTAGGAGTGTAAAGGGTCGAAAGGGTGTATAGTGTCTATAGGGTGCAAAAATGTTCCAAAGGTCTAAGAAGTAGGTTTCAATAGAATAGTATGTAATTAATCTCGACAGAATTGATCGACGTACTCATGGTCAAAATCAGTTCAAACATTACATAATTAAAATAGACATATTCACATGGGTCGATCGAAGCTTCAATTTGACTGAGGCTTCATCCCACCCCACACCCCACACCTTCCACCCTGAGGGTGGGTTGAGTTTGCATGTTAAAGGTATAAAGGGGTCTGAAAAGGTCTAAAACAGGTCCAAAGGGTGAAAACGTCCATAAGATATTTTTCAATAGTACGTAATTAATGGACTTTCGATTCCCCCATTGCATCTTGAGATGCGACACGAATGGTGAACGGAAATTGTCATGAAAAACGATTTCTGGTGAGTTGTTTTTTTTGTTAATTGAAGTTGCCAAAAAACGTGGGCCAAACCATGAACGACACCATCTTTCCAAGGATAACTCTCTCCTTGCGGTTATAGTTGAGATTACCCGTGACAAACATTGACCCTCTGTCACTTTATATGTAGTATAGTATAGATATCTAGATACTGCTGATAGATAGATGGAGAAAGGAGTAGGGTTTTTGTTTTGTTTAATTCCTGTCTGAAGTGTTATTTGTCCAAATGATTAATTGGATCTGTGATTTCACAAAGCTATTCATCCATTACAAATATTTAATAAATTATTAATCAAATGGCTCTGTATGGCCTAATTTATCATTTAAGACCAAGGCAAGAGTCAATTTTAAATCAAAGTAACAACCATAATTATGTGAATCCTTATTCGTTCACACCGACTGCATTTTGTGATACTTTTCCAATCGAGTAAGTGGACATGTCCATTTCAGAATTACTTTACATTCTTACTTCCCATGTCCATCTCAGTTATTAAGCCCACATTGGACTTAGTCCGAAACGGGGGCTTATGGATTCGTTCTCGTCCGTCCATGTGTCTGTCCACACCCATATCTCGGACATGTATGGACCTATTTTGTTCAAACTTAGCAGAAAGACAATATGTGATGGTGTACATGTGCACTTCATTTTGTTTTGCGATTGGATCAGAGTTGGCTGACTGGCAGACATTTTATTAGTAAAAACTCGATGTTGAACACGTCCTCAACCATTTCTCGGACATGCATTTACCGATCTTGTTCAAATTTAGCGCACAGATAACGAATGATTGCTTACATGTGCACGTCATCCCCCCCCCACCCCCCGAGATCAGATACAAGATGGCCGACTGGTGGCCATTTTGTTCCTTGAACATGTCTCCAACCATTTCTCGAACATGCATGGTCAGATTTTGTTCAAACTTGGCAAAAAAAGTACATGTGCGCCTGACTTTATTTTGTGATTTCATCAAAGATGGCCGACTGGTAGACTGGCAGCCATTTTGTTGCAAACAAATACGGGTTAGCCCTTTAACTCTGTACAGCAGAATTACTCAAACCACAGGGACTATGACATTTTATGTCTTTTTTTTTTCCTTGTTTACAATGTATTTTTATGCCATATAGATTCTCTATAATTTTGATTTCATTTGCTGAATCTAAAAGGCTTATTGTTTAAAAATAATAAATGGGAATGTTTTGCATCCAAATTGCATACGAGACGGCCAGCGAAACATGAACAATACAGTGTATTCTTGGATGTGGCATTACTGGCAAGCAAACCCTTAATCAAACTGCTTTTACTCGGCTACCCGTCAGTCCTATAATTCACAAATTTCAGTAATTTGATACATTTTTGAATTATTTTTATTTTGTCTGTTGATGCCCTTTTTTTTGAATTGATTCTCCCTGAATTTGCACCACTGAAGAAGAACTATAAAGTTCAAGGGGTGTTCAAAATGTTCTATGAATGAGATATTCACAATCATCCATGAAACAGTGACCTTTAAAAAAATAATTTAAAATTCTGTGTCCCTCACAGCTGTGTCTGCCATAACATATAAGCTTTCAGATTACTCATTGGGCCAAGTCTTGGGTGCTTCATTCCTTATCATCCTTGTCATCGGCGACAGCGCAGGTGGGGCTTCAAATGTCAAAACGGGTAATAGTCACTGGTGGTCTATGGAAGTACCATGCATTTGCAGATAGGTTGCATTTGCCATCTATCCTGACCTTTGGTCATCTTCAAGGGACTCATGTCCATGCTTAAATTCAACCGCTCATTTGGATAGTGCGGAATATGAGGGCATACCTTCATCATACACGACCACCATGCATTCACAGATTTATGGATTTGGAGCTGGCACCTTCTTTGAATAAAAATTTAATGACACCTCATCGCTCAATTGTTGTACGATCCACCACTAACAGGTTGGTGTGATGCAGAAAACCTCTGAATTATACTCTGAAGCAATAAACTTTTTTTTTGTACATATAGCCGAGGCTCATGGAATAGCTTGTATGAGTACACTGAATGGATCAAGATGCAACAAAATTAACAGTAGAGAGAAAGTGAGGGGGGACCAATGGCAGATTTTAAGGCCAAGATAGAGGAAAACCTGGACAAACAATGGGTGTGGAGAAGAATGGGTGGCAGGAGAGGATGCATGTGGTGGACAAGATGGATACAGAAGGAAATTCTCAAGAGGGAAAACTAGAAATTTGGAAGGAGAAGAGATTGGTGTGCTCTGGGGAGGGGGTCATTTATCATGAGTAGAAAAGATCATTGTTTTGAATTGGGGATGATCTGAAATGGTGGTGAACAGCTGTCTTGAAGACCTGGAGGGAAGGATGCAATTGAAGAGGATATTGAAGTTATTTCCACAGGTACAAAAAATAAGGAACAAATGAGTGGAGATGAGCATTGATCCTGGATTTAGGTTGTTTCACCAGAAGGGAGTTGATGATGTACCATGTGTGCCTTGCACAGAAAAATAAACTGGGGGGGGGAGGGAGGGGGGAAGACTGGAAAGAGCAGAGAATGCAAGACTAAAAAGGAGTGGTAGAAGTCAGAGAAACCACTGACCTGTCTGTGATGACAAAGTCATAGACCTGCAGACAGCTTCATCATGGGAAATTCAAATAATATTGAAGTCCTTGGTTTCCATAGTGTCAAGCTGAGCAAGATGTGAGGCAGGGGAGACAGCTCAGAGAGGAGAACAGTACTCCGTCAAGCTGCAGATGAAAGCCTTGTCGTTGGATCGGAGCTCAGGTGTGCCAAGGAGGGACTTTGTTCTCTGGAGGATGCCCAGTCGGTGGCTGGCTTTGGAGGCCAACTTTGAAACGTGGTTTGTCCAATAAAGATCATGGCTGATAGTGAGTCCCAAGAGTTTGAATGACTAAACTTCCTCAAGAGGATTGTTAAGAAAGTGGATCGGAGGGTTTGTGAGTCCTTTGAACCATGTGGTTAATACAACTAATGACAGAAAGCAAACATGCATACAAGTTCTTAATGAGCTTCAAGTGTGGCTCTATCGTGCTAAAGAATACCACTAAAACATTTTTGAATGCCCCTACTAGCAGAGTTATGTCCACAACTCAGCTTACATGACTCCTATTTGTAAAGTTTGGCTTTTGGGAAATAGAAAAACTCCGCATTTCTAACAGGACTTAACCAGGAGTTTGGTGAGGTTTTGGAAAGGAGTCTGGTTTTTTTGTCAGAATGCTCACTTTATCCAGTGTGGTGTAAGTTTTATCACTCGTGTAAAGAGCATCCAGTTTTAAACCACCAGTTTTTGCTGCATGTGGAACGCTGTGTGTTGTAATCATCTTGAGGTGTTGTCAAGCAGATGGCATGGGGGGACTCGTGGGTCACGGTTACAGCTGACTTCAACAGACGGATTGGTCAAGCAGTTTCATTTTCTGGTGCCAAAGGAGGTGGGAATGGGCTGAGCCGGGAGGTGAATAATGTTGTCATGGAATTAATGACCTCAATTAACTCCACGAGATCAATGGTGCAGTGTGACCACAGCGAGCGGACGGCTAAAGTAAACGCAAACATGAAATGTAGCCGTCTTCAAGGGCACAGTATCAGGGAAGCCATTCCACACCGCATGTCATGTCGGATTCATGCCTGTCACAGGCAAAGAAAAGCAAGTAGACCAACAACTGAAAAAAAGAACGCATTGCACTTGCATTGTCAGTTATGTTATCCCAAAACAAATCCATATTCTTCTTGTTTTCCCACAGTTTCCGTCGATTTTAGGAGATTGCGAAATACGCACACATTGTCCTCATGCAAATATGTCAAAGAAAATCGATTCCCCTTGGATCATATTGTACTAATAGCATTAAAAATGGTCTTGAAAGGGAAATAATTCAAATTGCAAGGCTCCAGGTGAAATAATGGCTTCGCTTAAGCCAATTTCAATTTTAAGCACACACTTTAGAGGGATGTCATATCCAGCACATAAAGAGCTTGTCGCAAATGATACGGAATATGATTAATAATTTGCATGGACCATTTTGTTCTGCAGAGCAATGATTGAAAGTACAGTGATGTCTTATTTTATTTTTGTTTATTTATTTATTTATTGCTTTTCTTTTTTTTTTATCAGCAAAACGTATGCTGCAAAGAGATGATCCAGAACTTTGCTGAAATCCCACCTTGGCCATGACCCAATTTCAGGATTTCCAAAAAGGTGAGTGGAACAGGCTATGGTGTGAGATCCTCCATCTCATGGGAGCTTATACAGCAGGCAGATGAAGACTGTTGAAATATCTCCAACCTTGAGAGCACTAAAATGAACGAATTACAAAGTGCTCCCTGTGGTAGCTTTGCTGTGTCCTGAATTGAATACATTGCCTTATATAGGCCATTAATGCTGGGGTAGCTCCTAAAGGGGTTTCTAGGTTTCAGAATGGTACAAACGATTTTGTATTCTAAGTGGCAGTTGCACAATGACTTTGCAAAGCAGCTTTTCCTTGTGCAGCAAGCAGGCCATTGCATCACACCAATTGTACATCATATTACCACTATGCTGTAAGATGTTAAAAGAGTAAATGACATTTAGTGCTTGTGTTGATAATAATCCAAACTGGCGATTCGCTCTGAGTTAATGGAAACCAGTGAGAAATGCTCATGGTGTGATATAAATGTTCATGAACGTTGTAATGAGAATCTAAACATATCAGAAAACATAATCAAATGGTCTCAGCATAGAGGAGTTATTGAATTTTTTTGTGGCACGTAAACCAATGCTATAAAAAAAAATCGTGGTTTTATTTATTTATTTATTTATTTACAAATTCTAAGCCTTCGGAAGTAGCTGTCACACAAATCGCACACACTAATGCATGCAGACATTGAACAACACCAGACTTCACTTCAATCACAGCTGGTGACCTTAGGAAAAGTTACTTAACTTCCTGGTATACTCGATGCCAGCTGAGCCATCTAGGGCAAACCCCTGGGGTTCATCTGCCCTCTATTCTTCAAATGCTGAGCGTCAAGTGAGGAAGCAGCACACGCCAGTTGAAAGGCTATTGTATAACACCGCCTGGTTGTGTCGAATTGCCGGCCTACCAACCTCAGAACTCATGATCCAACCACAATACGCAACTTTCAAAATGATGTCATCGTGCACAACAACCCCAGGAAACGGGTCATCAAGGCATCCAAACGTATATGTGTGTGCGAGATAAGGATTGTAACAAAAATGGCTCACAAAACTTCTAAAAGAAGCGGAAAATACTTGGAAACGTACCTGCGAGAAAGGGATGTACCTCTGCATAATGAAAGATTTGGAGAACTTTCTGATCAACTAGCTCAAACAGTTGATATCCTGCAGCCCATACTACAGAATCTCCCAATGATATGGGCCTGTGCAGGCCGGAATGTTTGTAGACTGGTGCATTCTACCCAAACCTTTGTGTTTCTTAACACTGATGGGAAGGTCATACCTGGGGCTTGTCAATTTACAGGGTAAGTTTAAAATGATGATATTTACTATTAATCATGTTTTGGAGGGGGGGGGTGGGAGTTGTATGGGCTGTGAGGGCCGTTATAAATAATTATATTGTTGTGGTTACCAAATTCGCAAACCACCATTCAGGTCCCTTAGGTGAGATATCTCGGTAAGTACATGTGTAGTTAGGCCCGAACCCGTTGTCTAGTGGGAATACATGTCACTTATGCGTGCTGCGACTCTTCAGGATAGCCGTTTTTCTTTTACTATCTTTAATTTGGACCAACCGCCATTGTTACAACCACAACGCCGCTTCACCACAACCGCCACGACCTTCCCGTCACACCTCGCAACCGTCGCATCGCCACCGTTCTTGCGCCGCTTGTGGGTACCGGTGTTGGACTCGTGCAGGGCGCGCGCCGAACAGCGTGTACAAAATCACGGATTTTGTGCTTCAAAAACGGATCAAAAACGACACACGCCCACTTTTTGCCGTCCAATCGGTGAGCGAGGGGCGATTTGGCCCCGCCTCCAGGGCCTTGGAGGGCGATCGATATATGCAAATTTATGGATCAAAAAGCATTCACGCCCACTTTTTCTCGGGCCAATGGGGAGCGAGGTGAAAGGTCGAAGGGAGGGGGTCAAAGATGAGAGAGCGAAGCCACGGGGCTTATATAAGCGACCGCGTTCGTCAGTCAAGGGAACAGAGAGTTAAGACTTCGTGGGCGGTGGAGTTGGCAAGAAGGAGCTGGTCGTCGTCGTGTGCGTTGGAGTCGGAGCAGAGGGGACGGAGCTGTGGAGAGGCGGCGAGGGCAGACGAGGGGGTGCTCGCGTCGTGCAGGGAGCTGCACCCCAGGGAGGCCGACAGCGCGACCTGGCCGAGGTGGAGACGCTCGTCGCGGGACTCGAGGCAGAGTAGGAATCCTCTATACCCCGAGCATCAGCAACCCCCTCCTGTTTCCCCCCGCGCTGAGATAGTGCGACCAAGGGGGCCCCTTTCCCACCCCCTACCAGACACTGCCCGCGAGGCCCGCGGAGTTGAGGCACCATCGCCGCTCCGCGTCTCATCACCAGACGGGTAGGCCCGACCCGGTCTCGGCCTCAGGCCCGCCTCATCTTTGAGGGTGTTCTTTTCCTTGGTTTTGGGTATGTGTTGTCGGCGCCGTCTGTGAAGTAAAATTGTATAAGTGTTGCCGTGTGCTCGCGTAATCGGTATTAGATCTGCATTGTCGCATTTGCTTTTTGTGTAAATTGCATTGTGTTTTTCTTTTCTATGTGCTTTTGGTGGAATTGAATATGTGTGCTTTCCGTTCATCGCGAATAAATGTGCTTTGTGTTGAACTGTTTCCCGCTTCGCTTCGTCGTTTCTTTCATTGAATCCTCATCTTGCTTCACGTAAAGGGTTGGTAGTGGGCTGAATACGCCCGATAATTAATCGAACCGTCGAGGTCGACGAATAACACCGCTCGGTTATCCCGATAGTACGGAACGGGTCGCTTAAGTGGCCCGTGTCCGAAGTCGACCTGCGGCGAGGTGCGATCGCCCGGTCTACCCTCCGCGTGGGTACTTAGGTAGGTCGAATTTGGCGAGCAACCCTATCCCACGCGGGGGCTGATTGGCTCGATCGCGGTGAGACCGAAAGGTCCACCCGTGACTGGTTCCCGGCGTTAGTCCGAGAGGGTCACGACTGGATTGTCCGTCCGGTGGGCGACGTGCCGCGATTCGAGTTACGTGGCCGTCAGCACGCCGGCGGGCGCGAATCCGCAACACTGGTGTCAGGTCGTGCGATACAAATCCATCGCCCTCCTCGCGGCACTGGTATCGGAGAACAGGAAAACGGGCTCTCCTGTCTCCGGCTAAATTCACGGGAATCGGTCCAGGGGTGAGAGAAGCGACCCCCGATTCCCTCCAAATTACGAGCGAGCTAAATTAACCCTTCACGAGAAGCAAGATGGCGTCTCAAGGCGAGCGGGAGCCGGGGGTATTAGAAATGGATGTAGAATGTGTAGAATCCATGGTCCAGGATGGAATCCCCGAGCAGGAAATGTTGATTGTGCAGGAACACGGACTCGCCCAACTGAACCCAGAGCCCGAAATGGGTGCGGCAGCGGCTGCGGTGTATGACACCTCCCTCCCCCCTCTCCACCAAAACCCTTCCCCAACCCTTGCCGAAACGGCTCAGCTGAGCGCACCCGACATGGCCCAGCTATGCGCCATGCTGGCGGCAATGACAGCAAGGATGGATGCAAATACAAACGAAATGAAAGGCATGAACGAAAAGATGAATGCGAACATGAACAAGCAAATGAATGAAGTGAAAACGACGATGGATGCGAATACACAGCAAATAAACGGAATGGAAGCAAACATGAAGGAGGAAATGAAAAAGCTACGGGGTGAGACGCAGAACATGGGCCGATGCCTGCAGGCGGGCATGAAGGCCGTGACCAGGGAGATAGAAATGGCGACTCCACGTGTAGGAGCAAACGAGCTGGAAGGGGGTGCAACGGCTGACAGGCCCGCGGTGGAGGCGGGTAAAAAAATAATTCGGGGGGCGTGTTGGGCGAGGGTCGTGACAGAGGAATCGACGGTGACCAAAAGGGAAAAATTAAATGGGGAGACCAAAACGTGTGAGACGAGACACGAAATGACGACAACGGAAATAATAGTTGAGACAAGAGAGGTAAAGGGTGAAGAGTTGGCAGAGACACGGGAGATGGGAACGATAGAGGGAAGACTACACGATGAAGACGGGGTAAGTGACGCACACACACACACGGAGGTAGTGGAGGATAATGGGGGTGAGCTGGCGGACTGGGTAGAGACCCAGTGCGAGCACCTGGATGGCCTCCTCGAGGAACGAGGGGAGGGAGTATTCCCCCTTGAGGCGAGTCACGACCAGGTGAGTTCGGTCGTGCTTTGCGAGGTTGAGGGAAGGAGTGCGGCGAACGGGTGCTTGGAGAGCTTGGGGGGTATAGAGGCCCCGGAGACCCTTGTGGGGACACGAATCCCCAGTGTGGTTGTCCCTGTGTGTGTGGTGCAAGGTGTGAGTGCGTCCCCGTGTGTGGAAGCGACCCCGTGTGTGAGTGGTGTGGTGGCGATGGTGCCGGAGTACGTGCTTCCCAGCACGCCGTGTGTGGATGAAACGGCCAGTGTGGATGAGGCACCGCGGTTGAGTGCCCCCGCGTGTGTGAGTGAGGGACGGTGTGTGGATGAAACACCGCGGTTGAGTGCCCCCGCGTGTGTGAGTGAGGCACGGTGTATGAGTGAGGCGCGAGTGAATGGAGCACCACGTGTGAGTGGTATGGTTTATGCAAGGGAGACCGTGTGTGTGAGAGAGCGGTATGTGAGGGAGATGTCGGTTGGCATGCGGGAGCACGCAGCCGCGTCTCCCGGTGTGAATGTAATGGTGTGGAGTGTGAGCGTCGTAACACGCAGGTGTGCGTGGGTGGAATGGAGACGACGACAGAGACATGTGAAGAAAGAAAGCCGGGTAGCGGCTGTAGTTGTTTCGGGGACCGTGCCGGGTTCACCCAGCAGTGAGCACGAGGTCCGTGCTGTGCAACGCACGAGACCCCCACGTGCTCGCTTGCGAGAGTGAAGTTCTGGTCCGGAAACGCACGCGGTGGATTTGCCGATCCCGCGGACGGACAAAGTTTAGGCAGGATGTCGGATTTGGACCGGACGGGTTCTCCACGCGGGCGTGTGTGTTAAGCTCCAACGGGCAAAGCACATGTGTTCGCGTGGGGAACCCCTCGAGACGTGGGGCTTGTGTTTTTTTTTTTACGCACGGTGACGTCATGGCTGCACGCGGGGTTGGAATCCGGCAGGAGGGGTATCCCTGCCGGATGGTACCGTCCAAGGAGGGACGAGGTACACGTGCAGCTGCATGACGTCACGGGCAGGTGCAAAGTGCGCGAGTTGCCGCGCTGGTGCTGCGCATGTAAAGAAAAAAAAAAAAAGAAAAAGCAAGCCTCACTTTCGGGTGCACAGGATTCCTGGGCAAGGGGTGGAAGACCCCCTTGACCCTGGGCACAGGATGGAAACTAGTTAGGGGGAAGGGTTAGCTTAGTTAGACCGACTTCATGGGGCAGGGGTAAGTCCTCATGGAGTCCGTGGAATGGATTAGGTAGAGGGATTTAGTGAGCTTTAGGTGGGGAAATAAAATAATTCATGGGATTATTTGAGGACATGGACAGACTTGTGAATGTGTAGAGGGGACGTAGCTTAGCTACGTAGTGTTAAAAGGAACGTGCTATAGTGTAAGGGACGACGTGGGAGCACGAGTTAGTTAGGGGAGGTAGTTAGAAGGATGGCAGAGTTCAGCGGTGTGTGTGTTGAAGAGTTGGTGAGTGAGGTGGAGGCATGTGCTTGGTGAGTGAGTGAGGCCAGCGGGTCTGTGTGTATGGAGTGAATGGGGAATGCATGGTGCGATGAGTGATTGGGGGGAGGAGTGACTCCCGCCCAAGGGACCCCGGGGTCAGTATAAAGTGAGTTAGGGGGTTAGTCAAATTGAAATATGGAGGTCGTTTTGTTGTTGGTGGGAAAGTAGGCTCGAGACCCATTTGGAGGGGTGCAGGAGCCCTGTTGACGGGCTTGGGAGCGTGGCTGCGAAAGGTGAGTATCGCTGAGTGGGTACCCCGGGCACCAGGCTAGTCGGCCGCGGTAGGCCATGGGCCCATGGGGGGCCGGGATAGCGTAGTGGGCACGGGTGCGTCTGCTTGGTGCGGGGGCCCGGGGCACCATTAGCCGCGTGGGCAGTGTTGTGGGCACGGGTGACCCTCGGAAAGGGGCCCGGGAGGCCGGCCTGCCACGTGTGCGTTTCAGGGGAGGTGCCATGGGGGGCACTCCCCGGTGTTAGGGAGCTGGTAGGCTCGGAGGCAGTGTAGTGCCCGGGGGTGCCATAGCGGGAGATTCGGCAGAGGGTCGTGCCTGCCAAAGGGAGCCACGTGTCCCAGCCAGGAGACCGTGTGAGGGCACGGAGAGAAAATTGGGGGGTGAGGCCCGAAATTGTGAGGACACCAACACAGGCGACGGGAATCTGGGTTGTTAGAACCAATAGTTTAAGCGAGAGGCGCTTGTTGAAAGCCCCGGGGTAGTTTAACAGTTAAATGGTTAGGGTAGATTAGGAGATGTACCCCTCCGCACCATCCATCCCCTCGCTCTCGTTGTGGGCCGCTGGACCCACTTTGGGTTAGATCGCCGAACTCTGGGGAGGCCATTCTGAGGCTTGAGTTGGGCCTCGGCACAGGACGTTAGCTCTCCCTTATTCCCCTCCGGGAAGGGAACGTAGGGGTTGGGAGTAGGCTAGGTGACAGGATAGGTTAGCCGAACAAAGACGATAAAGGGGGTTAGGGGACGATTTATAGTGGGGAAGTAAAAATAAAAATAACAAGAAAAATAAGTTGGGGCTAAATTGGTTTTTCACAAATTAAGGGAGTGGGTATGTACAGTGACAGGCAAAGGCGATAGGTGGGAGGGAGACAGGTAGGTAGGTCCGAGCCCGCCTTCCAAGTGGCCAGCACTACCGCACTCCCTCCACCAACTTCCACTGACGGCAAAAGCTGGCCAGCTTCATCTGCTGGCTGTGTGCTGCAAGGCCTGTGCCGGCCAGTTCATCTGCGGGCTGTGTTTGCCTGCAGCGGCCTTATTCTGCGGGCTGAGTTTGCCTGCTGCCTTTGCCATGCCATGCCCACTGCCCATGTTCACCAGCCCCGTTCAATTTTTGCTTTGCCCCCCCTGTTCATTTCCATGTGCGCCAGGATCAAGGCAACAGTTTGCAAGCTGCGAGAACTGCCCTGTTGGCAGCCTGCAGTGGCGGCCCGTGCACCGTGTTTGTGTTCATGCATCCATTCGTTGTGTTCATTGCGGGTGCCACTTGAGCTGGCACGGAGACTGCGTTTGTGCAGCCCATGCACCGTTGTGGTTCACTGCGTTCAGTTCAAAAGGGAAGGCCTTGGACTGCGTGTGAGCAGCCAGCCACGTTCCCTGTCACCTGCATTGTTTTGAGCCAGAGACTGCATGCGGGCAGCCTGGCTCCCTGCTAACTGCTTTCTTTTTGCAGAGTTCAATGATCCTGGGCCATGGTTTAGTGTAAAATTTGTAAGTTAAGGTTAAGATGTACTGTAAATATGAGTGCGCCCCCGGCATGTCTGTCTAGCGCCGGCAATTTTATTTAAGTCGTCCGTGTGAGTGAGTTTGTTTAGGTAGTTACGCAGCCCTCAGGTTATTTATTTTGGGGACACGAATACCATGAATGTCGCACTCAGGGATCCGTAGGTAAAATGTACTAGGGGAAAACTACACATGATGGCACACGAAAATTTGACGACTCGGGACGAGTCTGTAAAAAGGGGAGGGGGTAGTGTTGTGGTTACCAAATTCGCAAACCACCATTCAGGTCCCTTAGGTGAGATATCTCGGTAAGTACATGTGTAGTTAGGCCCGAACCCGTTGTCTAGTGGGAATACATGTCACTTATGCGTGCTGCGACTCTTCAGGATAGCCGTTTTTATTTTACTATCTTTAATTTGGACCAACCGCCATTGTTACAACCACAACGCCGCTTCACCACAACCGCCACGACCTTCCCGTCACACCTCGCAACCGTCGCATCGCCACCGTTCTTGCGCCGCTTGTGGGTACCGGTGTTGGACTCGTGCAGGGCGCGCGCCGAACAGCGTGTACAAAATCACGGATTTTGTGCTTCAAAAACGGATCAAAAACGACACACGCCCACTTTTTGCCGTCCAATCGGTGAGCGAGGGGCGATTTGGCCCCGCCTCCAGGGCGTTGGAGGGCGATCGATATATGCAAATTTATGGATCAAAAAGCATTCACGCCCACTTTTTCTCGGGCCAATGGGGAGCGAGGTGAAAGGTCGAAGGGAGGGGGTCAAAGATGAGAGAGCGAAGCCACGGGGCTTATATAAGCGACCGCGTTCGTCAGTCAAGGGAACAGAGAGTTAAGACTTCGCGGGCGGTGGAGTTGGCAAGAAGAGCTGGTCGTCGTCGTGTGCGTTGGAGTCGGAGCGGAGGGGACGGAGCTGTGGAGAGGCGGCGAGGGCAGACGAGGGGGTGCTCGCGTCGTGCAGGGAGCTGCACCCCAGGGAGGCCGACAGCGCGACCTGGCCGAGGTGGAGACGCTCGTCGCGGGACTCAAGGCAGAGTAGGAATCCTCTATACCCCGAGCATCAGCAACCCCCTCCTGTTTCCCCCCGCGCTGAGATAGTGCGACCAAGGGGGCCCCTTTCCCACCCCCTACCAGACACTGCCCGCGAGGCCCGCGGAGTTGAGGCACCATCGCCGCTCCGCGTCTCATCACCAGACGGGTAGGCCCGACCCGGTCTCGGCCTCAGGCCCGCCTCATCTTTGAGGGTGTTCTTTTCCTTGGTTTTGGGTATGTGTTGTCGGCGCCGTCTGTGAAGTAAAATTGTATAAGTGTTGCCGTGTGCTCGCGTAATCGGTATTGGATCTGCATTGTCGCATTTGCTTTTTGTGTAAATTGCATTGTGTTTTTCTTTTCTATGTGCTTTTGGTGGAATTGAATATGTGTGCTTTCCGTTCATCGCGAATAAATGTGCTTTGTGTTGAACTGTTTCCCGCTTCGCTTCGTCGTTTCTTTCATTGAATCCTCATCTTGCTTCACGTAAAGGGTTGGTAGTGGGCTGAATACGCCCGATAATTAATCGAACCGTCGAGGTCGACGAATAACACCGCTCGGTTATCCCGATAGTACGGAACGGGTCGCTTAAGTGGCCCGTGTCCGAAGTCGACCTGCGGCGAGGTGCGATCGCCCGGTCTACCCTCCGCGTGGGTACTTAGGTAGGTCGAATTTGGCGAGCAACCCTATCCCACGCGGGGGCTGATTGGCTCGATCGCGGTGAGACCGAAAGGTCCACCCGTGACTGGTTCCCGGCGTTAGTCCGAGAGGGTCACGACTGGATTGTCCGTCCGGTGGGCGACGTGCCGCGATTCGAGTTACGTGGCCGTCAGCATGCCGGCGGGCGCGAATCCGTAACAATATATTTTTGTTTGGTCCCAGGGCTGACAGAGAAATTATACTCCTGATTTTTGCTTCCATTGGTAAAAGGAGAATTTTTGCTTCAATTCGTAAAAGGAGAAGTGTGTGTGTGTGTGTGTGTGTGTGTGTGTGTGTGTGTGTGTGTGTGTGTGTGTGTGTGTGTACTTCCTCTGTTAGCTTGTATTACCAGGAGATGGTAACAACCCGACTTCTCTAATCTCTGGATATTTCTCGTTTTCCTATATCGTCCTGAGTCCAATTTGCATTCAGGAACAAAACAATTGTGGTTCACAATTTTGAAATTTCCACTCTTTCGTCTAAATGCTGAAAATTTGGTTAAAAGACTTTGAATAACACATTTCGCACTAACAATGGCCCATCAAAAGTCCCTAGCCAGTGGAAGTGTCATTGTAAACACACACACACACACACACACACACACACACACACACACACACACACACACACACACACACACCGCATGCACAAAAGTAGCATTCATATGTCATTGTGAAAGTCACCTACAACATAAGTCTGGCGTTACAGGATTTAAAAGGTTGTTGGGGAGATGTTCTGCTGAAAGCTATTGATGGATGTTATCCTTTGATTTTTTTTTTTTACCCCACACCATTCGAAGCAAAAATCCGGGTTAATGAATCGGTTCATTTCTGTCTGTTGGTCCATCCATCTACGAACGTCAGTTTATGATCGAGGAACAATTTGATTTTGATTGAATGTTATATTTTGAACATGAATCGGAACATGAAATGGAAACACCTGCAGTTTAGCAGTACTTTGGCTCTGAATTCGTCCAGTCGCGCATGCGCCGAGAGGAGTAAGATAATATTTTAGTCTGTCTGTCTCTGGCAGTTAAACAAGATTGAAAATCATTCCAGACAGGAAATCTACTGTTTTTAAGGATGTCATAAAGGACACGAACAAAAGGAATGAAGAACTAATGCAATGTGTTAGAAAGGGTGGTGTTAAAAAACAAACGCACTGCGTCAATGGTGGTAAACTTCCAGAATAAATTTTTTGTACGACCTTTAAATTCGTTATTTTATTTCAATTGAATTTTATATTTTAACACTGAAGAACACAAATCACCTTCTCCATAAACCTCCAGCTTTGCAGTGCTTGCACATTTTAAATAAGGTGGTGTTTAAGACACTGCAACAACACTGGTAAACTTCTGGATTTTTTTTTTATGACCATTAAAATCATTGTTTTATTTCGATTGAATTGTATATACTTGAACATTGCGTGGGGTATGGTGTTCCATGATCTCTCTCGTATTGTCATTGCATTTGGAACAAGGTGTGTTTTAACACACACGATTGCCCGACTGATAACGTGTCTGACTCTAATCTAAGATTTATGGTCCTGTGTTCGATTCCATTCATGATTAAAACCTTGATAAAGTTGCATTTAGTGAGATACCACCATGGCAAACCGATTTCCTTAGCATTGGATTGCAATCCAAATATCTTGTCTGCAACCATTGCATCTTTCATAAGAACAAGCCTTTAGCGCCAATCCACGGGCTACGCAGACTCTGCCAATTGAATGGGGTTGTCAATGTTAACTGTCTCAGGGATGCCGATCTATTAAATAATGTAAGGTAAGTAAATGTGCAGATTAAGTCAATATCATATGATGAGCACAAGTTTAATGAAATGTGAAAACACTCCAAGCATGATAGAACAAATTCCCTTTCTCCAAGCATCCATGTATAATATTGATATCTCTGTACTATAATGCAAGTGTCAGATGTACTGCACTTCCATGAGAGTAAATGTTTATTTTTCTAATAGGAATACACAGCTCGGATGCTCCACAGAGGGATTTTTGTTTGTTTGTTTGTTTGTCGTTCCATGGAGCACAATGAGTGGGAGGGAGGGGTGGGCAGGAACATGGAGGAGGTAGGTGGGGATGGGGGGGGGAGGGTGTTTCATAACTCAGAGCCAATTAATGCATTATTCAGAAAAATATGCTTGTGCTACAATTTCATCATAAGTTTGAAATGTGCAGCATGGGAAGCAAACTGCAGAATTTCATTTATCACTCAGCCATCGTTATGAATATCCCATTTTTTTCTCTTAATCTGGCTCTGCCGATAAGCATAACGCTCATGATTGAGAAACCCCAAAACTCGAAGGTATGAAATATTCATTTGAGAAGTCTTCAAAATCATCACAGCTGTATCTCCTGAATTGTTCGGTGATACATTAGAGATATTTTAACTTCGTCTTAGGCTATAAATGTTTTCCATCAGCCCATGGGTTGAATGTTCTACATTTGAGGAGAGGCAGAGTTGAAATTTTTTTTTTTTTTTTCCAAAAAAGTTTCAGAGTCCAAAAACATAGCTCCAGTCATGCTTGGGAAACTCATCCCACCCACTCAACCTCTCCCTCTCCACTTCCCGCTGGGAATAATGTGTGACATGGCTGGAAACGACATAAAGAAGGACTTTGGCACAATGTCACAAATGTTTGAGGAAAATATTTATGACTCCCCCTTGAAATCTTAAATGCCACAGGGCCTTCCAGGATAGCCTCAGAGGTATGTGCACTTGCCTTTGAGCTATGTACTTCAGTGGTGGATCGAGAGGGGGGGTTGGTGGGGTTGCAGCCCCCCCTTCAGCTGCTGAGTACCCCTCACTCAACCCCTCCTTCCATCAACCATCCCTGAGGGATGTTAGGGTGAGGGATGGTTGATGGAAGAACCATCCCTGAGGGATGGTTGATGGAAGGAGGAGTTGAGTGAGGGGTACTCAGCAGCTGAAGGGGGAGTTGCAACCCCCACAACCCCCACCTCCAGATCTGCCACTGTACTTTGGGTTTAAATCTTGACCCATCTACGAAATGTCACCCTGGTCTTTTTCAGGCAGGGTGATGCATCAGTGTATGCACCATCCATTGGAAGGACGTTAAGGCACAGGATCCATCTGCCAGCACCAGCCATTGGTGGACGTTAAATATACCACAGGTGTCTTTCTTGGAGAGTAACCAAGTTATCACCGGCACCCTGAACCAATTACAAATTCCTGTCTTGACTGACTGCTGGGAAGATAATGGCAAGCCACACAGCATAGCACTTTCCAAGAGACGACTTCAACAGCACGAACACTTTTGGTCCATTGATGATGATGACGATGATGATAATGATGATTATGAAAGGCCACAAATGTTATACTTCAAGCTACAAATATTTTACAATTAACTTTAAACAAAAGGCTCTTCATTACATGATAATTAAAATGCTATAAATTATTCCACATATAAATTGTTTTAAATTTCGCCAAAAAAGTTATACTTTGTCGGCCATAATGGAAATGTTTTGCTGAGGAACAAGTGGTACACTTTGATGTCGAGGAGAAAAGAGCATATCCATGTATTTTGACATGCTCAACATTTTTGAAATTGCACAGTCAGAGGGCACTGTAAACATTCCATGGATAATGTAATCGAAAAGCAATTCAAGATAATCTTGAGTCCCAGATATTACTGCCAAATGCCCATCTGAAAGATCTTGCCTGTATTTTATGATGTCAATGGCGTCATAAAGCCAATGAAAAGTAAACAGCAAGTTAATACGAACACGATGCTCATCTTGTAAAAAGCCTCAATTTTTTTCAGGCTGATATATACTTGGGAATCTCAACTTATAGACAAGGGAGGCTTCGGTGACATAATGCCATATGTACTTAGAAATGAAGACCCTCGCAAGAGCCGGCCCAAGCTGCTCCGATGGTTGGCAGCAAGTGCCCCGGAAGCAGTGGGGGAAAGAAAGTGGCACTTGTATATGTGGAAGAATTGCGTGATTCAACAAGTAGGTTGCCCAGACAGCTCAAATAGCAGAGCACTGCGATCGTTTTCCAGATGACCTTGGCTTGATTCCTGGTTCGGGCCTGTAATTTTTCCACGTATATTTATAATGTCATATGTCAGACAATTGTGATTTTCGTTCTAGTTGATGTCAGGTTGACTGATCAAAAAGGTCTCCTGGGATAGTGAGGAGGTAGCACACTTCCTTTTGAGCTGTCAAGTCTGGGTTTGAATCCTGACCCACCTATTAACTGTCGGATTGGTGCTTCACAGATACAGAATTGCCACACCAAGGCACCGTCACAACAAGGTGCTGTCCCTCGAATGGATGTTAAGGATTGTGTGCTGTCTGCTCTTTTTAGTTGGTGGACAGTAAAGATCTCACGTTGTCTTTTAGAGTTGGCAAGATATATATATATATATATATATATATATATATATATATATATATATATATATATATATATATATATATATATATATATATATATATATATATATATATATCCCTAAATGTCGTCGCAGTCGCAGCAGCATTATTGAATTGAATGATCACAACGGAAGCAGTTTTATTTTTCTTCAAAAGTATCAAACCTCTTCATTTATAACATTGTGATCTATTAAGTACCCCGTCCAATTATCTTGTTATTTAATTTACACATCTTGGGCTGCCTTATGGTAATGTAGGTGCAGTAAGTTTAAAGTAGGCTTTAAAGAGTAACAACCTATCAGAAAGAAACTTTGGCTAAAGAAAACCAAGCAGAAAAGTTGCTGAGGCAATGCAGAATTGAAAAATGATTTTAAAATTCTGTCCTGGTCACGCTGGATGACCATAAATTTGGAAAAATATTGTTACAAGTCCGGGGTCTGGGGTTATCACGAGGTAGCTCCACGGACCTTTACCCAACCTCAGGGCCGGGTCCTGTGGCCACCGGCCACAGATAACTCTGCGGTCCAACCGGTTGCTAGGCAACTGTGGCTGCCGATTACAACCGCCGAGCCTTGTAGGGTTTTTGCTCCTTATTTACACATTACCGTTGCGTTGGCACGGCAACCCTAATTAGAGGTCACGCCCTCAACACCCTCCCGTCTATTTATTATGTATGGCCAAGCGAACCATGGATGGCTGTTCGCTAATTCCGGAGCCAATCAGTGGGGAAAAACTTTCCATCTAACTAAACTTGCACAGGATGTCAGACCAATGAAGGAAAGGACAGAAGCAAGCAGGTTAGAAATGTTTAACTGTTTAACAAGCACATTTATTCAACTAACATAACAAGGTTTATTCAATCAGCAATGGCAGGTATTTACGATAGCATTCATGAGCATGTGCCGTATTTGCAATGTATGGATAGAAATCGCAATGTAAAGAAAGGCACAAGAGAACAGTAAATATTCTTAACGTTTACGGAGCCCACTTACATGGTCTTATCCTCGTTTAAACACAGAACATGGCATACCATCAATCATTGCAGGGAAACTTAGACAGATAGAAAGTAGATAGAGTACAGAGCGGAGCATGGGTACAGCTCCCACCTCACCTTACACATATTTGTGTCAGCTCGTGCAGCGTGCAAACCCATGTAGCCCATGTCACGTGCAGATCCGCACAGCCTGCACTGTGTGCAGACTCACGCAGCTCGTGCAGCATGCAAGCCCCCCTTGGTGGCTCTCCTGGTCAGAACAGCCAGATGTGAGCGCCCACTTGGCCAAACGACTCGTGGTGAGGAGAGATTGATGAGCGAGACAAATCAAAAGTCCTGGCACACGAGACGAGTGGAGAACAGAGTCAAAACCTCCCGGCAAATGAGATGTGAGACGTGTGGTGAATCGAAGTGCATGGTAAATCGAAACGTGTGACCGATAGATCAGCGTTGAGTCAAGACCTCTTGACAGATGAGTCGAGTGGAGTATCGAGCATCAATATCTACATGGAAAAGCTGCTTGGTCCACAAGAGCACTTGCCGATCTCTGTGAAAAGCCGTCTAGAAGGTACTTGCTGATCTCTGTGAAAAGATGCCTGGAATCCATTGAGCGTGAAGAGCTCTCGCCTATCACCACTGCTGAGAGGGGATGTGGTTCCGGCCCCTGTCACTGCTCGTCTTCCAAACTATCTCACCTTCTCATTGGCCTCTGTCTGGCCAGGGCATTGGAGGGTTGGTCCTGTTAGCAAATCGCACCCCCCCTTGCGAGCAGCTGTTGTTGTTGTCTCTGATGTAGCAACGTCAGCGTGACAAATGTAGCGTGAATGATCCCCTCCATTGTGCTTTAAATGGGAGTTTCGCCAGCAATGAAAATGAAGATATATTTAATTCCCCGGTGATTTTCACACGATTAAGAAACATTTCTTCCGACCAAGTTGGAGTAATTCGGGTTCATTGTGTTGAACTAATCAGGCAATCTGTGATGTGCGTGCATGGGAGAGTGGATGTCTGGATGTGGAATGAAAAGTCAGGAGAGAAGGCTTGAAGGGGTAGTGTAAAGTGGAAGTTTTGAGGTGAAAGGACGAGGTTGAGGGGTTTGAGATGGAAGAACAAAAGGGTGGATTCAGGTGAAGCGAAGGAGGTTTCCCGTGGGGGCTACGGGGTTTGAAAGGCAAAGAGCGAGGGACTGGCAATGGATGGATAGTTCGAGTGAAAGAAGGGTCAAAAGATGGATTGATAGATGGAGGGATTAAAGAGGGATTGAACATGCTAAACTGACAATGCATCTCCCTCCCAAAATCCCTCTCTACAAAAGGTAGGAAATCTATCTAAGTACTCACTAAATAAATATCTGTATGGGGAAAATCGTACATGTCTGAATGCATGGGGGGTCTTTTCTATAACCGCAACACTATGGAGGTTCACAACATGGAACACGTGTCATGTGAGCTATTGGTGGCCTTTGGTTACTGATATCTCATCCTGTCATACTTTGATGGACCTTTGCTAAAGTATTGGAATTAAAACGCCTGTTGATGATGGAAAAAAGCATTACAGTTCTGAGGTCGTTTGCAGTATGAAATTGTGGTGGTTCTGTAGAATTACTTGCAGAATACCCAAAAGCCAAAATTTTCTGAATTACAAACAACATTCTTCTCACATCTGGTTTCCTTCACTAATTCCAAGCTGAACGCTTACCTCCATTCTTTAGTCCTTCCATTATCTTGTCTGCAGCACTGACGCTCTGTGTCTGTCTCGGCTCATGTCCTCCAGTCCTTCAAGGGTGCTGCCCACGGTCACCTCATGTTTTTTTACTGATACCCACTGTCATTTCGTTCCTGCATTACACCGGATTTCTGAACATAAAAAGAATAGCAATCTCTTGTGGTGCCTAAGGATCAAATTCCTTTGCCAAACTTTTCCACGGGTTATATTGATGGGGCACCAACTGCATAAATCTCAGTAGTTCGTCATTATCATCCGCACACGAATAATAGAACAGTAACCGTTTCCATTCCATTCTCTTGTCTCCATCGTTCTCTGACTTGATACTCGACTCATAGCATCATCATTTGTGCCGGAATGCTCTGAACGGATGATTTTTTCAATTGACAAGCAAAGTGATGCAGACATGGGCGCGGAGGCGTGTTATTTAATATTCCTCTCACACTCAGTCTTGAGAGAGATCAATATCTGATATAATTTGAGCTGTTTTTCTGTGCACCGTCACTAACAAAACTTAATGTTGTTTACTGCAGGAACCTTGAAAATAGTTAAACCTTGAGATACGACGAGGGTTGCTCGAAACCTTCACGGAATGCCTGTGAGATGAGCCGTGCTTGTTGCATACAAAAAAACAACAACTCAGATTTATTACCCTATAAGAGTTTGCACAAATGACCCTGACGTTTATACAAAGGTTGCTCAGAAAGTAAAACCCTCATATTACAGACACTGTAGTAAGCACAGACAACAATGAATAGCGACACGTGATACTGCAAGTATGTCTATATATCATACCTGAAGGGTGTTTCATGCACGTCAGTGTCATTGTTCGTCATTCACTGGTGGTATGCAATGTGGTGTCTGCAGTAAATACGTTCATCTTTGTATCACCGTTGACGTTCGTCGTATCACAAATAGAATTACAACTGGCACAACAAATTTCAGTGTGTGTAGAAACGCAATTTTTAAACCCATTATCGAATTCGATTCAAATGGCTGGAATCACTCAGCATTAACCATATTCACAACAACAATGCTTTCCTTACAACTGCCACTCCCGCATTCGTACTCACTGTGGCTCAGGTAGGTGTCACCGATTGGAAAGATGTAATGAGCAACCCCACAGACTTTAATTTTTGTCATGGCTTTCACTCCAAAAATGAGATAAATTTCCTTTGCTGAACTTTGAGACATCCAGAGTTTTCATCAATAATAATATGAGTTCCCTTACCAGGAACTTTGATGCACGAGGAGGCCTTGAAGGCCCTTAAAACCAACATTATTATTACCAACGTATGGTTGTTTGTCCATGCTTTATCCTTTAAATGCTGAGTTTCAAGCAAGGAAGCAGCAAATACCATTTTAAAGCAACAAGTAACAAGTACGACTTGGCCAGGATTTGAAGCACTGACTTTCCACTCAGAAGGAATGCTTTAACCATTATGCCACTGAATCAGGTAGTTGTTGCAAAAATGCATATTCACAGTTCTTCCATTTCCATGATGGTTGACTAATTTCTCAACATGAGAATGCAGAGAATTATGATTTTAAAAATTTATTAATAAAACACTCATTAGTTTTGTTTAATACACAAGGCTGACGCTCATGAAAGAGCGACGTGACGAAGGATACCACGTGGCAAACTAAAATTGGGGGCAGTGGGGGAAACAGTTAAATACAACAAGCAACGGAATGAAGGAAAAGGGGAGGGGAGGAAACAGTCACCAGCAAGTAAAAGAGTTGGGATAGGTAGGGTTAATGGGGGTAGAACAGAATGTGGGTAAGGATGGGGAGGTGGGGGGTGACATAAGATGGTGGTGCATCATTAACTTGATGTTCCGGAGGGAAGAGTGGGATTAGAACAGCTTCAGTAAGTTACACAAACTCAAACCTCAGGAATGTGGTTCATGGCCCCCCTCTAAACACAAAAACCTGATTTTGGCCTCCGATGGGTAGGCAATTCAACAACAGCAGTTTGAGAAGTCTGAGTTGTTAAGAAACTACTGATCTTATGCATGGTCGGCAAGAAATGAAAAAAACTTAATATATTTATGAAATTGAATTTTCATGTTCAAATTTGATTCGCTTCAAACTTATTTTCACCACTCTTAATTTATTCATTAATGAGGGAGTAATTCGGGAGAATAAAATTATTGGAAGTTTACTTCGAACAAGAAATAATTTTCGACTTTTATTTAAATTTGGCCTGCTGACCCGTCACTCTCTGACGAGTTTAATTAAAAGGCAGCTTGTTGGACTACTTTACAAACATATTGCATGTCTATCTGTGAGTCTCAATGAGGATGGAAAATGAAGTGAAACACCCGAAAAATGAATCTTTTATAACACATAGTTGTTCTTTCTGCTGTCATTGTGGCTGTAATTATTGTTGTTTGTGTGCTCATTCCATGTCCGTCATGCTTTATTCTAAAGGGAGCCTGCTGTCGTAGAATAATTAAAATGTTACCACTGAAACCAACACTTTACGCTCCAAATCCCGCTGCTTCTTCTTCTTCTTCTTCTTCTTCTTCTTCTTCTTCTTCTTCTTCTTCTTCTTCTTCTTCTTCTTCTTCTTCTTCATCTTCATCTTCTTCTTCTTCTTCTTCTTCTTCTTCTTCTTCTTCTTCTTCTTCTTCTTCTTCTTCTTCTTCTTCTTCTTCATCTTCATCTTCATCTTCTTCATCTTCTTCATCTTCTTCATCTTCATCTTCATCTTCATCTTCATCTTCATCTTCTTCTTCATCTTCTTCTTCATCTTCTTCTTCATCTTCTTCTTCATCTTCTTCTTCATCTTCTTCTTCATCTTCATCTTCTTCTTCCATACGATAAGATGGGCTTTAAAAACAGACGTCTTTGTGATTAAACGGACACAAGTTTTTGTTCCAAGTATATTGATTATTAGCATTCTAATGGTACCATTTTTATTATTCTACGACAACAGGAACCCTTCAGAATAAAGCAGGATGGACACGGATGCTGCTCCTTTTCGTCAAATACTTGCAAATACCACCTGTTGCTTCGTTGATGGGGAAACAAAGGTGGGGGAGAGGGGGGAATAGAGAGACAGAGAGGGGATGGGGTCGAGAGAGGGGGGGGGAGTGAAGAGGTGGAGGGGAAATGAGGAAGGGAGAATGAGGAGGGGAAGGGAAGACAGTGTGAGGTGAGAGGAAGAGAAAGCAGACCTGTAGTGTAGCATTAATTACGATTCATACTGTCTAATCAAAATGCTTCTGCATAGAATAACAGTGAGGATTTAAACAAAATAATGTCTGAAATCTATTTTCTACTGGTCATTCTATAAACACGCCCCAGAAACAAAACCCGCCAGATGCACCCCAAAAAAAACTCCCGTCCAGACATAAATATCACCCGGACGCATCCGGAGCCAAGCTGTCCGGAGAAAAACACCACCCCAGCACATCCAAAGACAAACACTGCCCGGACACGTCCAGAGAAAAACTCCGGTCCAGACATGAATACCGCCTGGACATGTTTGGAAACAAACACCGCCCGGATGCGTCCGGCGTAAAGCTGTCTCGAGACAAACTCCTGCCCAGACATGTCCAAAGACAAACACCACCTGGACGTGTCCGGAGACAAATACCACTCAGACGCATCTGGAGACAAACACCACCCGGACGCGTCCGGAGACAAGCGCTTCCCGGACGCGTCCAGAGACAAACACCGCCCAGACGCGTCTGGAGACATACACTAACCAGATGTGTCCGGAGACAAAAACCGCCTTGGCGCATCCAGAGACAAACACCACCCAGATGCGTCCAGAGACAAATACTGTGCAAATGTGTCGGGAGACAAACTTCCGTCCAGACATAAATACCACCCAGAAACGTTCGGAAACGAGCATCACCCGACGCATCTGGAGAAAACTATCCAAAGACATATTCCCCTATGGACAAGTCCGGAGATAAACTCCCGTCCAGACGTGTCCGGAGACAAACTCTGCCCAGACGCATCTGCACCCAGGCTGTCTGGTGACAAACACTGTTCAGACAGGTCTGGAGACAAACACTGTCCAGACATAACCAATGCCTGGATTGGTCCAGAAATAGAGACAGAAAGAGATAAGGGGTGAGTGAGAGATGTGTGGGAGGCAGGTGCTGCACTGTGTTGGGAGGGGGCAGAGCAAGGATGGGATAAAAAGAGAGATGGGTGGGGGTAGGGGAGTTATCCGAGATAATGTTATACTTTATGAACACACACACACACACACACACACACACACACACACACACACACACACACACACACACACACACACACACACACACACACACACACACACACACACACACACACACACACACACACACACACACACTTTAGTGCTTGGCCAATATTGGGTAATTTTTTCGGGAATCGGCAGCTTGGAGTCAGTGTGATTACAGACGACAGTATGTATTCTGTACAACCCAAAAACCTTGAGTAGCTCGCACCGAAAAACAATGTCACATTTACATAGACATTTCAGGGATATGTTCAAAACCATTTATCTGCATAAACAGCTGCATGTGACAGGTGGAAAAACAAAAAAATGGGCTCAGTAAATTAGAAAACACGTAAATATGGCAAATGGCACGGAAATTGGGTGTTATTTCACAACTCCCTTAGAATGATAGAGCATGAACCACTCACTCTGAATAACGTGGTGCCGCAAATGCGTCCGCAGTGAGCGAACGATTCGCTCAGAATGGCGTAGCGTGGTACCGCTATCGACTACAGGGTGCTCGGCAAGTTGTTTAAGCACTCAAGCAAACACTCCAATTCAATGGTTAATAAGAAATCCCTGGACTGTGGCTGTGGCTGCATACCATTGAGGATCACTTTAACTTTAATGCGGCCTTCACCGCGCTCGCAGCAGTTAAAGACCTAAAATGAATTCGTTCAAATAATGACGTTATCCACAAAAGAGTTGCTGTTTAATGTAGAACAACCTTGGAGACATCGCAAAGTTTAATCTCCCATGAAATAAACATTTTGAGATAATGTGCCATGTTTCCTGCTCGTCTGTGCACGTGTCACGTGGTACATAGTTCGCGGTCCGCGCAAACATTATAACTTTATTTTAAAACGGCCGTTTTTCACGAGATTTCTTTTGATTCCCTGTAGAGCACCTCGTGAAACCTATGAAAATATAAACACAGATCTGGCAGATGCTATGGATAAGCAGTCCCTCTGGGGGACAAGGAATGAGGTCAAGCAGTGATTGCTTTAAGTCATACAGCTCAATGAAGCTGGTTAATTTTGGCGCATTCTTAACTATTTTGTTCACTCAATGTAATTATCCAAACAGACGAAAATGATAAGTTAAATGCTTTGAAAATTTCACATTTTCTTGTGTATATATGGAGAAGGGAGGAACTTAGCCTTGCTTGCTTAAAGGAAATAGGTACATCGGCTTAGTTGTAAGACTCGTTATTTCTTTAAATTATCAGATTTCACTCCTGATTTCGACACTTCTTTTGTCCGGATGATAACTCGTCATCAAAACTGAAATATTATTTCGATGATGTTCTGTAATTAGTTCCGTGAGAGTAGATTGTTGAAAATCGTATCGTATAATGCATTAAATCGCTCCAAGCTCCTAATTTGAAAACTATAGCACTTACAAAAGCGATGTATACAGCATTTTGTAGCTGATGAACAGTCATTCGATAAGATGTGTGAGGAAAGTGAAAAATACAATTATTGTTCAGAAATCGTTGTGGCCTGTTGGCATGGTTGTTGGCATGGTTGTCGGCATGGCATGGTTGAGCAGGCCAAAAAACATGGTGGCTTCAGACCCCAGCTAAGTTACTGATGATACGCCTTAAGACCCCATAGAGAGTGGTGACTGAGGATGCGCCTGACAAAGGATATAATTAAATAATGCCGTTAATTATCCTCAAAAGGGTTCTTTTAATGAACGCAAACACCTAATTTTCAGTCATGCACTTCCTTGGAGTTTTCTTTGTCTGCTTGCAAAGTTTCAGGCTGATAGGTTTTATGGTTTTGGAGATATGGAGGAGACACACACTGAAACACACACTGAAACACACACTGAGATACACACTGCCGTGCGCGCGCACACACAACGCACACACACACACACACACACACACACAACGCACACACACACGCACACACACACCGTACACACACACACACACACACACACACACACAACATACACACACACACAACATACACACCCACACACGCACACATGCACACACACACACACACACACACACACACACACACACACACACACACACACACACACACATATACACACACACACACACACACACACAACGTACACACCTACACACACACACACACACACACACAACGTACACACCCACACACACAACGTACACACCCACACACACACACACACTGCCATATATTTATATAGATTATTTCTCTGTCATGTTATGCACTTCAGCCAGTCCAAGCAGGTTGGCACAACAGAGTCCAATTCTCACTTATTCTCTTAAAACAGATACTAAACATTACCTGTTGAGGAACAACGTCAGATGAAGTCGAGCAAACCTTGGGTTATTCTTGCACATTGAAGCCTAAGTCATGTTTACTTTGTATTGTGTTGAAACCTTGCCTGGTCAGGTAGTTTATTGGTCAAACCCAGGCCGTTTGGGGCGTAATGCAGACTAAAACTTGCACATTCAGGGTGCGACGTGTCAAATCTTGTCCATTTGGTGCACGATGCCTGCCAAACTTTATCCATTCGGGGAGTGACGCAGACCAAACCTTACCCATTTTGGGAGCGGCACTAGCCAAACCTTGCTGTTTTGGGTGTGGCATGGGCCAAACCTTGCTGCCCGTTTTGGGTGTGATGCAGGCCAAACTTTGCCCATGTTGTGTGCGACGCGGGTCAAAGCTTGCCCATGTTGTGTGTGACGTGGGTCAAAGCTTGCCCATTTTGGGTGTGACGCGGGCCAATCTTTGCCCATTTTGGGCGTGACGCGGGCCAAACCTTGCCCATTTTGGGCGCGACGTGGGCCAAACCTTGCCCATTTTGGGTGTGATGTGTACCAAACCTTGCCCGCTTTGGTTGTGATGCGGACCAAACCTTGCCCATTTTGGGCGCGACGTGGGCCAAACCTTGCCCATTTTGGGTGTGATGCGGACCAATCCTTGCTTGCTTTGGGTGTATTGCGGACCAAACCTTGCTCGCTTTGGGTGTGATGCGGACCAAACCTTGCCCATTTTGGGTGTGATGCGGACCAAACCTTGCCCATTTTGGGTGTGATGCGGACCAAACCTTGCTCGCTTTGGGTGTATTGCGGACCAAACCTTGCCCATTTTGGGTGTGATGCGGACCAAACCTTGCCCATTTTGGGTGTGATGCGGACCAAACATTGCCCGTTTTCAGCGCAACACAGGCCAAACTTTGCCCGTTTTGGACGCAAAGCGGGCCAAACCTTGACCATTTGGGGTGCGATGCAGGCCAAACCTTGACCGTATTGGGCATGACGTGGGCCAAACCTTGATCGTTTTGGGCATGACGCGGGCCAAACCTTGCCCTTTAGCAATATTTTCCAATCCCTTTATTCTGACTTGTTTACCTTGTTATATATTCTGCATTGTATTGATGTGCATTGATTGTTTGTTCAAAAATATAAGAAGCAGTTGTAAAACTTGCATCTCATGAGCTCTGGTTTTATCCAAGGTGAGATCTCAACAGTGGTCATCTGTTATTATTTTGTACTTTTACCAGCTCATTATGATGATTACGTAAGAAAACTCAGTCATTGACAATAGCCATTCAGCCAGCATGAATTTATTATCCCACTTGACGAACAGTTTTGTGAACAGGTGTCATGCATTAAAATAATGGGGTGGGGGGGATCCCGAAATAATAATCGTTAATTTTTCAATCATCAGAAGATGTGAAGGCTGATGTAGCATCTATAAATAATGGAGCAAGTGTATGTATGTATGTATGTATGTATGTATGTATGTATGTATGTATGTATATATGTATATATGTATATATGTATATATGTATATATGTATAGTCATTCTTCACCCAGTAGTTTGACAGCTGACCTGATGTCACCCACAATTGTAACCTGAAATACTTAACCTAAAGTTCCCAGAAGACCCAAAAGATCCTCCCCCCCAAACCGAGGACCCAAATGACCCTGAGGACTTAAGTGACCCCGACGATTCGAAAGACCCAAAATACCCCAAAAGACATAAAAGACCCCGAGGACCCAAAAGACTGAAAAGACCCTGAAAACCCAATGAACCCTGAAGACCCAAAATTACTCAAAGACCCAAATGACCTCGAAGACCCTTGAAGATCCAAATGATCCCGAAGACCCCAAAACACCACAAAGACCCCAAAATACCCCAAAGAACCCCAAAAACCCCAAAGACCCACAAGACAATGAAGACCATGGAGACCCAAAGACCTCAAAAGACCCAGTGCATCCAAAAAGACCTGAGGACCTAAAAGACCACGAGAACCAAAAATACCTACAGGACCCAAAAGACACAACGGGACTATCAATGAACCATGGAAATTCTGCGTAATGTAAAATGTGACGTCAGGCCCCTAACCCCACCCACACCCACACACAATCCCATGCTCTTAACTCCCCTTCCACCACACCCAAACTCTGTGCTCCCCTCCACCTTTCTTCAAATCTTCAAACTCCCTCCCAACCCAATATCCTCAACTCCCTCTCCCCTACCCCCTCAAAAGCCTCAAACCCCTCAATCCCAGTTCTGTTCACTCTCTGCCCTCCCTCCCCCAAGCCAACTCTGCCATGCCCTCCCCATTTCCTTGTTCTTACCAACGTTACACAAATATACACAGGAAACATGTCAGGGTAGAAGATGGAGTGATCAGCAAATAGATAAAGGGGATTTTCCAGAGATTCAGAGAGATCGTTTTTGAAGATCAGGAATAGCAGTTGGCCCAGAACACAGCCTTTGGGCACTCCAGCCTTGATAGGGAGAGGAGATAAATGGAATCTGTTGAGAGCCACAAGTTTGCTTCGAGAGTAGAGGAAGTCAGTAAGCCACGTGTAGAGTTAGCCCTGGATGCCATAGGCAGACAGTTTAGATAGTAAGGCAGGATTCCAGACTGTATCAAAAGCATGAAAAATGTCTCGAGGGATGGTCCTGATCTCTTGTCTGACATTGGTGGGTGAGTAGAAGCAGCATGTCCAAGATGGAGTGACCTGGTCTGAAGCCAAATTGTTGATCTGAGATGACGCTGTTGGAGAAAAGGAAGGGTTTCATACCAATGGCGATGATGGATTCCGTGATGGTTTCTGATTAATTGTGCCTTGTGATTAAACGTCAAGTCATCAGACTGGACCACTCTATAGCAATCCTCAAAAACACATCATGCAGTGTCTTGAAGCTGAAAACTTTTGCTATTATTCATAATGAGAAAGCAATGACTTAAAAAACTTTTGCTAAATGGATGTTCCATGCTTGATGCACAACTCGAATGAGGATAACAGAGGTTTGTTGGATAGGAAATTCATTTACAGCAAAATGCTTCTCATGTTTTTGGCTCGAAGTAACTTGTTTCTTTCTTTTTTTTAGCGAGATAACCTCCAATAATTGCTGGTAAATGCAACAAACAAACCAGGCTATTATGAAGTCCATGACGTGTTTTATTTACCCCTTGTGAAGCAAATGATATGACTGCATTTGATTGGGTTTTTAATAAAAAAAAAGTTTGATGCAAAAGAACTAGATAGATGCAGTAAAACTGCAATTAACTTGTCTTCCATAAGGTCACATTGCATTATTATCAGAATTTTGTGCAGTCTTCGTTCATATGCAAGGTTGCGGGGTAGCGTCATTGGCTGAGGTTACGGCTGTGACGCTGATGCAATTCCCTCTTCTCGTAAAGGGCAGGAATTTGTAATTTGCCCATGGTGCCAACAATAGCCTTCCTACTCTTCATGAAGGACACCATGGGACCTTTAATGACCAACAACAAATTCTGGTAGATTGAATGCCAATTTTACATCCATCCGAGGGACGTCACACACATTGATGAATCGCCCTTTCTGTGAAACACCGGGATGACAGTTTATAGCTGGGTCAGGATTCAAACCCAGGCTAGACAGCTTAGAGGTGAGTGTGCATATCTTTAGATCATCCTGTCAGCCCCATTTCATGCAGTTACCAAGAGGAAAACTAAAACGGACAAGTCAATACGAGTATGAGTGTTGGATGCCTTGGCAATAATAAAACAATAGGTATGGTTGATTTAGACATAAGCTGTAAGGTGTGTGTGTGTGTGTGTGTGTGTGTGTGTGTGTGTGTGTGTGTGTGTTTGTGTGTGTGTGTGTGTGTGTGTGTGTGTGTGTGTGTGTGTGTGTGTGTGTGTGTGTGTGTGTGTGTGTGTGTGTGTGTGTGTGTGTGTGTGTGTGTGTGTGTGTACGTACAGCTGCCTTTGGTTGTGCAAAGTACACAAGTGCATAATTTATTTTTTTCCTTTTTGATGTTTGGTAAAGTGCAGACATGCCAAACTCTCCAAAATCATCGGTGCAATGCATATGAGAAACAACATTGTGAAACAAAATGCTGGCTGTATACCACCAAAGAATAGCTAGCTCTCTAGTTTTCTGCTGGATTCTTCAGTGTATGTCTGAAAGACTCCTTGACTGGCAGGATGGCTGAGGCCCTCGAGGTACGTTTACTCACTTCTGAGTTGTCTAGCCTGGGTTTGAATCTCAGCCCAACTGCAAGCTGTCATCCTGGTGTCTCGCAGGCATCAATGGGTGTGCTCTTCCTCAGATGGACATTAAACTGGGCGTTCTATCTGCCGGCATTAGTTGGCGGATATTAGAGGCCACGGTGTCTTTTGCGGAAAGTATGCAGTGCTATCGCCGGCACCCTGAACAAATTTCAAATTTCTGCTCCAACCTACAGGGAGCGTTGCATCAGTCGCACAGCCGTGCTCTCAGCCAATGATGCTACTCGCATGCTGCATTTGAAAGAAGAAGATAAAAGACTCTGAATTGAGGGCATTTTAACCACAGCCAAGAAACAATCTTTGGCGCTCATATGCTCATTGAATATTTGGAGGCTATGAAAATGAAGTGATGTAGCATAAATGTTTCCAGCTTCGTCGATGAGAACATCACATTTTCAGGTTGTTCACTGTTGTGAGTATACAATGCAAAATGAGTTTGGACTTTGGAAGCTGAGTTTTTGAATCGACAACAGATTAAATATGGCACACCTGCATTGTCCTCAAATGCGTTCTTGTTGACTTTATCCATGACATTCATTGATGACATGCTCGTCAAAGTAGACAACTCTCTGGATGTTATTACAGAACCACCTCAGTGCCATCGAGTCTGGCATTTTACTCAGGCCGACTGGCAGGGACATCAAGCAGCCATCAAACTTCTAGACTGGTCTCCCATCTCTACTTTCTCCGACATCAACTCATTCTGGTAATTCTTTCAAAGGAATTTACTCTCTATCATGCAAAGTTTTATCCCATCTCGTCTTCATTTGTCCTACCCTTCCTCCCACCCATGGTACACTAAATCTTGTGGTGAGGCAGTTGTCCTGAAACAACTTGCCTTCGCCTCATGGAAGGCAAATCCAACTAAAGGCAATCTCAATTCCTTCCACAAAGCTCAGGACAAGTATGTCTACCCTCAGGAGAGCCAGGAAACAACATATTTCTAATCTCAAGTCTGAACTCTCAAATCTGTCCACCCATCCTCCCTCCCCACTCCAAATCCTGGTGGCATCTACTTAAGTCTGTTTCTGCTGTATGTTCCCCGCTCCATCTCCGTTCTTACCTCAAATTCCGTCCCTGCTCTTACCTCAAATGGCCTCAGTCCAGCTACAAGGGCTGTTGCCCTTCTATCCCTGACCTCAGCCCAGCTGTCTACCCTGAGGAGAGCCAGGAAACAGCATCTTTATAATTAAAAGGCTGAACTCTCAAATCTGTCTTCCCCCTCCAAATCCTGGTGGAATCTATTAAGTCTCTTTCTGGTGTATGTTCCTCCTCCGTACCCTCCCTTACCTCAAGTGGCCACACAGCTGAACTCTGTGTTTGCTTTTAAATCTTGTGTCCAAAACCCATCGCTTTGTGTCCCCACCTTACCCAGTTGCACCCAGCTGTCCCTGGACTCTGTGTCCTTTTCTCCCGACAAGGTGGAGATTTTTCTATCAAACCTCAACTCTGATTCTGCAACCAGTCCAGACAGCATCAGCCCATGTGTCCTAAAAACCTGCGCTGCTACTCTTGCTCACCTATATGTTCTACTCACTCTTTGATTTGCTCAACATCATCTGCCATCTGCTTGTAAATCAGCAAACATTACTGCTCTGCCTAAAAAGGTGCAAAATCAGATCCCTGCAACAACAGACCAATCAGCCTTCTCCCAATCATCAGCAAGGTTATGGAATCCATTATCTCTTCAGACATTAAATCCTTCCTCTTCTCCAATGGCTTGATTTCCGATCATCCATTTGGATTCAGACCAGGTCACTCTACCCTGGATATGCTGCTTCTGCTTTCCCAACAATGGATGGAGGTCCTCAACGCCAGACATGAGATCAGAGCCATCCCCCTCGACATATCACGTGCTTTTGATATGGTCTGACACCCTACCCTACTCACCAATCACTCTTCCTATGGTATCCAAGGCCATCTCCACCCATGACTCTCAGACTTCCTCTCCTGTTGCAGCCAACATGTGGCCCTTAATGGAGTTCTCTCATCCCCTGTTCCTGCCCTGGCTGGAGTTCCTCAAGGCAGTGTTCTGGCCCTGTGCTTTTTCTGGTTTTCATCTATGAGCTCTCCAACTCTCTGGAAAATCATATTTATCTCTTTGCTGGTGACTCCACCCCCTGCCACACCATCTGTCATCCCTCAAATCGGCAAATCGCAGTCCCTTCACTCGCTGCAGATCGAGGTAAAATCACAAGCTGGTCCAACACATGGAACATGTCTTTCAATCCTGACACATCTCACACTCCTACTATGTCTCTCCGAAAGGAACATCTTGAACCCCCCCCCTGCACCCCCCATCTACTTTCTCAACAATCCTCTTGAAGAATCTTCGTTCAAGCTTCTGTGTCTCACTATCTGCCATTATCTTTCCTGGGAAAGCCACATTTCCAAGCTGGCCTCCAAAGCTGGTCGCCAACTGGGCATCCTCCATCCTGCAATGTCCTTCCTTGGCACACCTGAGTTCCTGACCACATACAAAGCTTTTATCTGCAGTCTGACGGAGTAATGCTCTCCCCTTTGGGCTGGTGCTCCTGCCTCTCACCCTTATCACTTGCGGCTGTGGAAAGTGGTGCCAACACCTGTAAGTTTTCCCTTGCATTCCAAAAAGGAGAGAAAAAAGACAGTGAAAGAGAGACCTCGACCTGAAATAAGGAGATGTGAGAGAGGCATAAACCTGAGCAGCAATGAAACGACCTCAACTTGAGTCAGGCATGTGCGGGTGGTATGACATGGCCATGATGGACGAGATTGCCTTTATCCTGTTATTGAAATCACAGTATCCTTCCGTAATTAGTTGCAATTCCTTGTAAATATTGAAATTGATAGGTTAGTTAACACCATTTGGAAATAGATACTCATGCTGATAAAAGGCCCTAGTGTGACTTTTTGTAATGCATGTAGGTTGAATAATTAATGTGGGTCTTTCGGTACTAATGAGTGCAGTTCATGTGCAGTCATTACAGCAAACTATGCATTCATGGCGATTCAACATTGGCATTCTACTTGAATTGGCAAGTTTGTGGAGCACTCTGCGGGGCTTATTTACGGGTCATTCCACGTGGTGCTCCAAATGAGTCAATTCATCTGAACGACCTGATCGAATAATATTTCTCTCTTCCCCATGCCGGGTACAAACCACACCTTGGGTCATCGTTTTGTATTCCACCCCACAATTTGATTGTGGCAGCACCAATTGGTTTTGTGTTTACACAAACTATTATGTTAATATAAAGTAAGTTAAGAGGGTAATTTGTACAAACTTTATTTTGGGTTGACGTGCAAGCACTTTGCAACCGTTTTGGCATTATGGCCAGCATCGGTGGTGTAATGGTTAGGGTATCCATTTTGAGTCTGGGAGGTTGGCTGTTAGAACCCTGGCCAAGTCATAGCAAAGAGTTTAAAAGTGGTACATGCTGCTTCCTTGCTTGACACTCATAATTTAAACAGAATAGAGCACGGATAAACAACCATAGGTTTGGTAATAATTAAATTGCAGAGACCTTGATGGGCCTTATGGCCTCCTCCTTTGTCAAAGCTCCCTGTAAGGGAGCTCATTATTACCCTCGCCGAAGGAGAGGGTATTGCGTTTGGGTCCGTTCGTTTGTTTGTCTGTCTGTCTGTTTGTTTCTCCGCCTACATGTTTCATGTTTTTCTCTGCAACCGCTTGTCGGATTGAAACGAATTTTTCACCAGAGGTGCGACTACTCATGGAGAATGATTGTCATAATTATGATGTCATATGTCACGTGGTACAGCAGCAATAATTGGAAAATCGAAAAACTTTGGACCTCTGTTTGTCTGAAACTGCACAAAGGAAAAAATTGAAACTTGGAATACAGCAAGTACTTCTTATGGGGAATAAGTGTGATTTTTTTAATGACATCATAGGTGCCTTCATTATGACGTCATAATTGCATTTGTAGAATGGTCTGCTCAGAGTGAAAAATCTGCTCAGAGTGAAAAATTTTGAGGGTCATCTCGGGATAAAAGGGTCAACGGAATTTTTTTTGATCATGTCATCAGTCACGTGATTTGGCAGCCATATATATATATATATATATATATATATATATATATATATATATATATATATATATATATATATATATATATATATATATATATAGATATACTGTATATATTTGTTTTAAACCTTCAAAAATCCTCTTCTCTGAAGTGGCTGAACAGACCAAGGCGAAACTTCACATGTATTACCGCCTATCCATGAGGAACAAAAGACACGCATATGACATCATCAGTCAGTCACATGGTTTGGCAGACATATTGGATTTACACAAAAACGTATAAAAAATATTCTTCTCCAGAACAATTGGATAGATCAAGGGGAAACTTCACAAAAATGTTCCCCAACCCTTGGTTGTACAAGTTTGTTAAGGAATAATTGATAGTTCACATGGTTTGACAGCCATATTGGACTGAAGAAAATATTAAATAATGTTTTTTTCTGGAACCTCTTAATTAATCTACATGGAACTTCACAATTATGATCTATTCGTGATGGGGAATGCATGTTTTAAATTTCAACTTGATGGGACACATGCTCCGGCAGCCAGAATTATTTGATTTTTAAAATCTGAGTTCCTTTTGATGTTTGATTTATTTTTTTTTGAATAAGGCTCACTTGGCTGTGGCTGGATGAGTTTGAGGGTCGAAGAGTAGCACCTGAAATGCGGTTCCTATCCAGGTTCCATCTGATGACTTCATCTTTGCTTTTTGCTTATTTGGATTCCTTCTGATGACTCCAATGCAGGACTGCACCTATTTGGTCTTCCATTTGATATGAATTTAATATATTTTAATCCCATTCAAAATTAAATTGAACAATATATAAAACGTCATGGGTCATGGTCAGGTTTCCATTCAAAGCAGGGTTGCATCAAAGCGGAACGTCTTGGTACCAGGACATCACTGCCAGCACTTATAAAGTGGCAGTTCTAATTGTCTCTTATTAATTATGTAACACACCAGTACATAAACACCACACAAGATACATCACACAAAACTACACAAGCACCACACAACACTCCACACAAAAGCCCTGGCGAGGGTCTGCAATCTCAGATTGCTCATATTCTTGTTATTTTTGCGCAACTCAAAGTGATGATGCCTTGGGAAAGATCAACAAAATTAAAGATCACAAGGGATGTTCAATGGCAGATGCATCGTTTCAATGGGATATCTATTTGTTATGCATGTATGGGGGAGGGTTGGTGCTAAATTCTTTAATATTATGATAGGACAATAGGAGAGAAAATGAAGGGTGGGAGTAGAAAGGGAAGGGGAAGGAAGGAGAGGGAAGGCACAAGTGCATGTATCTCCGTACGGTTAGGAAAAGGGGTGGGTTAGAGGGATTGAATGGTCTTAATGATTTTGCCATATTTTCCTGTGTCATAAATAGATGAGAAAATAGGACAACTATCCAGCGGGGGAGTGACTCACCAACAGATACAAACATATTATCTTTTTGTAAAGCTTTCTGCACCATTTTTAAAACTCCAATAAACAGTAAAGTACCATATCACATTATAACAACGCCAGTGATATATTTTATGATGTGCGCATGGTGTCAGGGCGGGCACTTGGATATAAATCAAAGAATGGAGTGTCACCAGTCTAACCAAGGCCCGTCGTATACCATCGCTTCAAAGTATGTGCCGCTGCGTTGTGTGAAAGCGAAAATTATTTTTTTTCTTCTTCTGTGGGTAGTCATGCATGTCTCATGTAGGTTGTTAAGTGATTGTGAGTGAGGCGGTACGACTAAAACCGTCGTTACACAAACCACAATTAAATAGCCAGTCACATCCGATTTGCAGTTGCGGTCAACTATGCTGTTATGTCTTTGCCGCCTTCTGTATTAAACAATTTCCACTTAGTGACAGTGCATATTGTGGTTTTTCAGGGAGTAAGGCTGTCTGTCACAATTTTTTTTTTACATTAAAAAGCTAATTTGCCATTGTTATACAATCCACCATTGAATGATTTGAAAATCCAAATTTAATGCTTGCTGTTGTGGTATGGTAGAAGCACCAACAAACGTAATATGATGTCATAAAATCAAACCAAAGAAGAGGTAATTGAATATGAACAAATTGCAAACCACCATTACAAAATAAAGTTCTTGTATCTCCCTAATAAAGTCCTTTCTGAGTTCAAAGTTGAACTTTTATTTTATGATGCATTTAATACATGAAGTCTTGAAGACTGCCAGGATAGCTTAGAGATGTGTGCACTCACCTTTGAGCTGTACAGCCTCAAGACAGCTATAAACTGTCACCCTGGTGTTTCCCCTGCAGGGACATTCGGCAATGTTTGCACAGTCCCTCGGATGGACGTTAAGCCAGAGGATCTGTCTGTCAGCACTGGTCGTTGTCTTTCAAGAAGAGTAGTTCAGTTATTTCCGGTGAGTAATCAAGAGCCTTGCTCCTGGAAAATAAATTTTAAAAAGCATTGAGCAAAGGACGAATTTCTGCCCAATTCACCTTCAGTTGAATGTCAGGACTGGCCAGTCAGTTCGTAAAAGACAAAGACCAAAACGTTCCTTGGCTGACTCAAAAGGTGGGATGAATGGGGTGATTAAAAAAGGTAGAGATGAGTGAGCTGTCTATGTGCTTTAGAGCTTCCCAATACTGTGTCAGGTTGTAGTTCATTGTGGGTGTTGTTTTGTAACATCATGGCAGTCACGAAGTAAACCTAACGCAGTCATTTAACAGAGACATTGTCAACAGCCAGCCTGAGGTCCATCGTCTGTGAGTTCTCTCTCTATCTCATTATTCTTTGTTTCTTTTGAATCACCACTCGACTCTGTGGCTGGGTATTGCCCAGTTTTTAGTCCACAATTTGAAAACGGGGGTTGGGGGAGGATTTGGTCCATGGGTCGGCGGGGAGGCGTTAATTATTCAACTTTGAATTATATTTTAATTTTTTGACTTTGAACTCTTTGAATTTAACTTTGGAATTACATGCTTTACCATCTACACTACCATCATACCACTGAATTCTTTATTGATATGCACTACAGTACACTTTACCATAAATGAGCAACAATCTATGTTGAATTATTTATTTATTTATATGCACTTTACCTTCTCCACTTCCTATAGACTACCTTGAATTCTGTATTTATTTATTTGTATATTAACCGTTCTATCTTCATCTCATCCTGAATGATTTCTTTATTTACACTTTACCATCACAGCTACTAACATTCCACATTGAATTGTTTTTTTATGTACAATACCATCTCCACTACCTGCACACAACTTTGAATTATATTCTTGTTTGTTTATTATTGTAACTCAAAGGAGCCGTTCGATGTTTATAAGATGCCTAAACGTTGCTTGTGGGACAGGTATGACATATGGGCATGTAATTGATTAAATAATGTTGAAGTCCTGTTTGTCATTCCTTCCTGAATCCACAGTTTATGATGTTGAGATGATATACCAGGTTCAAATCCCCCATATGCTGTCTTGATTTGTCCATTGCCTCTGAATGCCCTTGCAAGTCACACAAAAGCACATTGTTTCCTATTTAGTCCTGCAGCGTAGTCTGATATTTCAGATCAATTGTTCAACTTTGCATAAAAGCACCAAAATTAGTCACATGTAGAATAATGTATTCCGAACAATTCTAGATATGGAGCCACCCGAGATTGTGCCTTGGTCAGCTTCGGCGACCATTTTCCAAAATGGCCGCCATTCTACTTTAGCGAAATTGGCTATATGCTCTTATTTTCTTATTGTATTGGTGGTAGATATAAGGAAAGTGTAAAATTCAGTAAATTGACCATGAAAAGGCATATTCAAATATTATGAGCCAGTATTTTTGGTAAAAAAGCCATTATTTGATTTGTAAATTGCTGCTCTCCTGAAACTTTTCGCTGAAAAGTACCCATTATTGCCTGGAGAACAAGTCAAATGATATTCATCACATTCAATGGGTTTGGAATCAACAAAAATTGCATTATAGATTACATACTTTACTCTATTTTGAAAAGAGAATTGATAATCGTGATAATGACAAACTCAGAAAATGTAGTCAAATTATTGCACACTTCACTTTGAAGTGGCTACGGTTTACTGTCTACTACCATTCTACCAGGACACATGGTACACGCATACATCAGTCTCGTACAATATGAGTTTCTGAGCTCAAGTGTACTGGCTCTGGATCAAGAAGTCAACACTTTCACAAGCAATGCGACTTTGCATTTGCACATTCTAAGCTAGGCCGATATCTCAGTCTGTGTCTACTGAGTCTGTCTACTGGCATTCTCCTTCACAAGCACACAGTCCAGTGCATTGCACATTAGCCTTCTTGCATTTGCAGCAGTTTTTACAGCCTTTTTTGCAGCCGCATGACACCAGCTCGAAGCAGCTTTTTGAAGCCTCAGGGAGTGTGGTCCAGAGCGGTTCGTAGGACCCATCCTCTGTTTGCCGCCAGCCCCAGCTTGTTGGTGATGGAAGCACGGATTGAGGGACCAAGACCTGCCCCCAGACATAGCCACCCTGGAAGACTGATCTCTTCACATGCTGTTCCAAAGCATCGTAGGTCGGTGGGATGCGCTGGACGGAGTTCCTCTTGGCGAAGAGTTTCTTTCTGGCCTCGTTGACGTCCGTATATGGACTGGTGCGCTCATAGAGGAGCACCACAAACCTTTCAATGCAGTGCATTGTGTCATCCTGGATGTTGACTGGCGTGGTGGTGAGGGTCACAAGATAATCTGTCAGTTCTGGAAACGAGTTCCATGTGGCCCAGGCAGATTTCTTCCCATGCCCCACGAATGCTGATACCATGTCACATCCGGTCATGGCGTGGAAGACAGGGAGGGCACGTGCCTTCTGTGGACCGAGGGAGGCAGCTATTTCATGGGCAGGGATGTCGCGATAGTTCTTGCCCATCCCAAAGGCAATCCAGAGTTCATCCACGCATGGTCGTGCCTGGGCTACCATCACCGCAAAAACGACGACGTCGGTGTCTACGGTTCGAACTTGAATCCAACGGTGGTCATGTTCTGCAGCATGGGCCACATGTAGCCAATATTAGCAATTACAACAACACTTCCACCACTACCACCACCACAACAAAATACTTCTGAACCTGTCACTGATGCTGTGTGTGAAAATGGATTTTCCCATAAAAATGACAATTTTTCCCCGATGCAATGGTTGGAAATATAATAAATCAACACAAATGACATTTGTATTGTTTTCCTTTGTAAATGCACATCACATGGAGTATTTATCACCTCTGAGAAACCTACAAAGAGAATAACAATGACAGATATCCCATGTTGTTAAAGTATAATGGCGGCCATTTTGGAAAATGGTTGTCAAAGCTGACCAAGGCAAAATCTCGAGTGGCTCCATATCCAGAATTGTTCAGAATACATTATTCAACATATGTACCAATTTTGGTGCTTTTATGAAAAGTCGAACAATTGGTTTGCTATGCTGCAGTACTAATTGTCCTTGCATGTCTTACGTGTGATAGATGTTCTCAAAGATCTTCCATGACTTTTTGAGCACTGTGAAGAAAGAATGTTGATTTGGCTGAAAACGTACACTGAAAACCTGGTCATATATGCCAAGGCTAAGGTGAATTGTCTTTAAACTAATATTGATCAGAAAATTTCGTCAAAACCTGTAAATAAGGTTATAATAATTACTTCAGGATATTTAAGTAATATTTTAACATAATTTGCGATGAACCATCGGAGATGTACCCCATAGTTGCGATGTCAAAATTATCTGTTTTGGACCAAACTACATGCTCTTGTCATTTACTGACATCACATTCAAAAGTATGTGCAGCAGTATCATTTTGCCTTTGTTTTCGTAATATGTGAATATACTTTAGTTTTGGTTTAACGGGGTTTGTTAGCATGAGTTTTGAGAGTTTTGACCATTGCGGTTTGATTTAGAATTTACTCGGAGTCCGAACGTCTCCGACGTCTTTTCTTCTGGCTAAATAGGTGACCTCAACATGATCCAAATGGATGGACAAGGAGTTGCAAGCACGCAACCATTCACTGGGAATGACCAAGCAGCTGTGCCCTTCCCAGATACTCGACCAACTTCATTGGTGGCAGCGGTTTCGATAAAGCTGCTGCCATTCCGGCCAAATGACCCACCGCTGTGGTTTATGCCAGTCGATGCCCAATTAGACACCAAAACATTGCTACAGAGTTGACGTGATTCAAATGCAGTCTCCTTGTCAGCAATACAGGACAGAGGTAAGAGATATTTTACTATAACCTCCAACGAACACTCAGTACACCACTTTGAAAACTGTGCTCATAAAGCGTATGACTCCCTCTGAGCACTACCCCCTCAACAACTCCTTACAACCAAGGATGTAAGAGATTGAAGACCCACACAAGTACTGTGTCATATGCAGCAGCTTCTTGGTGATGGCCACGTCACCTTCGACTAGTTGCTCCTTCTTGATTTGTTTTTGCAACGTTTACTACACATGTCCACATGATACTTGCAGCTAATGCAGAGTTGGCACTACCTGCTGCTGCGGATCTGGATGATCATCTCATTGACAGTATTACATTGACTGTGGCTAATGTGACATCTTCATGCTGCACAACACCAGTCATGCCCATCCTTGTGTACTCCTTGCAGGGACAGAGAGAAACACCGTACCTCCTGCTCCCATTCGCCTTCACCTTCCATGAATACTCCAGATTGGTGTTGGTACCATGTGACCTTCAGTGCTAATACTCAGAAGGGTGGAGCACTATGCTCATACCGACTGCAGGCGCAGGGAAACGGAGACCCACAACTAATAACGACGAGTTCACCTGGACCATACGTCAGTCACCTTCTCTTCCTTGTGGATCATATCAGCATACTTCGTTTTCCTGTGGATACAGGGACAGAGGTGATCATTGTGCCACCACCTGCTGCTGAACAGAAAAAATTGACAGGAATATTCATCACATACCGATACCAACCATGCTATTGCTACTTTTGGAGAATGTCTCTTCCAGCCTGATTTGGGTTTTCCTTGCTCATTTTCGTGGGTGTTTTCTATTGATGACACCAGATACTCCATCCTAAGTGTGGATTTTTGCATCATTTCAATCTCCTCATAAATGTCAAACATCACCATCTATGGGATGCCTCAACACAGCTTCGGGTTCTTGGTAAAGCGTCCACCATTTTGTTGCTGAATATCAGGTGTCTTCCATCCATGCCCACGTGCCCTTTTCAGAAAGTACTTTATGACTTCCCGTCCATAACATGCCGATTGGTGACAATCCAGTTTATCAAACACCAGATCATGCATCACATCAAAACCATGGGACCCCACCCCCCCCTGTTCTCATGCGTGCTAACCAACTTGCACCCAATAAATTATGTATCACTTGCCAGGAGCTTGACTACATGTTACAACATGGGATCATCAGACCATCATCCAGCAGTTGGGCTTCACATGGTACCCAAAAACACCTGGAAATTGGCATCCTTGTGGGGATTACCGGTCCTTAAACACTGCAACTGTTCCAGGCTGTTATCTGATTCCACACATTCAGAATTTTACCGTGATATTTCATGGTGATACAATCTTCTCCAAGGTCCACCTCATTTGTGAGTACCATCGAATTCCTGTGGATCCAGATGACATCCCGAAAACAGCAGTCACACCATGCCTTTGGGGCTGTTCAAATTCATTCGGACGTCTACACAATGCAGCACAAGCTGTCAACATTTTACAATCAGGTTCTTCGGGGGATGACACTTCTCTTAAGTTTATATAGATGATATTCTCATCACCAGCACACCTGCAGGAAAACATGCATCTCCTCTTCACCCATTTGCAGTACTTTGGCATTGTCATCAATTCAACAAAGTGTCTTTTTGGCATACTACAGTTGAATTCACTCGACCATTGGGTTAACCACTCGGGCATCTCTCCACTCGATGAGAAGGTGCAGATTAATTGGGATTTCCCATTCCACTCATCTCAGCACAAACCGTGAGGATTTTTGGTTTTATCATGAATTTATTCTGAATGCAGCCACAGCACTGCAGCCACAGAACAGGTTACCCACAACTGGTAAGCACGTTGAAGTGTTCCACTGGTCGGAGAGAACCTTGTTATCCTTCCACACCATCAAAGACACACTGGCCAATTCCTCACTCCTGATCAATCCGAAGCCAGATGCGCCAACAAGCCTGATAGTGGACGCATCTGAGGTCACTGTGTGTGTGACCCTTCACCAGTTCATCGATGCCACCCAGCGTCCTTTAAACCTTCTCTAAAATGCTGAATCCAACAGAGTGCAAGTACAGCTGATATCACAGCACCTACCATCGCCAGGGCAATTTTCCACAACTGGTGTTCCATGAACCATCACTACGGATCATGGTAGCCAGTTTGAAATGGCCTATTTCGCAAGCTGACAACTCCTGGGTACTAACCACATGCGAACCACCGCTTTCCATCTATGAGCGAATTGCAGTTGGATCTAGCAGCGAATCCATCTCGCAGTTGGAGCGTTTCCATTTCCAACTCAAATCTTCCCTGAAAGCACATGACAACTCCACGCACTGGTCGGGCATCATACTGATGGTCCTGCTTGGTAAGCGAGCTGCTCTACAAAACGACATTGGATGCTCCACGGCAGAGCCGGTCAGTGCAGCACTTCGTTTCACAGGAGAATTTTTTTCTCACCATCCGATGAAGCCGTGCTTGACGCCACCAACTATGCCAACCAACTTTGGCTGTGCAGGGCCTCCAGGTGACACCCACATGTACGCCTTCAACACACCAGGTTTTTTATGCAGCAACTTTATGACGGACTGTACAAAGTTATACAATGCTTCGATAAGACCTTCATACACGACATTAATGGTGGTCGTGATACAGTCTCCATGGATTGCTTGAAGACAGCTTTTCTTGACACAGGAGCAGAGCCAACCCTCCCACTGACTAACAGGTTGACACCTACTACAACAATACCCTTACCGTCGTATACGACTCACTCTAGGTGTCATGTACACTTCCCAGCATGATATTTATGAGAGAACATTTTGCTTGTTGACCATTTCTCTTTGCTGTCACTTTTTTTTTTCAGGAAGTCTACATCTCTTCTCCAACACCATATTATGTTTTGTTTGTACCTTTTGTTTGATTAATCCACGTGGAGGGGGAGTAGTGTCATTGCATCATTTTGCCTTTGGTTTCATAACATGTGAATACGCTTTAGCCTTGGTTTAACGGGGTTTCCAGGCAGGGGTTTTGAGATATTTGACTGTTGCAGTTTGATAAAGAATGGACTCGGAATCCAAACGTCTCGGATATCTTTTCTTCCATGCTAAACACATTACTTTTATTTGTTGAATTTGTATTTAGATCTTGCATGTTTCATCGGATCATGTTTACAGCGTTGGTACAAGCTTGTATTGATTTCAATGAAACAGAAAATTTATTTGGGTGATCCACATCTTATGTATGAAAAATGGCAATTTTTGATGCCCCTCCTTCCTTCCCATGCCCCAGACATTCACTCTCCCTCCCGCCTCTGACAACCCACCTTCCATTATTCCTCCATACTACTCATTTTCTCAAAACAAATTACCCTGATTTACTCACCTCCCAGGAAAAACAAATGGATTGACAATAATATGCTGATGGGATATATGAGCATCAGAGCAACAAAATACAAATAAACTGAAGGATCCATTCCTGAAAATACATTTTGGTGTATGTCCTTATACATACAAGTATCATTGTGGCATGCGAAAAAGGGTTATCTTCATCATTTGTTGCATCCTCAATAAATGTCTGACAAAGTCTTTGAGAGAAGAGTGGCGTTTCAAGAAAAGAGTTATGAAGCAGATGAAGTGCAGTGCAGAAGCTGTGTTGAGAGGAACAAATAGGTTTCAGCGAAGTCCAGGTAAAGGAACCAAAAGCAATTTCTCTCAAGGCCAAATTGAAATCCAAACCCCAAAAATATTCAAATACTCACTTTGGGCTTGAACATTTTAGTATCCTGCTTTGTATTGGATATAAACCTTTTAGTTTCCTGCTTTGTATTGGATATAATTATTGGTAAGAGTCTAATGAAGGCAGCAGGGCTTGAAAATTCCAAGAGCACTTGGGAATCTTGCAAGTCTAAACCCACAAGTCCCTATCATTAATAAATCCTCCAAACACCACTCACTCAATTGGGAAAATACTGCAGCAATTCCCTTTCATTCAGAAAACCCCCCCAAAGCACCAGGCATTCAATCTGGAATCTTCCAGCATGGCCCCTTCACCCAGAACCCCAACAAAACCCTTCAAGTGCTTGGAAATCCTCTAAGACGACCTCTTCGTTCAGGAATCCTCCTGCACATTTAATCACTCCGGAATATGCTAACACAACTGCACAAGGCTCATGGTATTTTTACGCAAGAGGCCAATCAAACCATTTTACACTGAAAACAATACATCATATAAATGATGATGCCAGATCTGTTGCTCTTTCATGAATGACACATCTTGCACCATTTATGTAAATTAAATGGATTTTTCAAACTTTAAAACTTGATGATCTCTACATCGACCATTCGCTTTTTAACAATGTATCACCCCTCCTCATGCACGCAAATTATTTAAAGCACTTCAAAGCAAAAGATGATTAATATGACATTACACTTCAAACCAACTGTGAAGTTCAAAACAAGCTGGCTTTCTGTCGTTCAGAACAAGAACAACGAGAAGAACAACAAGAACAACAAGAACAACGTGATAATGATAAGGGAAATGATAATATTCCTTCATTTCATTTAAAATTGAATCAAAGATAAGATTTTGTGAGGTTTATTATTATGGAAAAAAAAAAGATTCAGTGAAAACCTCATTTTGAAGCATTGAAGACGGTTAAAGTTTTGGAAGTTTTTCACTTTATAAAACTGAGGAAATATTCACATATATATTTATTTATTTTTTAACCTAAAATAGTGGAATAGGAAATGAGAGAGAGTTGCAAGTCTGACTGGTGTTATTCCAGAAGGGGTGGAATGATTGAGTTTTGTCTGGAAAGGGGTTGGTGTTGGATCATGGTGGTTGTTGAGGAGGTGGGTGTGGGCCAGTTGAAGAAACAGAAAATATTTTTTCCCTGTTGTCATGTTTTATTCATTGTGCCACGAATGTCTCATGAATATATCATTTTTATATCTGTCGGCCAACAAGCAGGGAAAACAAACTTTTGTACCGATGTTTGTACTTGTACCATTGTGTGTTGCATTGTCTTGCTTTTCTGTAATTGTGTTCAATGTTGATTCCCTTATTGGTGGGCTGTTGTGCAGTTTACAAGACTTACTGTTCCTGGTAGGACTTTGATTATTTTCGACTGCGAAACCATATATAATAAGACACAATGAAAAACGCATACCAAATTAAAATTGACATTTATTTCATAGCATGTGAAAAAGGATCAAAATAGTAAGTCATAAAACATGCATGATGGACGTCTGTTATGGGTGTTTGTTTGTGTTTGAGTCCAGTTTGGTGCTTGTGTTTGGACGTTTGAGTCTGACGCAACCATATGAAAAATCTTGGAAATGATGAGCAGTGGTTAAAAAAAAACATGCTGCATGTGCACCATGTGTATCCATGTCATATAATTGCACAGGATGCCTTAGTTGTGAGACTGTCAATTAAAATGCCACACGGAACGAATGATCAGATGAACCAAGCCATTGGTATGCTGAATAGTGGAATCATTCAGGAAAGAGTTTCTTGACATTTTCCTGTCCACCAGTCAACAGTTTCTCAGCCACAGAACCACAGGAAGGGCAAACGACCATCCTTGTCCTGGTGCACATCATGTGATGTCATCAAGACAAGACCGACACATCATCGTCGGTCACCTCCGTAACTGCTTCAGGACAGCATGAGAAATGGCCAGAACTACCTTTGGAACAAGGGGACGACTCATCAGTGACAAATCTTTATACATCAACACTGACTTGCATGACAACAATGGGCAGCAGCTGGTGGTAACTTGGGTGGGAGACGGTGGGCAAATGTAATCTTTTCCAACGAATCAAGGTTCAACATCAGTTTTTCAGATGGGTGTATTCGCGTGTTCCGTTGGCAAGGACACCGTTTCACTCAGGGCTGCCTTATTGAGAGAGACCATTTTTGAGGTGGCGGTTTTATGGTTTGGGGAGCAATCGTCAAATGAACCCTCCACGCAATGGTGCAAAGCTTACTGCAGCCTTACAGTTCCATTGGACAGCAATATCACAAGCTCTGATTTGCCGCCTGTTTATCCATGGTCCGTAGACTTCAAGCGTGCATCGCCACCCAAGGTGGTCACACTCAATATTGACTAAACAAACCCCTGCATCATTTGACGTTTTTGTGACGTCACGTGCACATCACAATTTTCTCGTCTCTGTGCAGATTCTGTAGGACTCTCCATGACAAATCTCATGTGATTGCATACATTGATCTTTTTTTCACATGCGGTGAAATACATGTCTTTTAATTTGGTACGCGTTTTCATTTCCTGTCAGTATATATTGTTTCGGGGAATGGTGTGGGGAGATCAATGGATGCGTTGTGGTAAGAATAGCATGGACCATGTGAGCATGTAGGTTAGTTTACTCTTGTGTCAGGGAACCGTGGTTCTTTAAGATAAAGCAGAGCTGTGTGCTACCATGGCGCTTCCCCAGGTTGCGGATAAGGGAATGGTCCACAGATATGTGGGTTACCAGTGTTTACCGGATCAGACAATCAGCGGAATGTGTCCCAGCTGGAGGTGGGGTAGTACCTGGCAGCTCTGCCTAATTGAAAAGCCTACATGAAGTGATGATGGAATGTGTGTCCAGTGGTTTTGGGTTGCCGTAAAAACCCTTTTGCCCCCAGTTATAGCTTAAAGATATAGTTGGATTCTGGTCAACGGATGCGGTCCTGCTCGAGGTCATTGTGTGCTCAGTTTCTGGGATCCGGTGGCAGATCTTGCAGGAAAGAGAGAGTGGTGATGGGCCTGCACTAGCCATCACAACTGTAATAGTAGTGCAGGCTGTCCTGCATCCAAAATCGCACCAAGTCCTGTGGCGAGAGGAAGTGGCATCGGAAGCAGGACAGATCTGTCGACTACGACGGCTGAACCGACATGTCTCGGGGAAATTGTCAGAGTAAGTCATCCTGGTAAACATGTGCTGATGAAGTGGTGAGTATTAACTTTAAGAAAGTATGGAGTAAGTTTGGTATGTAAAACCTCCTGTCAAGTGAGACCGGGTGAGGACTTGTGAGCAGAAAGGCACTGGAAAGTGCATAGTGTGCTTTAAAGGACAACATCATGAGTTGTTTGACCAGTGCGCCATAAGTCATGGTGGCGAAGTCGGCTGCGGAGCCCTGGATTGGGGCAGTAGACATTTTATTATGGGGCAGGACAGCCCAGAAGATGGCACACCCACATCAGCAGGCAGCCAATGAAAGGAAACCGCCACGCATGAAGGATGGCCCAGAGATTACGAGTATCATGAACGTGCTGCGTACCGGCAGTTGGAGTTCAATCCGAGAGGGAGAAACCTCCTTCCTTCTGCTTGACCACCACCTTCTCCTCTCCTGGCCTTCTCATTGTGGAAGCAATTTTAGCCACCTCAAGACAGAAAAACTTCAGTTCAATACAAGCTGTTTATTCAGTGAAATAAAAGACACTTGTGCACAAGAGGAAGACTCCGACTCTCAACATTGTTGCGAGCCGAATACTTGACTCCACATAGAATATTGTGCCTATCTATGCAATTTTACCAGGGTGTGTCTAGATAACAGATGGAACTTTGTGGACTTCAAAATTGCGAAATAGAAGGATGATTGGTCTGTCTTGGAGCTTGCTTATAGCCCCGGGAGTGTGTGTGTGTGTGTGTGTGTGTGTGTGTGTGTGTGTGTGTGTGTGTGTGTGTGTGTGTGTGTGTGTGTGTGTGTGTGTGTGTGTGTGTGTGTGTGTGTGTGTGTGTGTGTGTGTGTGTGTGTGTGTGTGTGTGTGTGGAGATGTTAATTTCTTATTGCTGATTCAGATGGTCATTAGACTGATAAGGTTTTGCAAGGTTGTTTATGACTACAGAGGAATGTGCGTATTCTGCCCTCTCCTAGTTTTCCCAGCATATATTTATTAAATTCTTTCTCAAAGCACTAAACGAAGTGAATTTGCATTTTTATATCTATCTATAATACAGCAATCTCTGTGTGTGTCTGTATGTGTGTGTGTGTCTGCGACCGCCGTTTCTCGACAACCACTGGTCCGATCTAATTGAAACTTGCCAGGAATATTGTCGGCGACCCTAGGATGTGCCTTTTCAAGGTTTGATATTAATCGGACAAGCGGTTCCCAAGTTATGGCCATTTATCAGTCAACCAATGACAGGATACGGTGCTATGATGTCACAATCACAATTCTTTTTTTTTGATATGATGTCACAATTGAAGCTGGGGACCTGAGTATGTGCCTTTTCAAGGTTTGATATCGTTCTTCTTCATCCGTTACAGCTGTTTCTCAAGTGTTTCCCAAGTTATGGCCATTTATTTATCAACCAATGACAGGACACGGTGCTATGATGTCACAACTGTTCTATTTTTTTTTTTTTGCACGATGGACGTCACAATTCTTCTTCTTCTTCATTTGATATGACGTCACAATTGACTCTGGGGACCTGAGTATGTTCCTTTTCAAGGTTTGATATCATTCTTCATCAGTTTCAGCTGTTTCCCAAATGTTTCCCAAGGTTTGAAAGCTGTTTTTTTCCCAAGCTTTGAATTAATTGTTCAAATTATGAATTAATCCTAAGGTTTGAATTTTCCCAAGGGAAACAGCTGTTTCCCAAGGGTTTGAAAGCTGTTTTTCCCCAAAGTTTGAATTCATTGTAGAAATTATTAATTAATCCCAAGGTTTGAATTTTCCCAAGGGAAACAGCTGTTTGAATTATTTTTTTTTTTGCATGTACAGCCACACACGAACGGGCACGCACGGACGGGTCTGTGTGTCTGTGTGTCTGTCTGCGACTGCTGTTTCTCGACAACCACTGGTCCGATATAATTGAAACTTGCCACGTATATTGCTGGGGACCTGTGGATGTGCTTTTTCAAGGTTTGATATGAATCGGACAAGTGGTTCCCAAGTTACGGCCATTTATTTGCCAACCAATGACAGGAAACGGTGCTATGACGTCACAAATCCTCTTTTTTTGCACGATTGACGTCACAATTCTTCTTCTTCGTTTGATATGACATCACAATTGACACTGGGGACCTGAGTATGTGCCTTTTCAAGGTTTGATATCGTTCTTCTTCATCCGTTTCAGCTGTTTCCCAAGTGTTTCCCAAGTTATGGCCATTTATGATACGATTGGTCCGATCTAATTGAAACAATGCCCCAATCCAGCCGTCGTTTACGAGAGCGAAGGAATGAAGCTGCACGAACGGGCACGCACGTATAGGCATGCGAGAGCGAAGGAACGGCCTGTGCGGTTGTTGTCTCTGGCATGCGGTTTGAAAGTTTTTTTTTTATTTTTATTTTTGCACGTACAGCCACACACATATGGCCACGCATGTACGGGCACGCACCTATGGGCATGCACTTGCGGACACGCACGTACGGGCATGCGAGAGCAAAGGAACGGCCTGTGTGTTTGTTGTTTCTGGCACAAAGTTTGAAAGTTTTTTTTTCAGTGACAGTACACGGTTCTATGACGTCACAATTCTTCTTTTTTACACGTACGGCCACACACGTATGGGCACGCACGTACGGGCATGCACGTACGGGCCCGCATGTACGGGCACGCACGTACGGGCCCGCATGTAGGGGCACGCACGTACGGGCCCGCATGTACGGGCACGCACGTACGGGCCTGCAGGTACAGGCACGCATCTACGGGCTCGCACGTACGGGCCCTCACCTACGGGTACGCACCTACGGGCCCGCACTAGTCTATCTATAATTCCAGCAATCTCTGTGTGTCTGTCTGTATGTGTGTCTGCGACCGCCGTTTCTCGACAACCACTGGTCCGATTGAATTGAGACTTGCCAGGAATATTGCCGGGGACCTGAGTATCTGCCTTTTCAAGGTTTGATATTAATCGGACAAGTAGTTCCCAAGTTACAGCCATTTATCTGTCAACCAATGACAGGACTCAGTGCTATGATATTCGTCACAATGCTTCCTCTTTTTTTTTTTTGATATGATGTCACAATTGATGCTGGGACCTGAGTATGTGCCTTTTCAAAGTTTGATATCGTTCTTCTTCAACCGTTTCAGCTGCTTCCCAAGTGTTTCCCAAGTTATGGCCATTTATGATACGGTTGGTCCGATATACTTGAAACAATGCCATGTAGGGCACGCACCCACGGGCACACACGTACGGGCACGCGAGAGCGAAGGAACGGCCTGTGTGGTTGTTGTTTCTGGCATGTGGTTTGAAAGTTTTCTTTTTTTTTCTTCTTTTTTTCGCACACACGGCCACACACCTACGGGCCCGCAGCTATGGGCCCGCACTAGTGATTATAAATTCAATTAATAATCCAGATTCCACAGTCACACGTTTTGTTAATACAGAACAACCTAAGGGTTTGTTCTGTAAGAACAAGCCTCCTGAAAAATCGAAATTTCTCATCAGCTAGTGCAGGCTCGTTTCCAGCGCATCACCCAGACTTGTGCTCTGTGGTAGGTTAACACCCCAGCAAGTGGATGCAACCCTCGGGGGCCACCACCTCCCCATCCCCACAGAGTTTGGGCGCCCAGGCAATCTGGAAGAAACGAACCCTGTGCACACCGAACATATACATCCAATAGGCCTTTTTCAATTATACTAATCAGTTTTTATTTGAGCAAGCCGCTCAAATTCTTTTTCCCATTCAGTTTTAAAGATATCTCTATTACCCCACATCTCTTCATCACAATCGTCCATCTGTTTTTGGTTCTTTAGCAACAATTGTTGAATTCTTTCAAAAGGGTGTTTGTCAGTTCCAAAGGCATGAGTGTCTGCACTTTCATATTTTCCATAAAATCCCACCGACATGGTGTCTCGACTCAATTTTACACTCGGTTCTTCATTTTCTGGGTTTTCTGGTCTTCTAGATCTTCAGGGTCGAGATGGTTGGTCCAGGGAAACTTCATGCGCCACCATCGTTGTCACTGTGGCAAATTTTCTCACACACACACACACACACACACACACACACACACACACACACACACACACACACACACACACACACACACACACACACACACACACACACACACCGATTATTGCTATTATGCACGCTATAATGACAACAATAGCAATGAATATCACAAGTCCAATGAACAATATGTGGAGTATCCATGCTCCCCATCCACCAAACATCTTTTCCAACCATGACCCGAAGTTCCATCCCCTTTTTTATAATCATGATATTTAGCACCTTCTGCTTTAATTTTTCCAGCCAGATCGTCAATCTCCTCTGAGTTATCGGGGATATAGTGCAACATTCTGACCCTACTACTGCACATGTGTCTCCCTGTGCAGCCAATAGGACATCAAGGGCGATAAGATTCTGCATCGCTACTGTCCGTATGGCAACCGTTTCAGCATTTACTTTGGTAAAACCCTCAGCAATTTCATTCACAAGCTTCTCCAAAGAAGATGCCAGGTTAATGATTTCTCTATCAACTTTCCCAATGCCATAAAAGGGAAAGGCTATCATGAAAAATCGTTCAGTTTCTGGAATAGATCTTTTTTATTTATTCTGTTTCATGAAAGGTGATTGGTCAAGAATACGAATTTGGGGTATTGCATATCCTAAATGACAAGATCCCGTCCACCCAGCTGGTAACCACGAATATTCCCTATGCCCACATACGGAATATGTACCGTTTAATTGTGCCTGGGGTTCCATGAGATTATTCATTTGTATCCTTATATCTATCCTTGTTCCAGTAATTCGTCCCTCAATGGTTACTTTTTCTTCCTCATCTTTCGCATTGTATTGGCATGTTGAGTTACCCAAGTAAGATCCATTTCGTTTTCTACTTACTCGGCAAACTATTCCGACTTCTCTATTCATCACCTCAAAATGCGGTGGGTATTTCTCCAATCCTTCCCCCTTAGATAGTGAGGCAAAATCCATCCTATATCGGGGAGTGTGGTCATCTTTTTCCCCTGTATATCGGAAGTTACGTTTCACCTGATACTTAGGATAGTACCAGTGCCAATAGTCAGTACATTTGTACCTCCCCCCACCCCCCCCCCCATTTTTTCCAGTTGCTTGTTATCTCTTGTACTCTCACAATTTCTTCCCCTGCAGTCCCTTCTATTCTGGATCGGACTGTGTAAACCTGTCTACGAACCAGGTACCACATACATATTCCCCTGAAAATGGGACTGCCGAGAGGGGCAGTTCATGATTGGATGAGTGAGTTGAGCTGTGAGCAAACCCAACACTTGCTCCTGTTCATACTGTTACTGTTACATACTGTTACCCCTGTTCATACTGTTAGCATCTGGCTGATTCGTTTGAAGTTGCCGTTTTGAATTGGTTCGTGCCGCGTCGAGGAATGATCTGCTCCATTTGGATATAAAAACGAAAATGGTTACAGACTGGTAGACTCTGCTCGGTCTCTGACAAAACCAGTCTGTAACCGAGGTCTATTCCCCCAGCTGGCAAGGTACAGGTGTATTTTGGTACCGTGATTCGAGACGCGCAACCCGAGAACTGTGCCGAACCAGCCGGCGTTATAACCCCAGAGACGGCCGGAGTGGGTTGAGAATCCCTCCGTCGCTGAATCCTCAACACTGGTGTCAGGGGTGGGATATTTGGACCTGTGGTGCATTTCGCACCCCGAACATTGGTTACGAGAAAGCCTGGTGTTGGTGCAGTGGTTAGGGCAGCAGCTTGGGATCCAAAAAGGTCCTGAGTTCAAGCCCCGTTGGGCCACTGAATTAATACACCAGGGGGTTGATTCAGCCTGTCATCCTTCCGAGGTTGGCGAAATGAGTATCAGTATACTGGGCCAGTGTATACCCCGGTTAAAATAGGTGTACCATATCCCTGTGTCGTAAGAGGCGACCAGGGTTGCGTCAGGAAGGGCATCCGGCGTAAAACATGTGCCAAATCACTATGCGGATCATACGGATGATCCGCTGTGGCGACCCCTAACGGGAACAGCCGGAAGAAGAAGAAGAAGAAGAAGAAGAAGAACATTGGTTACGAGAGGCGCGAGAGATTAAAATAAATAATATAAAAAAACGACGCTCGCAAATTTGATTTTATTTTGCGCGGATCGGGTGTAAAACTTGGAAATTATATAGAAAATGGAGTCGCAAAATGGCGGCGCGGCTCCATATCGGCGCGACACGAAGCGGGAGAGGGGTAATTATAGCGCAACGAGCCGCACGGCACGGGGGAAGCGCTCCCGCCCACCGGTTCAAACCACGTGGTCATGGCAGGCGAAGCAGGACTACGACGCGTACATTAACGAGATTCATACATGAATGTCGGATGCCTTGGAGCAGTGGAGGTGTGGTGATAACTATAAAGAGGAATTGCAGATTGAATTGGATGAGACACAACGGCACGCAGACGAGGTTCGGGAGGATTATGTGCACAGGGAGTCACAACAATTGGCCGATGCACAGGAACGAATTTGGGGGCTGGAAAAGGACTTAGCCAGCACAGGCGTGGAACTACGTGGAGAAATGATTAAAGTAGAGTGTTTTACCCATCAAGTGGTGGAAAAATCAAGACATTTCAAGGAACTACAGGGAGAAATGAGGAAAGTAGAGTGGAGTACCCATAAGTTGGAACAAGAGAAGAGCGAACTGAACAAAAGAATAGAGGAAGAGCAAACTAGTAACTCCCAGGATAGGAAGAGCTTGGAGGAAGAATGGGAAACAAAGCTAGAAAAGGAAAAACGAGAACACGATTTGTAATTGAAACATCTGAAGAAAGAGGTAAGATCAGGCAATCCAGATAAGAGAAAGCCTAGAACCGAAGATAAAAAGAGGAGAGGAACATCTGGAGGAAAGGAAAGAATTGTTGGAAAAGTCAAAACAGTTCGAAGAACTACAGGGAGAAATGAGGAAAGTAGAGTGGAGTACCCATGAGTTGGAACAAGAGAAGAGCGAACTGAACGAAAGAATGGAGGAAGAGCAAATTCGTAACTCCCGGGATAGAGAGAACTTGGAAGAAGAATGGAAAACAAAGCTGAAAAAGGAAAAACGGAAACACGATTTGAAATTGCAACAACTGAAGAAAAAGGTAAGATCAGGCGATCAGATAAGAGGAAGCTTGGAACAGAAGATAAAAAGAGGAGAGAAATATCTAAAAAAAAACCTAAAGGAATACGGTAAGACAATGGACGAAATGAGGAAGGAAGACTGCAAAAGAGGTGCGGAGATAAGATAGGAATTATGGGAAGAAGCGGATAGGAAACAAAAAGAACACGAATTGGAAATTGACCAACTAAAGGAGATGAGCAAGAGAATGGATGAAATGAGGAAGGAAGAACGTGAAAGAGGTGTGGAGATGAGAAACAAATTAGAAAAAAAAGCTTCTGAGTTACGGAAACACCAAAACAGAGAGAGGGGGAATTACAAAATGAGCTGAGGATGTTCAGAGAGGAAAGAAAGAGAACGGAAAATAAAACGTTAAGGAACCACACTGTGCAGATCGAACAGCTAGAAGCTATAGCAAGATTAAAGGAGAGTGCAAGGTTGGAGTATGCGCAGATGGTGAAAGAACAACGAATGAAACAGGAAAGGGAGATCAACCAATTGAAGGAAACGATGACATTGGAGAAGGAAGAACATGAGAGACAGTGGGAGAGGAAACGAAAAGAAGGACAAGAACAACTAAAGGAGAAAGCAAGGTTGGAGTACGCGGAGATAGTGAAAGAACAACGAATGAAACAGGAAAAGGAAGTCAACCAATTGAAAGAAACGATGACATTGGAGAATGAAGAACATGAGAGACGGGAGAGAAAACAAAAATAAAACGAATTTGAAATTGACCAAATAAACGAGAGAGCAAAGTTGGAGTACACGGAGATGGAAAAACTCTGGAAAGATAACGAACAATTGGAAAGAAAAATGGAGCCAGGAAGTAGAACAGCACAATAATATGGGATGTGTGACGTCGCCACAGGGAGTAATGTTAGTGGTGCGGAACTTGATTGACATCACTTGTCGGATGACACCACAATTAGAGCAAACCCTGGTGAAGGAGACATTGAGGGAGCATGCGGGGTTGTTGACAAATGAAATACATTTTGAGCAGGTCCAGCATGTGGAGCTGGCAGCCCCAGAGGAGTGTGGTGAAACGATGATGAGCAACCTGCTGGAGAGAAGCGACCGGACAAAGGTGACTCTGGAATGAAGCAGGTACGTGGGCACATGCATACATGGTGTGGATGATGAGCGGATGATGATGAGTAGAAATTGAATTTTATGTTAATGAAGAGACTCTGTCTGAGGGGGTGCACGTATGCGTGACCCCTGAATGTGTGTGTGGAGTGCCTGTGAATGAATGCTGTGAGCCCACACTCCAGATTACAGCACTGGTGTGTGCTGCCAAGGTCGAAACGTGTGTGGGTACTCACCTGGTGGTCGAGAATGTAACCCTGGAGTGCGAGGCGGTTGGTCAGTGCGCCGGCAATGTTGAAGGTGTGGAATGTGAACACATAGCCTTGGAATGTGTGCAGCCTGCTGTGTGTGGGAGTCCTGAGCATGGAATGAGTGGTGACATAGGAAATAGGTTTGAGGTGCAAGGGGAAATAGAAATGCCACCAGGACAGGACTTGAGCCAGGGGACGGAAACCATAATGGACAGCTCCGCATGGGTTCTTACAGAGTTAGAGGTGCTGCATCCAGGAGCCGTTTTAGATTGGATTTTAGAAATCCAATTTAGAAATTGGATTTTAATTTCTCTATCAGCCTCACAGGAACTTTTGGGTAGAGCGCAGATGAGTAGCAAGTGGCACTGGCATGTGTCACTTGGTCTTCAGACCTTTCTGAGCACACGAGGGGTTTGGCCAGCTGAGTGGGGTTTATCTGTCTTCAGGGAGTTATGGAGAAGAGGGGGAGGCCATTCCACCGGTTGGGGTTTACCTGATTTCCGTGAACACTGGAGAAGAGGGGGAGGCCATTCCACCGATTGGGGTTTACCTGATTTTGTGAACCCTGGAGAAGAGGGGGAGGCCATTCCACCGATTGGGGTTTAACTAATTTCCGCAAACCCTGGAGAAAAGGAGGGGGTGGACCACAACCCCAATTGAGACGTGACCCCTTTGAGCTGTGGTGGAAAGGCTGCGGAATCAAATGTAATGGTCATGTAATGGGTAATGAGGGATTTGTTTCCTCACTCCCCTTCCAATGAGCCAAAGAAGCAGGCCATATTGGGATGTAAGAAATTTTGATTGAAAATTGTACCGGAAGTGATTGCAAATTGAGAGATGACAGAAGGCATAAGAGTGGCATAAGTGGATTTGGTTGATTATTGAAAAAAGAGTGGCTGAGACATTGCAGGCAAAGCGTTAAACGCACCTGAAACAAGTGGATGACAAAGGGTGGCTTGTTTGAGGGAAGACTGAAATGGCTGGTTGGAATCATGCAGAGGTTCCATGGGGCTGGTGAAGAGATTTTGATGTTTTGTTTAAATTGTTGGAAATAACAATTGGGGCAGTATGGAGGAGGCCAATGGACGACGGACATAGAGACAAATTAATTGTGGTTTGATGAAAAGTGTACCAGTTAAATTTGATGACCAAGTGGGATCCGAATGACTGGTGTGTTTTTGTTTTCACATAAAAGTGAAAGGTGTCGGATGGTGTTGTGGGCTGGGTGTGTGGCACTGTGGAATGAATGACCAAAGTGTTTGGGTGAATGGCGTGATTGTGCAGATGAGGAGAGTGAGTGCGAACAACGTACCCTGTCGGTAGGAGTCTCTTAACCAAGTTCGTGTAGGTTAGGGGGGACTTAGAGGATTTGACATGGATTCTGGCTGCTGTTCCATTGTGCAGGTGGACTGCGAGGGGTAGGTGCAGGCCAAGGTTTGGGGGTACTTGCTGGTGGTGTGACATTGTATTGGAAGTTGGTGAGTCGGGAAATAGGGCACTAGGGCTTTGGGGTTCCTGGCAGGTGAAGGCTGTCAGAGGTGCCAGGAGAGCACGGTAGGGTTCAGTGCCAGGAGAGCACGGTAGGTTTTAGTGCCAGGAGAGCACAGTGTAGGTGCTATGAGAGCACAGTATGGGTGCTATGAGAGCACAGTGTGTGTGCTAGGAGAGCACATTATGGGGGCTAGAGAGAGCCACTCCTTAGTTAAAAGCGCCAGAAGCACGCTCAGGTGAACCCCGAGGTCGCTGGGTGTCCTCCACCCCCGATTGGAAGCAGGCAAAGAGGCCTAGTAGTAGTCAGACCTCCCCCCCCGCCCCCAAGCCAGCGAGTTATGCCGAGCACCACCAAATGGAAAAAGACAAATAAGGGCCTTGCCCAGGTTTAATAGAATGGAACAGTGTGCCAGGTCGGGAAAAATGTGTCATTAGGATCATTCGAGCCATAGCAGGGTTTGGTTCATTGTTTAGAGCTAAAAGTAAATGGTTAGGTTCGATGGACTCTCCTCCGCACCATTCATGTGTGACACCTGGTACGAGTAGTGTTGATGGGAAAATTTGTTGGCAAGGGCCAGGCTAGGTCACCCTCTCCAAGTGCCAGAGAGGCCACCAGTATGTCATGAGCACACACCCACGAAGATAACGTTGAGTAAGAAACACACCATCCTGTCTGTAAAAGGAAAAAAAGAGAACTTAATCAAAACAAGTCCTGCCATAGCAAGTCAGGCAAGGAAGGTTAAGGGTACACTCCATCTCACCTGGTCTGAGGTCATCACACCCATTTGTGTCCTCAAGAACACCTCCAAACTGCATTTGCTTACCATCGATATCACCGTGCTACCATTGCTGTGTCACCTGCTGTCCAATGTAGGGCTTGTTGCCTGCTGTTGCTTGTGAGTAGGCCATATGGGCCGAAGCATTTTTGTGGGCCATTGAGGCCAAAGTACTTTTGTGGGCCGTTGCGGCCGAAGAGTCATGCCATTTTGTTGGCCGTTGCGGCCAAAGACTCATGCCGTTTTGTGGGCTCAGTGGGCCGAAGAACTCTTTGTGAGATTAGGCCACTGGGCCGAATGAACTCACCTGGTGAGAGGCCAATAAGGCCACGAAGTGAGGAAACCCTCAGGGGTGAATGGACAATACTGCCGGGAGGGGGCACGAAGGCGCGAACACGTGAAAGAACTTTGAACCTTTGAATGTCCTGCTCCTATGCAAATATTGGTGTTAAAAGTAAAATTGAATGCCCTCCCGTTCAAATCCATAATTAGAATGTTAAGTAGTGTGCATAGAGTGTGAATTGGTTTGTTAGATTGGTGACCCGACACACTAGGATCAGGACATGCCAATCTTACTGTGACACTTTGGTTTTTGGAGTTCAGTGCTTCCCATGTTGTGGGTTAGAGTAAATGGGAGATCTGTGCTGTACGTTAGACAGGGCCATTACCGTGGGCTGCCCCAGATGGAGGCTCGGGAGAGCCTCGGGAGAAAGGTGGAGGTAGTGTTGCGGAAATGGCCCTTAGTATGCTACTAAATATAGAATTAGCCCAGATCCCCCATTAAATGCATGTTTAGCCAGGTTGTTCGGTAATTTGACGTTACATGCGTGTCGGGAGGTGTCACAGGCTGTTATTTGTTTGTGCAGTGGTGGTGTGCCGAGGGCTTCTTCTTCTTCCTTCCCCACTCCGGAAGAGGCCCCGCCCAGTCGGCTGAGAGGGAGTGGCCTAAAGAAGGAAGTGAAACTAAGGGGAGGAGCCAGTGGCTTGGAGGCGAGCAGAAGAAGGAAAGACAGTGGTGATTCTGGAGAGAAGTACAAAAACTGCAGTCAGCTTTGAGGCCACGAGCGCCGAAAAGAGGAAGTGAAACGAGAGAAGTACAAAAACTGCAGTCGGTTTTGAGGCGCGCTCGGGCTTTGAGGCAAGCAGAAAAAGGAAAGCAAGTGGTGATTCTGCCGGGAGAGAAACAGGACCTGGGCGTGCCGTGCCTGCCTTCTGTAGCCTGGAGAAGCGAGCCAGGGCCGAAGGAAAGGCAGGGAAAGGACTGCATGAGGTCTGTCTGCCATCGGCTGGATGAGAGATGGCTGGTGGGAGTCGTGATCTGCTGTGTAGGGGACGGCTGTGTCTGTCTGTGATCTGATTCGTGAAGGAGGCCTGGTGAACAGGCCAGGCCTGCACTTGTATGCTGGACCTTGTGCGAAACCAGCTGAAACCTATCAGCGATCTGACGGTCTTGTGCCGTCGATATTGCGCGGGGCCAGAACGCGCTGAGGAGGGCGTGCGCAAGCGGTGCCTTGAGACGAAAGAGTACGGCGCCGCCATCTTGCCACGCGGCGTGCTCGAGCTTGGGCTCGAATCCGTGGACATCCGCTTGTCACGAGCCACATTAGTGCTTTTGACACTTTCCTCTCGTCCATGAAACATCACCAAGTACTCTGTCTTGTCTGCATGCTGTCCATGTTTTGTTTGCATGTCGTTTAAGGCTTATCTCGTTAGGGACCCCTTCGAAACCCGTAATCCGTATCCCCGTAGTTAAGACTGGGTCATAGATTAATTAAAACATTGTTGTGAATGTTTTGCTTGTGTCGTGTTCCCCGATGTCCCCAATAAATCTGGCTGATTCGTATTAAGTTGCTGCTTTGAATTGGTTTGTGCCGCGTCGAGGAACGATCCGGCCGATTTGGATATAAAAACGAAAATGGTGACAGACTGGTAGACTCCGCTCAGTCTCTGACAAGACCAGTCTGTAACCGGGGTCTATTCCCAGCTATTCCCATTCTGTAACCATCTGGCAAGGTACAGGTGTATTTTGGTACCGTGATTCGAGACGCGCAACGCGAGAATTGTGCCGAACCAGCCGGCGTTATAACCCCGGAGACGGCCAGAGTGGGTTGAGAATCCCTCCGTCGCTGAATCCTCAACAATATATATATATATATATATATATATATATATATATATATATATATATATATATATATATATATATATATATATATATATATATATATCTCTTAGGGATAGGACATTCCAGGCACCCACCTGAAGGGACCGCCTCAGGTTAACCCAAGTCTGTGTCTGTTTGTGGTGAGGATGTTGAGGTCGTGGAGAGATTCACTTACCTTGGCACTGATATTCATGTCTCTGCTGGCTGCGAGTCAGAGGTCAATAGACGTCTGGGTCGGGCCTGGGGAGTCATGGATTCACTGGATCATGGGGTGTGGCGCTGCCGGTACCTGTGCGGGAGGACGAAAGTCCGAGTCTTCAGGTCCTTGGTACTTCCAGTCTTGCTCTATGGGTGCGAGACTTGGACTCTGACCAAGGATCTGAGACGGAGACTTAATTCCTTTGGTACCATGTCTCTTCGGAGAATCCTTGGCTATCGCTGGTCAGATTTTGTATCCAACGAGCGGTTGCTGAGAGAGACTCGGATGAGATTTGTTACCTGCATAGTCCGTGAGCGTCAGTTGCGGCTGTATGGACATGTGGCTCGTTTTCCTGACGCTGATCCTGCTCACCAGATTCTCTCAGCAAGGGAGTCTCATGAGTGGAGGAGGCCAGTGGGCCGACCACGTGCCTCATGGTTGCAGCAGGTTGACCATCATCTCAAGGAGATGGGGATGGGCCTGGCATCTGCCTGGGGGATGGCCAGACGGAGGCCCCTTGAGTACCGGCGGAAAGTGGACGCAGCGACGCGCTGTTCTGGCACATGCTCCCATACCTGACCTGATATATATATATATATATATATATATATATATATATATATATATATATATATATATATATATATATATATATATATATAAAAGCCTGGTGTGTTGGCGCAGTGGTTAGGGCAGCGGCTTGGGATCCAAAAGGTCCTGAGTTCAAGCCCCGTTGGGCCACTGAATTAATACACCAGAGGGTTGACTCAGCCTGTCATCCTTCTGAGGTCGGCGAAATGAGTACCAGTATACTGGGCCGGTGTATACCCCGGTTAAAATAGGTGTACCATATCCCTGTGTCGTAAGAGGCGACCAGGGTTGCGTCAGGAAGGGCATCCGGCGTAAAACATGTGCCAAATCACTATGCGGATCGGATGATCCGCTGTGGCGACCCCTAACGGGAGCAGCCGAAAGGAGAAGAAGAAGATATATATATATATATATATATATATATATATATATATATATATATATATATATATATATATATATATATATATATATATATATATATATATATATATATATATATATATATATCTTTGGCTCGTGCCGTCCCTCTTTCTGTGTGCCCCCACCCTGAAACACAGAAACGCTCCTTGGAGAGAAAATAATAATAATTCTGCAAAATTTCCTTCAAATTTATCCAAACCTATGGGAAAATTGTAATTTTTTTCTATTCGAACCAAAATTTTGAACCTGGGCAATGTAGAAGGGCACAGAATGCTGCTTGATCGCTCACAATTTTTTTTTATTGTTTTCACTCACCTGAACTTTTGTCCGGTGAGCTTTATTTGATCCACTCATGTTCGTAGGTACGTCAGTGAGTCAGTAAACACTTCAGTTGTTATCGCTTGAACTAAACACACAATTTTGATGACGCTTAGCTAGGAGCTTCATATATGATGCCTAACGAAGGTGCATTGACCAAATCTGGACTCATTAAGGGTGTCTAAGGGTGGGGGGGGGAGGGATTTGAACACCCAAAATAGGTATTTGCTCTCTCCTCCGAAACTACACACACAATTTCGAACCAAACTTGACCACAATCTTTATCACCCATGATGTACCAAAGTTTGTTCACAGCATTAAAAACAAATCGGGTGTCGGTGGTGTTGCGGGTGGGGAGGGGGGGGGTTAAGACCCCCAATAAAGTATTTGCTCTCTTCTCTGAAACTACACACATGATTTCAATGAAGCTTGACCACAACCTTCATCTTCCATGATGCACCAAAATTTGTTCACGGCATTAAAAAATTTAGGGTCTTGGGGTTTTGTGGGAGGGTTGACTCCCCAAAATAGGTATTTGCTCTCTACTCTGAAGCTACACACACAATTTTGATGATACTTGACCACAACCTTCATCACTCGTGATGCATCAAAGTTTGTTGACGGCATAATAAAAATCAGTCGGAGAGGGGTCTTCGGGGGGTTTGTGTGACTATTGCTCCTGATGCAGGAGAATTTCAGGACCCACGGTCATAATTTTTTTTTTTGCTGTTAAGAAATATGCCGCAATATATTTGCGATTGAGAATGAGCTTGGTGTGGCTCAGTGGTTAAGGTGCTCCTTGGGGTCATGAGTTCGTGCCCCGCTGGCCGCTGAGTTAGCATCAGGGGGGTTGACTCAGCCTTTCATCCTTCTGAAGGTCGGTGAAATGAGCACCAGTATACTGGTAATTATCCCTGCAGGGTCGAATACGACTTAAGGGTTGGCGTCAGGAAGGGCATCCGGCTGTAAAAACATTGCCACAAGAAAGGGTACCATGATTGGAGCCCCCAAAAAGCTGACCCCTGCTCAGGGATAAAGGCTTTCAAATGGTGTGATGATGATATTTGCTATTGAGAAATATGATGATTTTGGAATTTCACAATACTCTATGCAGTATATTTAATAGGCTAATGTTGTCTGTCTGTTCCCCCCCCCCCCCACAAAAAAATAATAATAATAAAAACACGGGAATGATCCTTGGAGACTATAAATTGTGAAAACGTTGCATGAAATTAATCCACACCAAGAGGAATTTGTAATTATTTAGTTAAAGTTGCTTCAAATTAATCCAAACCGATGGGAAAATAATAATACTGCCTCAATTTAGCTCTTTCAACCAGCGCAATAATAAAAGGCTTCCTTTTATTTTTATTTTTCTCTTTTTACTACGGGCTTCCAGCTTGTATTCCCTACTATATATAAAGAGACAGAGGGTCTACGTTTGTCACGGGTAATCTCAGCTATCGACACGAGTCGGGAGTTATTCTTGACAAGATGGCGTAGTTCATGGTTTGGTCCATGTTTTTATCAACTTGAATGAAGACAAAAACTCACCAGAAATCGTTTTTGACGACCTTTTTCGTGCACCATTTTCGGATGCATCCCAAGGTGCAATGAGGGAATCGAAACTGTATATCAATCACTTACTATTGAAATGTACCTTTCGGTGTTTACACCCTTTCAACCTTTGGATCTGTGTTTGACTTTTTCAGACCCCTTTTAAACCGCTTTGACCCTTAAGACGTCGAGACCCCTTTTAGACCCTTTTCAGGCCTTTAGACTTTCAATGCACAAACTAATTTACACTCTATCCCTAAATGTTTAAGTGCAAGGTCATATGGCCGTCCGAAGAAAATATGCCACCAGTGAATTGTGGGCCAAGGGTAAGATGGGGGAGGCTTACCCTTGGCGATTTGTGATCACAGATATCTAGTTATGTTTGCTTTTGAAGCTGACTAACTTCATGATCACTTGTAATCTCATGATAGGTGATCTGTATATCTTTTCCAGGGTATTTGAGCAAGACGCAAGATGGCAATTTTTCCCATTTAATCTACAGGCAAGAAATTTCGCCTGACTGTTGGCACACAATGTCATGCTGTTTTCAAGAGAGATTGTTGGATGTTTTAGCTTGCAAAACCAAAATGCAAACCGGACAATATGGCTTGGTTGTAAATGCGGCATTTTCTAATTCACAACATAATGGCAGTTTTTAATAATGAACGCTAACAGACAGGCTCAATGGCGAATTCCCCACAACCTGATCACTTCTGCTGTCCCTGATAAGTTATCTCTTGACAAAGCATGTAACAGACACGGTGATCGCCAACCTTCTTGCAGTGAGACAGACCTTGTGATGTGTCCTGTGGGCAGGATGGTATTCATTCCAAAACCCTGTGCTCCATTTGCAAGAAGATGAAACGATGATTCAGATCGGTGATACCTCGTATCAGTCAGTTATTTGATGGTGCCACACACAAAGCCCTCATGTACTATGAAGTGTTCGGGATTACACTTTGTGATGATTAATGGTGAGTGATCTGATAATATTGCATTATACATTGTGAAACCATCTTTGAGAGATCTGCAGGACTTGACATGTCATGTACGCTGCACAAGGTACTAATTGCTTCTTCTTCTTGCCCATGGAAGCTTTGCTGCTGGGTAGTTGTCATTTTGTTGGGGCGCGACGATGCTTACACGGCAAGTGACCCGTATTTTGCGGGTTTGACCCGTTTTCTTTCTTTAAACCCGCAGGCCCGTCTTAGTACGGTTAAAACCCGAATTGTATGAAAAGTACGAACAATTTCAAAAACGCAATGTTGAGCTTCCATTCCACTCGTGTGGATTCACATACACAGTGACAGATCTGCAGCGATCTTTCTCCGATATGCAAGATACCGCTCTAATCTGACTCCGTTGGCTGGGCCTAGACCAGCATACCAGGCACTAGTCCTCATTTTGCTGACCTCAGAAGGACGTCAGGCTAAGTCAACCCCACTGAGTGTTAATTCAGCAGCCAACAGTGCTGCACTCAAACTCAGGACCCGAAGATCCCTAGTCAGCCACCCTAACCACGAAGCCAACAACAAGCTTGAGGTACGAAGTGAGACATGCAAAACGAACCGAAAACAGTGCTTTCTCTGTGTGCACCATCTGTGTGTGTGTGCGTTCCTTTTGCGAGTTCCAAGATGGCCGTGCAACGGCTGAACAGTTGTTTGCACGTTCATGGGCCGACACTCCATCCAGTCAGTATCATCGAGATCAGTGTTGGAGACTGCAGACGTCGGTTGTCGCACCTCCAGTTCACCAATTATGGACAGGATTTGAATATTTTCTGCATTTACCATGAACACAATTTAATTTTCCACATTTAAAGAAAGAAGATGCGATGACAAAAACCAAAATCGAAGGTATTTTCTATTTTAATAATTCGGGAACTCTCTGCGACCCTCCCATTGGTTGTGTTGTCGTTAAGGACGCGGAGACTCCCTGGAAGCTGATAAGCCGTGCCCCTCGCTCAGGTTGTGTTTCTCCTGACGTGAAATCGATGAACAAATGTAACTTATAAACGTCTGAGTGGTTCCATATGAACTGTGTCGTCATTTAAAACGAGGAACGTGTCCTACTGGCATTTGTAAACATAGGTGGTTTGATCGAGAGGAAGGAACGAGGTTAGAATACCTTCGATGGATTAAACTACTAATTTGAGTTGTGATTTTAAGAGATTTTGAGGCCGTTTGAAGATGATTAAAGGAAAGTTATTCAAATGTTTCCTTTCGGAAGATTTCTCAAGGAATTCCGCCATGGGGGCAACTCACCTGAGCTCGATGGGATGCTGAAAGGAGGGAAGACGAGAGTCGAGAGAGAAAGAAACACAAACGGTTGGATACCAAGGGGATGTCTTCAACGACGTCCGCGTTTACGGTTTGTAAAGCATGCAGTTCAGTTTGCTGAATCGAGTTGCGAACAGTCACGACCATCTTGTAAAAACTGTATAAATGCTCCCACCCTTCTGTGATTGAACCTTTTCCCACATTTTTCCATGAAGGCTCGGGAATGATCTCCTCCCTCCTTGGTTCTTCAATGTGGGGTCAGAACACCTTCCTCAAAAATCCAATGGAGACAGATAAGTGTTTTACCCCTTATCATTATCGTGGCCTTACCCCCCTCCCCCCATTCCCCTCCTTACCCCCCCCCCCCACATTATCTGCCCCCTCCTTGGTTCTTCAGTGTGGGGTCAGAACACCTTCCTCAATAATCCAATGGAGACAGATAAGTGTTTTACCCCTTATCATTACCGTGGCCTTACCCACACCCCCCTGTTCCCTTCCTTACCCCCCCCCCCCAATCATTCAAAAAAACCCCCAACAAAACAGATAAATGAAGCCTCATGGATGTGCTCAGGATGAAATTACTTGAAGATGGAGTCTCAGCACCATGAGCCCTGCATTGAGATGGATCTCGGCATCATGAGCCCTGCATTGAGATGGATCTCAATCTCGGCTTCATGAGCCCTGCGTTGAGATGGATCTCAATCTTGGCAACATGAGCCCTGCATTGAGATGGATCTCCGTTTCGGCACCATGAACCCTGCAATGAGATGGATCTCAGTCTCGGCACCATGAGCCCTGCGTTGAGATGGATCTCAGTCTCGGCACCATGAGCTCTGCATTGAGATGTATCTCAGTCTCGGCACCATGAGCCCTGCATTGAGATGGATCTCCGTCTCGGTAACATGAGCCCTGCATTGAGATGGATCTCCGTCTCGGTAACATGAGCCCTGCATTGAGATGGGTCTCGGTCTCGACACCATGAGCCCTGCATTGAGATGGGTCTCGGTCTCAGCAAAATGAGCCCTGCATTGATTTGGATTTTGGTCACTGCACCATGAGTCCTGCATTGAGATTGATCTCAATCTTGGAATCATGAGCGTGCATTGAGATGGATCTCAGTCTTGGCAACATGAGGCCTGCATTGAGATGGATCTCCGTCTCGGCACCATGAGCCCTGCATTGACATGGATCTCAGTCTTGGCACCGCGAGCCCTGCATTGAGATGGATCTCCGTCTCGGCACCATGAACCCTGCATTGAGATGGATCTCAGTCTCAGCACCATGAGCCCTGCGTTGAGATGGATCTCCATCTCGGCACCATGAACCCCGCGTTGAGATGGATCTCAGTCTCGGCACCATGAGCCCTGCATTGAGGTGGATCTCCGTCTCGGCACCATGAGCCCTGCATTGATTTGGATCTTGGTCACTGCACCATGAGCCCTGCATTGAGATTGATCTCAATCTTGGCAACATGAGCCCTGAATTGTGATTGCTCTCAATCTTGGCAACATGAGCCCTGAATTGTGATTGCTCTCAATCTTGGCAACATGAGCCCTGAATTGTGATTGCTCTCAATCTTGGCAACATGAGTCTGCATCGAGACGGATCTCAGTTACAGAGTTACAGCACCATGAGCTCAGCATTGAGATGTATCTCGGTCTCGGCACCATGAGCCTTCCATTGAGATGTTTCTCGGTTTCAGCACCATGAGCCCTCAATTGAGATGGATCTTAGATCTCAGTCTCGGCACCAAGAGCCCTCCATTGAGATGGATTTCATTGTCAGCACTATGAGCCCTGCATGGAGATGTATCTCAGTCTCGGCACCAGGAGCCCTGAATTGAGATGGATCTTAGATCTCAGTCTTGGCACCGTGAGCCTTGCATTGAGTTGTATCTCGGTTTCAGTACCATGAGCCCTCCATTGAGATGGATCTTAGATCTCAGTCTCGGCACCATGAGCCCTGCATTGAGATGGATTTCATTGTCAGCACTATGAGCCCTGCATGGAGATGTATCTCAGTCTCGGCACCATGAGCCCTCCATTGAGATGGATCTTTGATCTCAGTCTCGGCAGCATGAGCCTTGCATTGAGATGTATCTTGGTTTGAGCACCATGAGCCCTCCATTGAGATGGATCTTAGATCTCGGTCTCGGCACCAGGAGCCCTGCATTGAGATGGATTTCATTGTCGGCACTATGAGCCTTGCATGGAGATGTATCTCAGTCTCGGCACCAGGAGCCCTGCATTGCCATGGATCTCGGTCTCCACACCATGAGCCCTGCGTTGAGATGGATCTCAATCTTGGCAACATGAGCCCTGCATTGAGATGGATCTCCGTCTTGGCACCATGAACCCTGCATTAAGATGGATCTCAGTCTTGGCACCATGAGCCCTGCGATGAGATGGATCTCCGTCTCGGCACCATGAACCCTGCATTGAGATGGATCTCAGTCTTGGCAACATGAGCCCTGCATTGAGATGGATCTCCGTCTCGGCACCATGAACCCTGCATTAAGATGGATCTCAGTCTCGGCACCATGAGCCCTGTGTTGAGATGGATCTCCGTTTCGGCACCATGAACCCTGCAATGAGATGGATCTCAGTCTTGGCACCATGAGCCCTGCATTGAGATGGATCTCCGTCTCGGCACCATGAACCCTGCGTTGAGATGGATCTCAGTCTCGGCACCATGAGCTCTGCATTGAGATGTATCTCCGTCTCGGTAACATGAGCCCTGCATTGAGATGGGTCTCGGTCTCGGCACCATGAGCATGGAGATGTTCATGAGATGGATCATATGGCCTGACGCCTTGCATTGAGATGGATCTCAGTCTCAGCACCATGAGCCCTGCATTGAGATGGATCTAAGTCTCAGCAAAATGAGCCCTGCATTGATTTGGATTTTGGTCACTGCACCATGAGTCCTGCATTGAGATTGATCTCAATCTTGGCATCATGAGCCTGCATTGAGATGGATCTCAGTCTTGGCAACATGAGGCCTGCATTGAGATGGATCACCGTCTCGGCACCATGAGCCCTGCATTGACATGGATCTCAGTCTTGGCACCGCGAGCCCTGCATTGAGATGGATCTCCGTCTCGGAACCATGAACCCTGCATTGAGATGGATCTCAGTCTTAGCACCATGAGCCCTGCGTTGAGATGGATCTCCGTCTCGGCACCATGAACCCTGCGTTGAGATGGATCTCCGTCTCGGCACCATGAGCCCTGCATTGAGATGGATCTCCGTCTCGGTAACATAAGCCCTGCATTGAGATGGATCTCTGTCTCGGTAACATGAGCCCTGCATTGAGATGGGTCTCGGTCTCGGCACCATGAGCCCTGCATTGAGATGGATCTCTGTCTCGGCACCATGCGCCTTGCATTGAGATGGATCTCAGTCTCGGCAAAATGAGCCCTGCATTGATTTGGATCTTGGTTACTGCACCATGAGCCCTGAATTGTGATTGCTCTCAATCTTGGCAACATGAGTCTGTATCGAGATGGATCTCAGTTACAGAGTTACAGCACCATGAGCTTTGCATTGAGATGTATCTCGGTCTCGGCACCATGAGCCTTCCATTGAGATGTTTCTCGGTCTCGGCACCATGAGCCTTCCATTGAGATGTTTCTCGGTTTCAGCACCATGAGCCCTCCATTGAGATGGATCTTAGATCTCAGTCTCGGCACCATGAGCCCTGCATTGAGATGGATCTAAGTCTCAGCAAAATGAGCCCTGCATTGATTTGGATTTTGGTCACTGCACCATGAGTCCTGCATTGAGATTGATCTCAATCTTGGCATCATGAGCCTGCATTGAGATGGATCTCCGTCTCGGAACCATGAGCCCTGCATTGAGATGGATCTCAGTCTCAGCACCATGAGCCCTGCGTTGAGATGGATCTCCGTCTCGGCACCATGAGCCCTCCATTGAGATGGATCTTTGATCTCAGTCTCGGCAGCATGAGCCTTGCATTGAGATGTATCTCGGTTTCAGCACCAGGAGCCCTGCATTGAGATGGATCTTAGATCTCAGTCTCGGCACCAGGAGCCCTGCATTGAGATGGATCTCGGTCTCGGCACCATGAGTCTTGCGTTGAGATGGATCTCGGCACCATGAGCCCTGCATGGAGATGTATCTCAGTCTCGGCACCATGAACCCCACAGTAATTACCCTGCGCTCACGAAGCGAAAAGCGGTGTTAAGCGATTGGTAGCGTATGTACGTATGTGTGTGTATTTTGTGAAATGCGTATATCGAAAAACGTTCAACAGAGGAAATTTAAACTTTGCCACATGTTACATCACCATTATAGAGCACATATTACTTGGATGATGCACGCCCCCTCAGAACTTACATGGTGAATTAAACAAAGCCAAATGTCCAGAGATAACGAAAAAAAATGAAGAGTTGGCTCGCACCAAATCCTTCTCAATACTGTGCGGGGACGGTATTCCATGAATATACCATCTCATTGATGAAGTATTTACATGTGTCGACTGTAAGTGTAAATTTAAACAAAGCCTGTTTACCATTTCATTTTCTGACAAAATACTTCTTAAAATACATTATTTTATCAGCCAAGCCTGATGTTGGCTTAGCCGTGAAGGTCTGCCGAAAGATTACAGGATCTTGAGGTTGAGACCCTGTCATTCCGTCAGGTGGGTTTGACTCAACCTGTCATCCTTCTGAGGTCGGTAAAATGATTACCAGCTTACTGGATACAGGGGGCACTGCATCAGCGTCAAAGCCACGCTCACAGCAGTGACACAACCAGCAACCAGAGGCTGCATCCGAAAAATAGGACCGCCGATTCTGAAGCTCACTTGGATCAGGAGCAACAGTCAATGACGTCATATCATATCGACATTTCGTTCATGCGCAGGATCTGGTCTCGTGATTGATTGAATGGAAGCCCTCTCGATGCTGATCACAGTGATACCTTTGGCTCGACGATACATGCAAACGGACAAGAGAGGTGCCTTTGATGTTTTGGGGGCTTTGACATCACAACTTTGAAACCGCCATTGGAATACATTTGAGAAAGTGTATCACCAGGACGAGGACAAATGGGTAGCACATGCACGTTTATTTATGTGAACTTTAAAGTTATCGCAGGTGAACAAATGTGTACGTGACGGGTCATCACGTACACGCGTGAGAAAGGTAAGAAATTTACATCCCCACTTTGAGTTTATGGTCCTGTAAGCAGAACACAAAGAAAGTTTCAACACCAATATGTTGGTTGGTTATGCTTCAGTCACATTTGGCTCGGCGGCCGTAGGGTCTAAAAAATCTACGGCCACTAGCAATTATAGGGCGGCCGCAGCATTTCCACGGTCACACAATGTAGCAGTCACATATGTTTTTATTTTTCGGGGAGCCGCACGGGGTATTTCGAAATTGTGGAGACCGAAAACGTGGGGGTGCCGTACGGTCTTTGATTTGATGTCGCACGGTGACCTTGTGGCGTCCCTGCAGCGGCCATATAATTTTCAAGGTAGACGCAAGGCGACCGCAGCGGGGCCCTAAGGCGAACGTGCGGCCGCCGTAATTTTTTGGGGGTTGGCAAAATTCATTTGTCATTGATAAGAGCCAACGGAAAACGCACGAATATCGCAAGCCCACCGTACGCCCTACGTACGGTCGACGTGGAACACATCTGCGTCATGGCTACAGCTTGTCGAATTGCTACGGCGAACCTAGAAATGAAAAAAGTTATAACTCCGCGCTTTAATTCCACGGAGACCCCTATGGCCTGTAAAAGATAGCCATACGGCGTAGGGCCACCCTGAGGCCACCTCAGAAACTCTGCAGCCGCCGCACGTTTCTGTCAATTCAGGGGGGGGGGGGTACGGCCGCCGTATCCTAGCCGTAGAGCAAATGTGACTCATGCTTTAACGTCCAGTCATGGGAAGACACACACATTGATGAACCACCCTTCTTGTGAAACACCAGGATAAGAGTTTATAGCTGGGACAATATTTGAACCCAGGCTAGCCAGCTCAGAAACAAGTGTGTGTACCAAGAAGCCATCACGTCAACTCTATTTTGTTCTTAAGATGCAAAGTTAAAAGCCCAACAAGTACATCGCGCAAATATGCTTTTGCAATTTGTGTTTTGTTTCCTTTTAAACGTTTCTCCAACAACTGTAGGGCATTCGCCTGTATTCACTGACTGTAAATGCTCATTATTGTGGACCCTTTCTCCATTTTCCCATAAATTCCCCGTAGAGGAGGTGGAATGTGGGGTGGGACCAAACCTGAGAAAATATTTTTTTTACACTGAACTTCATACCCTATTATCCACTTTACTGTAATGCCACCAGCCATACCCAATAAATGATGAATTCGTTGCACGCCGTGAGATGAGGCGGTACAAAGAGCGTAGGCTGTGCAAGCAAAAATCAAATGAAATTAAAAAAAAAACGAGCAGATTGCACAAACACTTTCTTTAATACCCAAAGCATGAGCCATTGATAGCTGCATGGACACACGGTGAAGGAAACCTCGTTGTTTAATGCATCTGCACGACCTTTGACATCACAGTTGTTGACTTAGTCTTGGAGAGCAAAGGGCTGGGACTCGTTGGGTTAACTCGGCAGCTTGTTGGCAATAATGAAGCAAATCTAAAACTTTGTAGAATGAAATGTGCTGTTTTTTTTTCTCCAAAATAATGTTTCTGCTTTCTCTACTACAGAACTCTTTCCCTTTCACAAGCCCCCAACTATTCCCACTTTATGGGGTCGGCTGAGGGAAAAGATTTTGGACCAATCACTTTTCAAACCGGCTGGTCACACCTGATGTTTGACTATGGCAGGCATTTGTAATTTGTTTCTGGTGCTGGTAATAACTAGCCGAATCGTTGCAAAAAGATAGTGGGATCTTAAACATCCACCAATGCCCCCGGTGAGGTCAGATGGCTCCTCGGACTTCTCCTTTCGATGGACAGCTCACACATTGATGCATCACTTTGCATGTGAAATGCCATGGTGACAGTTTATAGCTGGATTCAGAGTGAAACCCAGTCGAGACAGCTCAAAGGTGAGAGCACATACCTCCAAGCTATCCTGCCATTCCTCATTCTTCAATAAGAAATGGATCATGTCAATTGTAAATAAATCAAATGTGAAACTGGAGAGCATAGGTATACATGGATTTCTGAATATTCAAAAACTGTACACACATCAAAGGAAACGTAAGAATTTTCATGAGGTCTGATAATCGGTTAAATTAATTATTGATCATATTTCATCAGGATTTTTTTTTTTTTTTATAAAGGCAGGTCTGTACTCAATAGTTTGATTTTAGAGGGAAAAACATTTGCAAGCATTAATAAGGTGTTTATAAATGTGAAACTTGGTGGTAGCTTTCGCGAGGCCGATGCTGCACCGAGTCACTTTGGCAACATTAACAGATCAGATGTTGTGACGTTTCGTCGCTGCGAGAGGCCGTGTTAATGCCTCATTTTTCATACCACCTGCCACCACCCCGTCGAGATGACAAACACCCACATCCTACTCGCCCACACAGCTGAGTCCCAGAGCATGGCCCCCCTCAAGGGTCCTGCCTGACCATGGAGGCCCCAGGCATGGAGGCAGGGCTGCTGTAATTTTCTACCAAACAGATTCGACGGATGCAAGCTCATTACTCGCCAATATTGAGACAATGAAAATGCATCGCACCCTATTTCGGGCAGAGTGTCACTGGTTATTTCCTCAGCACCTGGCATACAATCCAGGCCAAAGCTCCAACATCCATCTACAATTGCAACCACAACCCTCCACCCCACTCCAAAACCCCAAAGTATTAGGATTGCGGACACGGATATTTGCGAAGGAGGATGAAAGCCTTTCAAAATGCAAGATGTCAGGTCGTATCTAGGGACCACAGCATGCAGCGATGGAGCAAAGACCTTGGACAGAGTGAATGTACTCCAAGGAAAAGCGATAGTCTGGAATAAGAAACAGCTGAAGCTGTGACTTGCAAATTAAATAATCACACTCGTCCTTCAATTGAACGAAGAATAGTAAACAGAGATGGATACATTGAATAGTGTGAACGTGAGTCTTTTGAAAGACTGAAGATTTTCTTTCATTGCCTCAGGAAATCAGGACCGTGGTGAAATTCTACTTCTTTTCACTTGACATTCGGGCAAGGGAAGCGATGGGAGACAAGATGGACATTCAAAATAAATTACTCGTCCACACTTTTTAGCACTTGGCTTCCAGCCTGGGATTCCTTGCGCCAAATCAGACCTCAGAAAATCTACAGTGATGTATTTGAGAGACGGATCGATCGTACGGGAGATAATTCTGTGGAACACCAGCGAGGCTGCAGGTTTTTCAGCAACTAAGGAATCTTCCGTTCCAGTTGGAGCAGTTTGATGAAGTCCTGCCAGGAATTATAGGGTCTTACATATTCACTTGGATTTAGAGTACTGCTCCTTTGCTGGCTATTAGCATGTAATTGCAAACAAGTCGCTTTATCTCAACGTCACTAAGTCTGAATGCTTCACATTTGAAACCAACAAAAAATGCCAATTATAGTTTTGGGACCAGATGGCAATACTGGTAAATCCTCTCGAGAAATATTCCCAGAGAAATATGAAGAAACTTTCACCATAATGAACAATAAAGGCTTTAAGTGAAAAGCCTCTGCCAAAAATACCTTTAAATCTCCATTGACCAGACATAATCCCAACAGTAAAAGACTTCAATATTTGCCATATGGCAGAATTGCACTGACACCTGCTGTCACAGCCACTCCCACTGAAGAATGCAAAGCTGGCAGCACCCAATGCCACCCCATGAGCATATTATATGACACAAGGGTAGAATGAAATTCACCAAAATTTCTCCATTACCTTCATACTTACCAATCGCGATGCACCGATGCTTGCTTCACTGCTGTCATCGACATTGATCACTTCACACAAATTCCAAGGGATGTGACATTGACTGCATGTAGATCTCCATTAATTGGAGAATTCTCTGTAATGCTTCTCAGAGTTAATATCGGAATATGAATGTGCTTTTTCTTTTTACGGGGTCCAGCAATCATGAGAGGAGCTGTCGCACAAAGCACATACACATGCAGATTGTAGACAGCAACCGTTGTGGATTTTAGATTTTAGGAAGTAGATTGTAGACAGCAACCACCCAGGGTGGTACTACCATTCTGACTTCGTAGCGTTAAAGTGGTGCCCGGAACCATCTTATCCTCTCCGTGTCAGGATTGCAGGTCTTACTTTCTGTCTCACTCAAACCATAGCGACTGGGCTAGCTTTAATCTCTCTTTCTTGCAAACAAACATCATATACTTTTCTTACTCTCTCATTTTCACTCCTCACTTTACGTTCTCTCTTTTATTTTTATTTATTTAAGACCTGGCCTCGATGAGGACTATTTAGTCCGTGACTGGTACCTTCAATATATATACATATATATATATATATATATATATATATATATATATATATATATATATATATGTATATATAGAAATGCAGACAGAGACAATATAAAACACTAGTCTTAACTTCAGACAGACACAGCTGTTGATATTACAGGAAGTGACCAGAATTTCCAGAGTCGGCCGCACCATATTGTCACATCACTTTGCTCTCCACAGTCAGCTGGCCTGGGCAGTCAAGGAGTCACATTGTGTGTTATCTCTCATCTTCCAAAGATGTATAAAATGACTGCATCTGCCATGCAAAGTTCTCGGAAACATTCGATCCAGACCATTGTTCGCAGAGTAGATCATCCTTGGGATGTGAATATGATCAAACACCAACATGCAGGGGGTATGCTCGATGAACAAAATAAATCTCCTACAAACGATATATTCAGTAAAGTCCAAAAAAGTACAAGGATCGATTACGCATATATATATATATATATATATATATATATATATATATATATATATATATATATATATATATATATATATATATATATATATATATATATATATATATATATATATACTTGTACATCAGAAAAAAGAAACCTTGGGTTATATTAGACTATTGTATCTGGTTTGTCGGATTTGGTAAATGCTCCTCGTAGCATGATCTGACAATTCTTTCCACTGTCTCAGGATTCAATGAGAGCACTTGAAGTGCACTCGCCCACAGTCAAAAAGGCTTAAGAGATTTAAGTTGTGTCTTTGCAAGGTTCTTGAAATCCTTAAGAATTGAAAATTCAAGTTTGCCAATGTTCGATTATACCCGTGAGCTGTACGTGTGTCCCTCCGGCTTTTTGGCAGCAATACATATGCCAAAGTGGTAAACCATTGAACGGCTGTGGATTTTAATGTTCCAGTTATAATTCTTATTGCGACATTAAGCTGCACATCCAAAGATTTGGTATGCAAGCTGCCTGCAAACTGACTGGTGCACAATAACTCAAGCGGTCGAGTATACTTGTGCTAAAGTCTGTTCAAAGTCCATCCACATCAACATCCCACATTGCACAAATGAGTTTTCAGACAATACTGTATCAGGCCTGCTTTCATCATTGTGCATGTCTTTTCCAAATGAGATGTAAAAGTGAAGATTCTGGCCAAAATTAGATCCTAGTACTTTGGATGGGGCTCATTTTGATTGAGTTGAGTGCAAAAAGTGAAGTTAACTTGTTCCTTTGCTTAGATGTACTGCTTAGGTGAAAGGTCATTACCAAATTTGTTGACACATTGGGGTGAAGCTTTCAATGTTGAGAGTATTCCACCATACTTTTTAGGTCTGTTGAGGATTTGTCACATGATGGATTATTAGGTGAAGATAAAAAAAGAATGCCTTTCTCCATTCACATGGATATCAAGAGAGCCAGATCTGTGTAGTTCCTACAAATAGATACTTTGTGCTTTCATCTCATTTGGTATGAAGATATATTTGATTTCTTAAACCTGAAAACAAACAAGAGGATAATGAGCAAGAATAAATCGAAAGCAGCATGTGAAATTTTCTCATCCTCTGCCCCAATTGCCTCTTCTGAAGGGTCATTTCATGTGCCTGGCCATTCTCAGAGAATAAACTCTGTTCCGGCGAGTCTGGCAGTTCACTCAAGCAAACTGTCAGGGACTGCAAGCAGCCATCACACTTCAGGACTGGTCTCCAACATCTACCACTGCTCAAATTAATTCAACCTGGGAATTCTTCCGCAGAAGCCTGCTCTCTCTTATGCACAGATTCATTTCATATCGTCTTCAGTTATCTTACCCATCCTCCCACTCTTGGTACTCTGAATCCTGTTGTGAGGCTGTTGCTTTTAAAAAAAAAACTTGCATTCTCCTCCTGGAAGGCAAATCCAAACGAAGGCACAAAGCCTGTAACAAGCTTGTGTCTGTGCTCAGGAGAGTCAGAAAACATCTGTCCAATCTGAAGAATGTGCTTTCAAATTTGTCTCCCTCCTCTGAAACCTGCTGCTGCTTTGTTAAGTTTGTATCTGGTGTATGCTCCCCTTCCATGCCTTCCCTCACTTCAAATGGCACCACAGCTGACTCTGCTCATGAGAAAGTCGAATGCCTCAATATCTTGTGTCCCTAGTGTGTGTGTGTGTGTGTGTGTGTGTGTGTGTGTGTGTGTGTGTGTGTGTGTGTGTGTGTGTGTGTGTGTGTGTGTGTGTGTGTGTGTGTGTCTGTCTCTCTCTCCCTCTCTCTCTCTCTCTCTCTCTCTCTCTCTCTGCACCCACACTTCACAGTTGTACCAAACTGCTCCTGAATTCTGTCTTTTGCACCTGTAAAAATAGAAAAGTTTCTGGCAACCCTTGACTCTGACTCTGCAACTGCAACTGTCATCAGCTCACGTGTTGCAAGAACCTGCTCTGCTGTTCTTGCACTTACTCTTTCTGCCCTTTTCATCCTGTCATTTACCAGAGGTCATTTTACATCTCCTGAGAAATCAGCCACCATCAAAGCATTACATTAAAAAAGCATGCAAAAAGGGATTCTCTTAACTACAGACCAATTAACTTATTTTCAATCATCAGCAATGTCATGGAATCCATCATTGCAGTTGACATAAAATAATTCCTTTTCTCCAACAGCTTCATATCAGATCATCAATTTGGATTCAGACCAGGTCACTCTACCTTGGGCATGCTGCTTCCAATCTCCCAACAACAGATGGAGGACCTCAATGTCAGACATGAGATGAGGGCCATGTCTCTGGACATATGTCAAGCTTTTGATACAGTCTGGTACCTGCTCTGCTCTCCAAGCTCTCTGCTGATGGCATCCAAGGCCAACTCCACTCTTCGATTACTGACTTTCTTTCTCCCCTCTCGTTTGCCAACATGTGCTTCTCAACATAACCCTGTCTTCTCCTCTCCATGTTAAGTCTGGAGTGCCCCCAAGGCAGTGTTCTTGGCCCCATATTATTCCTAATCTTCATCAATGATCTCAACGACTCTCTGGAAAATCCTCTCTATCTCTTTGCTGATGACTCCACTCTCTGCTGTGACATCCTTCATCCTTCTGACAGACAGGCTGCAGTCTCTTCCCTCTCCTCAGACCTTAACAAAATCACAAACTGGAAAAATACTTTCGAACATCTCTTTCAATCCTGAGAAATCCCTCACACTCACTCTCTCTCCTATAGAACCATACCGCAAATCCTTCCATCTACTTTCTCAACTATCCTCTCGAAGAGGTCCAGTCACTCA